>NW_011948418.1:9679842-9791802 GCF_000503995.2 Ceratosolen solmsi marchali
ATGGCGGCTGTTTCAATTCTTTTTTCGAGAGAGCGCACACGTGAGATGCGTACGGAGACTCTCGGATGTAATTCGTTGCGTGACTGCGTTGTTATTTCTGTCTTGACATCATCAATTTTTTTTTCGTTTTTTTTTTGTTTCTTGTTATATATATATATATATATATATATATATATTAATGCGCCGGTGTCCTTAAGGGGAGATTATATTCACGTAGGCCAAACGAAGAACATAAAGTGATGGCTTTGAGGATGATAGACAGTTTGTTTTTCATTTTTGCTTATACCACATCGATTTTTTTATTTCCAATTGCCAGTTTTACAAAAGATGGAATAATTATGTTTGTTTGCTAACGATACCAATTATAAGGACCACATGGTTCAATCGTGTCCCGTCTTCTGAATTTAGATGTAATATAAGCGTCAATATTGTTATTGATTGTTCTTCTACATACAAATCTATCTTACAACAACTCATTATAAAGAAAAAATTTTTCAAACGTTTACATTCGATTACGATATGACACATAACCACCATATTTTTATCCGCATTACCATCTGTGATATCAACATCGATGTTTACTTACAGTGATCCATTTTATTTGTAATTTCAGAAAAGAAAAAAAAATGTCTCGCCTATCATCCTTACATCGATAAAATAAATATTTACAAAAAATATGGTATAAATAATAATGAGAAATGTGGTATAAGTAATTAAGAGAAATGTCTGTTTTGAAACGACAAAATGTGCCAATGTCTGGAAGATTGTACAAGTGAGCATTGCTGTTGCATTTTTGTACAAGATATTAGAACTTTCTTAATTATATCTGTATTTTTGTAAGTTTGTTTAGCTAATTTTGTGGCGTATTGTAATATAGCTTGTCCAAAAATTAAATATTATATATTTAATGTGATATTGCTTGCTTTTACATCTTCTAATTTATTATAAAAAATAACGTCTCTAATCAATGATAAATTTTTTCTCACATAGTTATTCAGAATATACATTTTTACATTATATAAATATGAAAATACAAAAGTAAACTTCTTCGATAATTCGATAGTTATTATTGTAAGATTACCATAATTAGCCCATAAGTATCAATTTTTTTACTTGGATTTCGCTTTGTATTATTCAAGAGATAAATTTTCATTCGCTTATGTAGCGATGTAATGCATAGCGATTCTCATTACTGATATAATTTGTATTGTTGCAAGATGATCGGTGAACATGAATATTACGTATAAATGTATAAAAGAAAAAACGTCTTTTTTCCCACTTATTTTGTACAAAGTAAAAACTAATTTTTGTTTAATAACCCTAATTTTATCGTTAAATAGCTCTTTGTATTTTAGGAATGAAAGTGATTTCTTGAAAAATTTTTTTAAATATGTCATTAGTAGTATTTTCGATGATTCTTTACGTTTACAAGATACTTGTGAGGTAAATATTAGTAATATTAATTGAGAAAATATTGGTAATCATCGTAAATCTGTGATACCGGCTGAATTTAACTATTGTAATACCTGACCGATGCGACTTTTTCGATGAAAATATTTTGATGAAAATCTTTAATAATTCTATAAAAAGTAGTTATCAACTTTGTAATATTTTTTGCAACCGTAATTTTAAAAAGTTTATTTTATAAAATACTTGGCTACGCATTTAAACATTAAATTGTTTATTAGCAATCGATCGATCTTACGTATTGCGAATTTCTTAATTGCGATACTTATTTAGATTTTAGAATACTTTTATATCGATGACAAGGTGATATTTAAATGCCCAGCGAAGTGTTTTCTATATTATCTTGTAAACTGTTATGCCACAATATGCTTTACAATTATTATGTAATTTTGAAAGATAAACAGATATTAGAAAGAAAGAAAGAAAAGATTAATGAAATTTCTATCGTCTTTAAGCGACTTTTCGCTCAGCCTCCATATAATATATTAATTGCGTGGCGGTGCTTGTGTCTCTTCTCTATGTGTCTCCTTTCAATAATTATCGGACTAGAAAACGATCAGCTATTGTTAATACTTTTCTCCACGAGCTTTAGCATTCTTATATAGCTTTTTGCTTATTTTATATCATTTATACTGCCTGAAGCAATCTACGTTTTATAAAGTATAATATTCGGTAATTAAGACAAACAAGTTCTCGAAAGCAAGTGTGACATGGTAATTTGCATCTTTCATTGAATATTTTTTTATTTATTTATTTTTTTTTTTTTGTTTTATTTATTTCTTAAAGAACATGAGCTCATTATATGCCGAAGATATTGCCGACCGAATTATTTTTTTGAAATTCATATAAATTAATTGAATTATGAATACACTTAGAGTATTAATAAAATACAAAATTTGAAAAACTGTTGGTAATATAGATAATAATTATTGTCGAACTAGAATACTTTTTCTAGTTGCTAATGTTATTAATAATTTCGATTTAAAAAGTTACAATGATTGGCCATTATTAACAATGAGAGAACATTTTCTTATTGGTACATACATATTACGGTTATATAAGCAAAAGTATAAGCCAAGGCTGATTGCTAAACTAAAATACAAAAATGTAAAACCATTCAGTGAATTCGTTATTCTGTCAGACATATTATCTTATAACCAGTGTGTTAAATCTTAATATAGAATTATGTAAAATTAAAACAAGTTTTAATCTCCAAGTAATATGTATGAAAAATAGAAAAATAATATATATATATATATATATATATATTCGTTCGTCTCACAAAGACTTAATGTATTTGATTGAAGATGATGTCTAATTAGATAAATTTGAATGATTCTTATTCTGTATTTTCCAATTTTGTGAAACTTACTTTTCTAAGCTTTAATAAGTTAAAGTATTTGAAAACTATTTTAGTATTTTAGTTTAATCTGGGAATGCGCAGAATTTTTACATCTATTTTTAAATAAAAATTTCACGCGTTGTAGGTATTTTCCTTTAATCTGTATTCGACTATGAGACAAAGTATCGCAATTCAATGTAAATTGTGTGAGAGAGAGAGAGAGAGAGAGAGAGAGAGAGAGAGAGAGAGAGGAAGCTCAAAAGCACAATTTTATCATGTCTCATTTCTAAAACTTTATATATCGAATGCATCGAGTACATTGATAAGCTAACGAAATTTTGATGGAGTAGCAAAGAGAATCGGCACACACACCAAGAGTGCGAGTTTAACACCACCAATTTTTGTATATAAATAATGATAAAAGAGAAACAAAGTTATTGCGATCGATAAAACTATGTACACATATTGTATATGACTTTTTTTCATTCTACTTCGACGCATCTCGATGTTTTTTTTTTTTTTTTTTTTTTTTTTTAGTAAAGGGCTTGGCAACAATAATTAAATCACAATGTACAGACAACGTATCATTGAATAATCTTTCAGGTTTACTTTGTATCCATGTAATTTTTCCTCTGTAATTTAGATCTCGACATAGAAAGAAAAACAAGAAAAAAATAAAAAATCTTTCGTGGCCTTGCCCTGCGTCGAAATATTTTGTACATAGATAGGTTAGTTTTATACTAGAAATGTGTAATAAAAGAAAAAACATCTCAAATCTGTGCCTAAAAAATATGATGAAAAAGAATGTTCTCGATACTCGGTGAGAAAAATGAAAGAAAAAACTGCACTGAAACCGGTGCTATTGCACTGCAAACTGTAAAGCAAAATGTAAAATGTCTCTTGTATGTGTCTCACCGATTGCATAAGAATGAATCGAAGATGGATAGCCTTAGTTACATCAGAATGAAAACAATCTTTTAATGCCTTTATTTTTTAAATTCCTACATAAATTTGAAATTTATTAAGCAATAAGTCGTATAATATTATATTACATGAAAAATATCTGCATATTTATTGTAAGGCAAATAAATAAGAAATTTCACGTTTTTAAAAGTAATAAAAGCCATCCATCTGGGGGGGGGGGGGGGGAATGAAAAAAAAAATAATAAAGTAGAGAATGAAGCATAAATTTAAATAATTTTAGAAATAATAATAGTGAAATGCGTTTAAAAATCAAAAATCTCGAAAGAGATGATGGTTTTTCAACTTCCAAGTACATAATCATATATGTTTATAGATTTAAACAACCATGATTGTGGTCAATTATAAATACACGAGAAGCGATTATACGCACCTTTAAATATATAGTCATCGTTTTAGGCGCGGCTCCGTACATAAGTAAAAAAAAAAAAGAAAACGATGCAAAGGAGTGCGCATGTATGGTAAACTTATTATAAATAATAACAAGCGTTCCAATGAACGAATAAAATATTAATGCAATTTTTTGTAAAAGTGTGTATGTGTGTACATTTGAGTCATTTGGAATTGTTCTTTGTTGTATAACTGCGATAAACTGTAAAAATTATCAATTCGACGGAATATTATTTTGACCAACAGTTAATGCAGTTTTGTGAAGTCAAATTTATTGCTCGTAGTGTTTTAAGCGTTGAAAAAGTCCTTATTTATCAAATGGGTAAAATACATCGTATAAGCATTTGTTCTTGCATTTATTTGCATTATAATGGTAATGTTAGGTAATGTGACTTTATAATGGAAAAAATTGGGTGAGCAGACAAGGAGTGATTAGAAAACAAGGGCCATATAAATTTACAGAAAGTAATTGTAAATAAAATGTATATTTTACTCATTCGGTAAAAATAATGAAGAAAGTTATAGAGTACAATCTGTTTACAAATTGTGAATTATAAGAACGTTATCTTAGGAGTACTTCTCTGCACAACAAACGCTTAGAAACCTTTGAAAAGTTTTTGTTTCAATCATTTTTACCAAGAATTGTTTGAAAATACTCCTGGGAAATATTTTACTTAAATTCGTGCAGATTATTGTTATACTATATATGTAAACAAACTTTCGCACAAATTAAATATGGACACGCAAAACGTACGCGTTTATTTAATTCTAACAAATTTAATAATGACTTTAGAAAACTATTTTTAATGTGCTTTTTGTTGAATAAAAATAAAAAATGCAAAAAGTAAAGAAGATAGAAAAGTTTGTCCGCGCGTTCAAGCACAAATAAAAATAAATAAATGGGCAGAAAGTAATTATTATTATTGTGGTTGTTATTATCATAATTACCATTATTGTCATCATCATTATTAATACTTTTAGAAAACAAATGATAATAAGTTCCATATCTCAATTTTCATGTTAAATACATTGTATATGTAAATACAGTAAAGTTTTACTAGCGATGCACAGTTATATTGTTGCAAGTATCCATGGCTAATGTGGTCACTGATGTTGAATATGAAATTTTCATAAGCGTATACGTTGGATTGAATTTTTTTTTCTTTTTTGATGACATTTTACTTGTATAATATTCTTATTGGATATAATGAATCATTACTTTTTAAAATGTATTAATATTGTATAATTTTAGAAAATGAGATAACAAGAGAGAGAGAGAGAGAGAGAGAGAGAGAGAGAGAGATCAAATGTATTTAGAATATCTATAATAGAGAGGTAATGAGAAAAATCGAGGATTGTTATAAAGAGTGGGGGGAGGGCGAGGGAGAGGGAGGGAGTGAGAGCAAGATGTAAATCAAAATAAATAGCAAAATAAAGTTAACGTTTTTACTAGAAACTCGCAATATCGACATCATGAAAAATTTTGAAGGCATCACATCATTATGCGATGTGTATCCTTATAATAATATATAGAATGCCAATATTCAAGTTTTACAGATTATTATTTTTTTCACATATAGATGATGGTAAAATACATATTTGATTAAACTAATAAAAATTTATTATTAGAAGACAAAGATATGGAATAGTAAATGAAAAACTGTAATTCATGAAGCGATATGTATCAGTAATGAAATAAATCGATTATTATTATTATTTTAAATATACATTATTGATTAATATAAAATTTTCTCATACTGTAATAGCTAATGAATTAACGTTCAACTACAAGATTAACAATATGAGAATACTTATTAAAAAAAAAAAAAAAAAAAAAAAAAAAAAAATCAATTTACAAATATAAATAAGATTTTGAAATATCAATTAATTGTATATTTATTTGAATATGTATGAATATTATTATGTTATCCGACAATGTTAATTTAAAACTGATTTTTAAGTAAAACCAAGGATTTTTTATAATGATAAATTCGTAAAATTTTAAATATCAGTGTATATAATAATTAAAATATGTTTTTTATTTCACTATTTCTTGTTTAAATTATTTATTTCGACTAATAAAAATGAATTAAGAATTATTTAATTTTCCATAAAGTATATTTTATTGAAATATATAAATATAAACAGTCTGTGATTTATGGAAATTAATATGAATTATCAATGAAGAAATTCTATAGTTTATCTGTTAAATCCAGTTCGTATCCTTTGCTTACATTACTAATGAATGAAATATAATTAAATATAAGAAATAATGAAATATAATGGAATATTTCGTTATAAATTATTTTGAGCGTGTACGTACAAAAACAAAAATTGTATATTTGAAAGGCCAATAAGGAAAGGTAAGTAAATTATTGTATTAAAGATTTACTGCAGTCTTGACCTTTATTAGCAGTAATTTTATTATTCTAAATATTATATATAATATTTGAAGTAGAGATCGATATAATCAATAATAATTGAATCTAAATATTTTCTTTTCATGAAATATCATTATAAATTACAAATGCAGGTGAAAATATTATAAGATCATTTTATGAATATTGTTGGCATTGAGTATTAGAATAGTGCATAAAATTAATTCAAATGATCAAAAATTGTATATTTTAATATACTTGTTTTATTATTATTTTTTATTTATTTATTGATTTATTTTAATAATTCTTTTACACAATTCATTAAATACACATACATTTTATATGTTTTAACAGAGTTGCTATAATGTTTACAATATAGATAATAAATTAGATAGATAGTAAATTTTTCTATATATATATATATGTGTGTGTGTGTGTGTGTGTGTGTGTGTGTGTGTGTGTGTGTATGTGTGTGTGTGTATAATGATTATACATTAATACCAAATTTATAATCATTAATATATGTATTACTTTTAAACATTTTATTTGCTGAAAAATATAAACTATTTTATTTTCCATTTTGTATAAAAGATTTTATAAAACAATTTTTAAATGATTCTTATACTTCAAAGCATAATTAATTGGTAATAATGCACAATTATTCACTTTTTAAATAAGTTTTTAAAATTAATATAAATACCATAATATATTCATGATATACGAAAAAGGATTAAATAAATAAAAAGAAAAAAAAAAGTTACTTCTGAGAAATTCGTAGAAAAATTGTGGTACATCTAAAGAATGAAATATAACAAATTTTGTTTAAAATAGGGAATGGTAATATTTATTATATTCTCGAAATAATGCAATACATTTCTTTAAACTTCATATTAGTCCTCTAAAAATTCTTCATCCAACTCTATGTGATGTGCTATTAATAATATCTGATTTAATAGATTTTATTTTTAAATTTTACCCTATTTACGTATGTTGTTTTTTTTTTTTTTTATTTTTTTTTTTTTTAGCTCATACTGTTTGTAATAATTTGCATTTAACAACAACATTAAACAGCGTTAAAGATAAATGTTAAAGATAAATGGCGATTGATTATGTAAAAAGATTCATGAACAATATTCATTATCAGTAAATATCAGTAAATATAATAGTATTTACATTTAATAATTTTTTATTATAAATCGTCCAACAAAGGCACTAAATCATCGTCTATGAAAATATTCTAAAAGAAAGAGCTTAAAATATTGTAAATCACATGATATTCAAATTCAAATCCTTTCGCTATTTTAGCTCGCGCAAATAATGGTAATGCGATAATGCGTTTGATCGTCGCTTATCGGCCCCTCGATAATCTACTCACCCAATGACTAATAATGATAGTCAGGCACGGAGCATCATCCATCACTTATGCCAGAGATATGCGCGAATGCGTGGGTTAGACAGTGCAATATCCCACTAGTGAGTCGTCTTTACATGCTTGCATAACAACTGCATAGTATAAAAGTAGTTTAGCACATCAGTTTGAGCCCATCCATGCCTTCTCTTCTAGCTCTTCCACCGAACTTAATCCAAAATATTTGCAGAAGCGCCGCACTACGGTCAGGGCTTCTACTACACGTACGGTAGCTAACTAATGCGTGTAGAGTGGCGCGCGAAGATGTGTGCGTGGTCGCAAAGCACCTCGGCATACGCAACCTGCTGAGACGTCATTCTATTCTGCTTCGAGTGACGACTAACTCTTTCGCTTTACTCTGCTGTCTAAATCAGCATCGCGGATGTGCATCGATTAGTGTGTTGCTCGATTAGTCGGGTGCGCGATACCGGAACGTCCTCCTCGGTGCTCCTCCATAGTCTTTCGCTCGTCATTCGGTGTGGAAGGTGAAATAGATTGATCGTCGCCTGCACCTGTAAAATCACAAGATTGATATACGGATAAAGAGAGCCGCGCGTACATGCACAGATAGATTAAATACATAGACACGCCTGTCTGCTTGCCTCGCTTGCTTGGTTACAGTCTCCGGACACATCTAGACGTGCGGGTTTACATATACGCATAAACGGGCGTTGAAGCCGTCGTGAATTGGCATTACAGGCACGACTGTCGGGGAAACGTCGTAATAGGAAAAGTACTCTAGTTGTCAAGATGCTTGCGCTAATCAATCGGATCCTTGACTGGTTTAAGTCCCTCTTTTGGAAGGAAGAAATGGAGCTGACTCTTGTCGGGCTTCAATATAGCGGCAAGACTACTTTCGTCAACGTCATCGCGGTATGACGATTCATGATCCTTTGTCGTCTCACCCTTTGCTGCGCGCACATCGAGTGTCAAGCGAATGCAATAAGCTTTTTAGGTTACCCGCCCCTCCCCCAAATGCCATTTTCCTGCTCTCAAGCAATCTAAATATTTACAAGTGCATGGGAGACTTTAGAATTCTTTTGCCTGAGCTTAGAGCAACTTAGCTGACGTTTTGCATAAACTTCTTTGATAATGTGACATTGTGACTCATCGTGTGTCTTGTCGACTTCATTTGTACATCTTATTTATCATACCATTGTGAATTTACATATTATATGAGTTGTCAATTTACTTATTCTATTATGTTTTAAGCTTGAAATCTAAACTTGTTTAATTGTCGCATGTCTCTTATTAATACTACTTTAATATATCAAAGCATAATTAATTTTCTACTATAATATGGTATATTACAGCGAAATAAGCTAACAGTTTATTTTATGTAAATATCGATCGATGCCATTATGAAATTAACATTGAAAATTTTAAGTAGTCTTATTATTAATATATCTCTTAACCTTGTTCCCTTAGATCATTACAAATTTTCTTTCCTGTCTGACAATCAAAACTATCTACATTGATTGAATAAAGCTTCCTTTATTTATTTTTATCGAATAATTGTAAAAAAAAATTTACCTTGGCTTTAACCACAAATTAATAGAAAATTCAAAGCTAATAAAAATCACTTTACAACTAGACAGATATTATTTAATTATTATAATTTAATGTTAAATCGAGCAAATATTTCAGAATTTTTGTTTACAGAAATTTTGTTATCGTATCATTGTTTTGATAATCACCTTAATATTCCTAGAAGAATCATTCTTGAAATTCTTGTACGTCTGTAACATTATTTTCATATTACTCAAAATTTAAAAGCCTAGCTTTATATAATTATCGTTATTTTATCAATATTGAAATTTTATAACTTAATATAGGTAAATATCAATTATATTCTAAAAGACATTTCTCCCTGAGATTTAATGAATATATTTACTTGAATTAAAGTTCTTTTAAATAAAAGTCAATATGGAAAACAACATGATTATAAATTGTATTTACAAATTTTAATTTCGTATACATAGATTTATATTATACATTGATATTTTCTATTTGGTTTAAAATTAATGCTGTAGAATGATTTTCAAATGTCATTGTTGTCAAACGTTTCAAATTATTTTACATTCTCTTTTATCAGGCCTTATTAAAAAAAAATTATAAATTTATTGGAATGAAATTATAGATTTCTCTTACGTATTGTAATGTATTAATACTCAATTGAGTATTGAGGATCTATTGAGTAAATTTGAAAATCAATTATTATAAACTGTCATCAATTTTACTTTAATTTAAATTTCTGATTGAAATCATTGTTTGAATATTTTTTAGTCTGGTAATTTTAACGAAGACATGATTCCAACCGTCGGATTTAACATGCGTAAAATCACAAAAGGCAATGTAACTATTAAAGTTTGGGATATTGGCGGCCAACCTAGATTTCGATCAATGTGGGAGCGTTACTGTAGGGGCGTCAATGCCATTGTCTATATGGTGGATGCAGCTGATCCGGATAAGATCGAAGCTAGTCGCAATGAACTACACAATTTACTAGACAAGCCCCAGTTAGCTGGTATACCTGTATTGGTATTAGGAAATAAAAGGGATTTACCTAAGGCATATAATGAAGATAAGCTTATAGATAGAATGTAAGTTGTTTTTTTTTATAATTGTTATTTTAAATTCAAAAAAACGAAGATTATTTTATAATATACTAATAATTTATATTATCTGCTCTTGTCATTTAATAGGAATCTTTCAGCAATTTTGGATCGTGAAATATGCTGTTACATTATTTCATGCAAAGAAAAACACAATATTGATATAACGTTACAATGGCTGATAGCACATTCAAAGAGTGGAGTTCGCTAATAATTAGTCATATTTGCAATGTCTCAAAAAATCAAATATGAGACAAAAAATATAACAGAATTGTTATTGAAGCTTTGTAAAAGGGAGAGAGAGAGAGAGAGATAGAGATAGAGAAGGAGCAAGAAAAGGAAAGAGAGATTATGAGAGACCGACAGGGAATATTCTTTATTCTGTATTGGAATAAGCTATTAAGTAGGAAATTTCTTATTCGTAAAAGCTTTAGCGCAACTGGAATGAATTTGTGTGTTTGAAAGAATTTATAAAAATTATATTAAGAAGATAAACTTTAAATTACTAACAATTAAGCTTGCGCATGAAACATTTTTATGCTGCGTACGAATTTAAGGCACATTACATGCAAATACTTAGTGTTAAGGAGATGAAATTTTTATATTTCTGTTTATAAGTGTAAGAACGAGTGTATTGGTAAATTCTTCTTTTAAAATAAACTTTATAACAAAGATAGAAAAAAGTAATGAAATGGTGAATGAATTACATACAACGGTAGCTATTTATAAATACAATATTAATTTATAATGGGAAACAATGAAATTCAAGCATTCAAAATTATTGTCTAAATACTGTTTTCTTTAATTTGTAGAGTAGTAATTTATTTAAATTGCTTGGAAAATGTTTGATATAGAAGTATAATGAGGTATATACGATGCCTTGGAAAATGTCATAATCACTTGTTACTAAACAACTAACATGATTTAAAATTTAAATCGCTACAGAAAATCTCAATGATTTACAAAATGTCCTAAGACCGTTGTGTTATGTATATACATATATATAAATAGAATTCTGTAGACCACTTTTTTAAATGTAAAAGTTAAAAATAATTGCGTTATTATTTTTATTATTCAATATATTTTTCATTTCTTGTCATGTGTTCATTAACGATTATTATAAATTAAACATTTTGATTTTAATTAAATTATTACAAAATTTTGAAATGGTTGTTTTTATTTCGAAGGCATTATAATTTAACCGTGTATAAACTTAGGCTGTGAATCATTTTCAATGTTTTTCATACAAATACTTGTATATTAATAGGTTTCACTTTATTACAACTTTTATAACATAAAAATATACAATTACATAATATTATAAATACATTATATGTAGTTACAAAAAATTTAATTGTTTACAATTTACAATTACATGATTTTGAATGAAATTATACATTATTTCGAAGAATTACTACCAGAACTTTGTTATTAAATATCAAAATTCTGGATATTTGACACTCATGAAATTAAGTTTTATTGATTCATGCTCCTCATAATAACTAACAAGAAATTGAAGATATTTTCATTTTTACCATTGTATCTATTAGGAACAATTAGTTTGATAACTGTATTATATAAGAATATTTTATGTTTTAAATTATCATTAAAATGAATAGAAGATAGAGTAATAATGTTTTGAAAAATAATAGCCACGTATGAAATATTTTGTTCTAAATCATTTTATTCAAAGCCAGTTTTAATATAAAATGTATCAAATGATTTATTATATATTTTTATTAAAATTTTTTAAAATATAAATATATATCAATCGAAAGTAGAATTTTCATTGTCAGTTCTATTTACAGTTTCTGTAATTTTGTTAGTTTATATATGTTAATATAATTTTGTTTTGTATAATTATATTAGACATACTGTTTTTTAAACGTTAAATTTACTTTGTAATTTTCTGTATATTAAAATTGAATACTATTAATTATATATACTTATATTTTGTGTATTTATATTTAATATGAGCCTACGCGATAAAATAGGATTAATCAATTGGAACACGATTAATTTAGTGTTGTATTCATGCATTAAAAATTTTAAATGACCTAGTCGAGATGATTTTTTAGCATGGAATATATATATATGACATATGGTGTAAACAGAGTATATTATTCGAAACCAAACTTGGTGAAAAAATGTTTAAGTGATTAGTGAAAAACGATTGATTTTAATAAATAAATTAACGACAGTGAATTTTTCTTTAAAAAAAAATGAAGCAAGGATTTCAGTAAATTTTGACAGTTTCGTAAAAAATACAAAATTTCTTATTCATGATAATTATAAACATATAAGCGACATATATTTTACATGTTCATAAAGCAATGATTTTTGCATTATTTATCCACATAATTTAGTTAATATTAAAATATCTGTCCCGATGTTAATGATTAAATACTAAAGAAGGATTAAGGCTGCACGCAATGAATTATGTAAATCAGCATAGATTCACATTTATTTCAATTATATTACGCTAATAATTGATTATATTTAATCAATAATAACTTACTCTTGATATTTAGATTAAATGTAGTTGAATACGTATATATTATCGTACTATTTATATCAATTGTGATAAAATATTTTTTAATTATTATGCCATTTGTTTTAATTTTTAAAAAATATTTACATTAAATTTTAAAGAATATATCATTGAATAAAATTGATTAATGTTAGGTATTTTAATTATTTGGATTCATATTTCTTTTTATAATTAGATTATGTGAAATAGTTTTCAATATTACCATCGACAATTTGTACTTCATGTTTTTGGATTCGTTTATCACGCACTTTTGTTGACAGAATCATATATGTATTGTATGATTAAGAAATGATGTCAGAAGAATGACATTCTAGTCCGACTAATTTTATAACAATTGATATGATCAAATTTTTCTCGAACAATGAGTTGTTTTAACAGAATCACATATTAACATATTACCATATTGAGTTTACATTAGTCTTTAATAATAGTGATAGAGAGAAGGAGAGCGAGAAAGGGAGTATGAATTGAAGAAAGGAGGTAATAAAATTAGGAAAACTAGAATCGATAGATACTTGATATATAATTTAATTAAACTGATTTATTTATAAGCGTCGGTTATAAAGGCAAATAAGATGTTATAATATCAATAGGAGTAGGAAAGTTGGATTTCCATATTCGGCTCATGAACGACTCAAAACTTGATGGCTACATTTATTATTCTAATAATTCGAATCCAATCATCCGACTATCAACTGTAATAAGCTTAAAGTGATAAATCTCTTTCTCCCTTTGTGAGAAATAAATTCATCTTTTGTTACGATTTAAAATTTAAACTCAAAATATCCAAAATCCTTATGACATTGCAAACAAACTCCAAATTCCGTTTCAAATTCCGCGCGAACTCGAATCGTTTCATTTTCCGTGGGAATTGGAATTCTAAATTTCGTAAATTCAATATGAAGACGCCGCGAGCAGGCGTTTTGATTATTAGTGATGAATTCAGATTTTTGTGGTTATAGTTGACTTGGAAATAAGATTGTTATTACATGTTATTGATACTTGTTATTGAGTGATTTGAAGGGTTTTGATTATATGTCGAATTCTTAGCTACAATATGGTAAAATTAACTCCAGATTTGATTCAGCAATCGATGCAGTATATTAATCCGGTTAGAGATCGCGAGTTAGATCTTAGAGGTTCGTAATAACGTATATAAATTCAATTCCTACATAGCCTAAATTTAATGCATATCCCTTATAATGTAATATTATAATTAATATTAATGATAATGTTCTATGCTTGTGTATTTTAGGATATAAAATACCGACGATAGAAAATTTAGGAGCAACGCTGGTTAGTAATTTTCAATCATTATTTGAAATGTATATTAACTTCAAGTCCATTGTCACCTTCATATGAAATTAAATATTGACTTTAATATCTAAGAGATTTAATAAATACAATCTTTGTGTATGCTATTGGGGATTGATGTATTTATGTTTCAATTAGAAAATATATAATTTTTTTTTAATTTAACTTATTTCGATTACCCTTATGCTAATAATGCATTATTTATATTATACGTAAATTAATTTGGAATCTTTATATACAGGATCAATTTGATACGATAGATTTTTCAGATAATGATGTAAGGAAACTGGATGGATTTCCTCTACTTAAACGTATCAAAACGTTATTCTTCAATAACAATCGCATAGTTAGAATTGGTGATGGTTTGGAGCATTGTATACCTAATCTTGAAACACTCATGTTAACAGGAAATATGATACAAGAGCTTGGCGATATTGAACCACTGATTTCTTTACAAAACTTCACAAATTTATGTCTCTTACAAAATCCAATTACTGCTAAATCTTATTATAGACCATATGTTGTCTATAAACTACCACAATTAAAGCTATTAGATTTTAGAAAAATAAAACAAAAGGAGCGTATCGAAGCAAATACATTTTTCAAAAGTCCAAAGGGCAAAGAAATTACAAAGGAAATATCAAAGAAAGCCAAAGCACAGGCACAGGGTGCAAATGGAATGGACAAACCAGCTATAAGTATCAACGATAGGGCAAAGATTAGAGAGGCTATTACCAATGCTACATCATTGGAAGAAGTTCAAAGACTTAGTAAACTACTACAGTCGGGTTACATTCCAGGAGAAAACAGGCATTATAATGGTATGAAATTAGTTAATTCATAAATATATATATTAAAAATATATTGTGTTGACATAGTTTTATATTTAATATTGTATGATTAATAGTTACTTCACAAGTGTATTTGTTAGAATTACTTTGTGGATAAAAATTCTGAAATATCTTATATTAATTATATGTACGTATGCATATGCATATATGTATAATTTGAATCGGTTAAACGATCATTAGATTTTGTATAAATAATAGTTTTGAAATTTTTTAAAAATAAAATCTTTTATAAATTAATATGCGCACATTAATGTATTAATAGAATAATACTTTAATACCGCTCGGAAATACATTCAAAACATCAAATTGATAATGATATATTTGAATTATTGTCTTATTTGTTTATAGGTTTATTTTGTTTATTTTCTATTATATTATCTTACCAGATTGAAATAATTATAAATTGGCTCAATAGAATATGAACATAAATTATTAAAATATCTCATTGCAATTCTTAATTATATGAACGCACCAAATATATATATATATATATATGCATACATTTCATATAATTTTAATACATATTTTTATAGATCTATCTTTTTTACTACAACATAATTTTGTTGAAGATTATTGTAGTGAAATATAATTTATATAATGGAAAATATGTTTGATTTTCCTTCATTTGAATTGTAAAATTAAAAAAATTTTCTATTACTTGTTCAAATACCGTTCTTCATCAATATCTACTAAAACACCAAGTTGTATATTACAAAGAAAATATTTTTTACAATTGTTAGTTTAGAATATATCTAATATACTAATTAATATTGGTTTTTGATGTGTAGGAAATCCCAACATAGATACTATAGAAGAAGACGAAGATTAAGGTCAATTCAACTAACTTTAAACGTATTTATTAAGGCATAACAGAAAAAACTACATCTTAATTGCTACTTTCAATCAAATATTAAGCTAATAAGTTCACTACACCAATGATAATTATAAATGTACTTTCATTTCATGATTAAACTTATTTATAGTTTGTTAAAATTGTACATAATTAAAAGATGAATAAACATTTTCAATGCCATGGTCCAGAAGCAAAGGTTTAGTTAATATAATTATTATATATCTTAACGGAATATTAATTTACTGTTTTTTTCAGCTGCATTTTAATAAATTTTTCGATATTTTCAAATATTGTTTTATTATTAATCCAAACCCAAATAAAATTATGCTAATTAAAAAGGCTGCTTAATAGTAAATAAAGGTTTTTCTATTTTATGTCAAAGAATTAAAAATGCCTCGAAATTCATCTTATTAATTCATTATTCTCATAATTGTGATGCAAATGTATATTTATGCAAAATATATTTTTAAAAAGTTTTCCTAAAGCATTAAAGCATAAAAGTTTCGATATGTTTAATAGATGTCAGCACAAATGCCCCGATACTATGGTAAAGTGTGAGTGACAGGATTGGGATTTTTAATTTTAGTCGGATATTTGTGTTTGTAGGTACATGGGAAATTTTTAAAATAAAGTTTTTGTTGTAAAAATGTTTGATTCAATATTTCGATCATGGAATAGATACTGGCATCCAGAATTATATCCAATACCCGATGGACCAATAACATTTGATCCATTTCTTGGAATTGGAGAAAGAAAGGAAAGAGGTAAGTGGCAACAATTTTAACCTCAAAGGTATTTTTTTCTAAAGTGAATTCTATTTAAAATTAATTTGTATAATAATTTGTATGAAAATGTTCGATTAATTATAATTATCCTTATGAAACAAATATTTCTGTTCTATAGATACTATTTCATTCAGAAAGAACTTTAATTTTTTATATTTTATGACATAATAAAGTATAGTGGCTATTTTAATGCACAACATATTTTTAGATACTTATAGTAATTTATCAGAAGTTGTGTTAATTAATTGAATTGATTTTTCAGAAAAAAATGTTTAATTATTTGATTGTTTTACTTCCTTGTAAATGAACAAATAACGCATAATTTAATTTAAATATTTTAAGAACGTTGCTAGTAAATTTAGTGAGTAAGCTTTAAGTATCAATATTTAATTGTTGATATTATATTTAAATACAATTACATATGTTGGCTTTAAAACATAAATAATTATATGTTATTACATATTTAAATTATATTCCCAGTATTTAACGATAATTATGTCTTATAATTTTTAAAATATATATTATTTTAATTTTAGTTGCTAATATTAATGAGGCCCAATTGAGAGCGTGCAAAATCCCAAAAGCAAAATGGGACTTTTGTGCAGATAAGCTACTCGAATTGGAAAGATGTAAAATGGATCACTTTCCTTTTATGTGGAAATGTAAATCAGAATCTCACGCAGCCAGTATGTGTTATTTTGATGAGTAAGTAGTATCGATTAATTCACAAAGAAATTTTATAACGTTGGCACACAAACTTTCATAATTTATGTATTAAAGTAATTCTGTGGTTCTTAAGCCATAAATTAATTCAATCAGTCAGTATTATGAAATTAATACTTTTGCAAATTACTATTTTTAAATTAGAAACTTCTATAATATCTGTGAGGTATAAATTTTGAAATTCTAAATATTTAATATTTAATATAATTTATTTACATTTCAGTTATGTTTTAAGAATGAAAGAATATGAAAGAGAGCGCAGACTCATGGAAAGAGAACAACGTTTGAATACTAGATAAGAATTTAACAAGGATAAAATAACATTTTTAAATGTGATCGATTATTAAAAATTTAGTAAAAATATATAATTAATTTAGCCTTATTTTCTGTATATAAATTAAAATTTTTAACAATAAATATTTAATATACCCATTACAAGTGATATATATATTAATACTAAAAAAGTAATTAAATTTGAAGTTATTAAAATACAGTTCACTGTATACTTTAAACAATTTGACCAGTATTTATATTGATAAATTCACAAGTCAATAATATAATGATATTTTATTATAATTTAATATTTTAGATCAAGCTGTTTAATAAAAGAGAATTAAAATATAGTAAATCATTATTTGTATCATGTAAAAATGAATATCATCCGCGGTTAAAGAACAAATTTGAGTTTTTAAAATGGAAAATTGATTTTTTAATAACTTTTTAAATTACAATCATTGAATACGTGAATTTGTCAAAGAAATGTCGAAGAGCTTTTTCACGGCTGTGTTTATTAAAAGTATCACATACGCTAGATTTAATTATAGAATAACATAAGCATATTATGTGTTTCAACAACTATCCACAGCTAAATTTTAAATTTTAGCATAAATTTTAAAACAATAATATTAATGTAATGCTATATTTAATAAGACGTAGTCAACGATGAAATTAGCGTCACTGTAGATCAGCTGCACATTTAAATTTAACATAAGAGAGAACGAGACGCATGACTCTTAGAGAAGATCGATAAAGGGCTGCTGTTAAGTCCGTTACTGCAGTATACACGTTTTCATGTTGTGCAAAACCTAATCGTGTCTGTTCGTTAATCGTGAGCAGCGATTGCAAATCGCAAAATCAAAGCAAAACGAATATCTAGGGCGAACTGTTTAGTTGTCGTATAAAAATATTATTAATATAAACAAGGAAGATGATAAGGTAAGATGATAAAGAGTTTTTACAAAATACTAAGAAGTTATATGAATTCTGTTGTTGCCTTATTGTTCGAACTCTCAACACATTGTTCGGCTGATCGTGAATTTGTTGGAAAATCTGAAAACTCGAAAGTAAGGAATTTTGGAATTTTATAAGGGTAAGTTGATTTGGACGCGGGAAGATAGGTTACGTTTATTATGCTCGTAAAAAGAAAAATTTTCATTCAGTGGTTTCCTACAATATTTACAATTACAATTTTCTTACTAACTATTACATAATCAATAAAACAATCATGTAAAATTAATATTATTACGCAAACGTAGAATGCATTACACAGCTTAAATATTTATGTATAATGTTAAAATTTCTAAACTATTTATATTCAAATAGTATATAATTATATAGAATATTTTATTAATATTAATATTAGTGTGTGTGTGTGTGTGTGTGTGTGTGTGTGTGTGTGTGTGTGTGTGTGTGAGCGCGCGTGTGTGTATTAATGTCATTATTCGAGTTTTGGATTTTGGTGGATTTCGAAAGCGTATGATAAGCTGGCAAACTTTATTAATTTAAAATTTGTTAAAACTTATCATAATAAGGAGGTAATTCAGAATAGTTACTTTTAATATCTTTGAATTAAAATTTAAAAGTACACGCACAAATTTCAGGAATTCATTTTTTATGAAAAAAATTCAATTCTACATTTTTTACATTACTTCGTATATTTATTTATAAGCACTTAACAATTATTGAAGATGAGCATACATGATTATTTTTTGTCGTATGAAGAAAAAAATTCCATATGTAATTATATATTTTTGAATAAAAGAAATATATAAATTCAAATATATAATTTATTTTGATTTAATTATTTTTTACAATTTTTATATACACTATACATATATGTATTATTGTATGATATGGTTTGGCTTTCATAGCGATAACAATAATACATTGGATTAAGAAACATGTAATACATAGCACTTCGAGATGCCCACAGTCCAACATACATTTTTTCCTGTTAATGCTAAAGATATAAGAAAATTAATAAAATCAGGTTTATCGACTTTTATTTGTTATTTTAAACTGAAGCAAAACAGATGTAGAAACAATTATTAATAATTACTTAAGTATACTTATATAAGAAAAATGATAATTATTTAGTCAGGTAATGAATTGTTTTTTGGTGAAAATTTAATAATCCGTGGGCATATCGTAATGGAAACTTTAAAAAAAGAACATATAAATTCATTAATTATAAATGCTAAATGTACAAAACCAAAAAATGTGTTCGAATTGTAATTATTTAGTTAGATTTCTTATATAGGAGTAAGAAAACCATAAACGTTTATTTACGCAGCTAAACTCATTTGATGATTACCCAAAAGTATAAAATACCCCAAACTGTATCTAAATATTAAATATATGCCTAAAGCATTAAAAAAAAAAGAAATTATAGAAATACAAGAAGATAATTGGTCTTATAATATTGGCGTTATTATAGTTTGTAGCATTCTTGAATGCAGATTATTGTTTCATCCTATTTATTCGCTAATTTTCTGTAACATATGAAATCACGGATTGAAATATTTGAAAAAAATCTATCTGTATCTAACAATTTATTTTATTTTATTTTCAAACAAACAAGTTTTATAACTAAATGTTAACTTCTATATAGTTCAAACGATTTGAACAATGTATATATATATATATTAACATAGTCGTCAGTGAGAAAAGAAAAATATTAAAATGTTTACAAAGATTATTCTTTTAAATTTTTACGTTGCTTTGCTTGACACGCAAGAATTATAATCAAAAGAAGCTTATAAAAGTGATGAATTTATTTATAGATATACAAATAATAAATAATTTTGTTTGTTCCTCTAATAATCTAGCGGTCCCTTTAACAAATAAACTCATAGTTCCTAAATTCTATATACTAAATCGATTACATCTAAAGAACCTAATTCGGTTCTTATTAGAGACAATATAAACAATCTCCTTGATATATTATAAATTTCTAAATTGTCTTTGTAATTATATAAACTATTTAAAAAGATTCAATTTATATTATTCGTTACAGATTATAAAGTATTTTATAGAAATCTTTATATTTATTTATATAATTAAAAGATGCATTAAATTATCACGTTATATTGTTGAGTCAATATTTGATTTTCATAAGGTATTAATTGGATTTTAACATAACATATAGCAAGTGAAGTTCATTAGACAATCATATATTTACGAATGGAAGAAAACATGGATTTAACTTATGATATTGGAAAAAATGAAATTTTACCTAAGAAAAAAAATCATTGCTTAATAATGAATGATGTGCGATTATGTTAGTTACATTAAACAATATATATGTGAAAATCCAATTTTTTCAATGTACAACGTATAAAATATTTGTATAAGTTTATTCAAAGAAAATAATTCTATTTTAAATAATTAGAATAAAAGTTATTTTGTTTTGTATATACATATTACGAGAAATTATTCCCAAAAATCATTATGCAATAAGAATATCGTAGTTCGCATTTAGTATAATATCAAATATTTAAATTTTAAAATCAATATATTTATTGTATAATGGAAAAGAAATTCGAAATTAGATGAACGTTTAATATATTTTATAAAGACATTTGTTATTATTTGTCAATTTCTACAATTAATATTGTACAGTTTGTAATTATGTAGAAAATTGTTTAAATTAAAATTCTTTGAATCTGAGAATTTGTCATTTGTTTAATTTTTTTTTTTTTTTTTTTAAATGGTAAATTTTATTTTATACGAGATAATATCGATTTAACATAGTACAATAATTATAACTATTTATATACTAAATAAATAATTTTTATAGTATTTCTTTTTTTAAAGTATATATATATATATATATATTCGTTGATGTTATGGAGAAATTCGAATAATAGAACGATCTAAGTATAATTCTTATAAAATAGCAGCAGAGTAAAAAAAAAACCGTAGAACTTATAATTATATTAATACTATATTTAGATAAAAATAGCTTTCACAATAAATTCTTTAATTCGAAAAGAGAAAGAAAATATGCATGAAATATCAAGAGAAATCAAAATTATTACAGATGAACAAAAAAAGATTACTAAAGATGAGCCCGAACGCGTACTTTACGCACACCATATAATCCGTCGTCTCCCCCTCCCCTCCCCACCCGCCCCGTTAATTGTACACACAGCGGAATAATTCGCGAATCCTAACGCGTGCCCCTCCCCTCACTTACCCTTTCGTAGAAAAGAATCGCGCCGGCGCGAAGACTAGATTGCACGCGAACGAAACAAGTATAAAAATCCGTACGCGGTTTCATCGACAGCATTGTCTTCGAAATTCTGGTATTATTTTCTCGGCAGTGACGTTTGCGGCCAGCCGACGGGACCAATTAATCAAAATATATTTGTACTTCCGTGTTTCTTTTTTTCTCTCCTCATTTCATTTTTTCCTTCTCTTTATTCTCTCTTTTATTCTCTATTCTGCTTCCCCGATAATGGGGTAACAGGCAGCTAATTATTCACACGTTCTTTATTCAGATTTAACGTCGTTGGTTTTTTGACTTCGGCGGTAGGCTTGTAGGTAGAAGTTATAGAAGAGAATGAAGAAAATCGTCGAGTGTAGAAGTAAGAGACTAGCCACAAGCTTAGGATAACCGCAATCGAAAATCAAAGCCTGGGCACTATGCACAAACACCAAGAAGAATTGCACCTGTAAAACAAATACATTATATAATTTAGTCATTCACGAGTCATTTTCATTATTTTTAATTATTTATTAGCTCGCATACATGCGGTTTAGTGAATTTCATTTTGTCTTACCAAAGTAAAAGTATTCCTTATTTAAAAATTGCCCTACACATGTCCATATCATTGGTTTTTACATGTATTGTCAATAACACTGCCGATTACTTATAAAAATTCATATATATTACTAATAGTCAATATCAATATTTATTTATCTTTTATTTATTATAATTTTCGAAATTACTAATCGATTGTATTCATACGATTGACTACGATTATTATACTCAGATTTTATTATTATTATTCTATTATAATATATCAACTATAGTTGAGATCTTGAAAATCCAAATTGTATCAAATAATCGTCACCTTTTTTTTTTCGTTTTTCATGGTCTTATCGATTCCATATGCGGTACTTAAATTCATTGTTATTAAATTGTTGATACCGTGAGAACTAATGATTCTATTAGGCGGTGCAATCATTATTGTAATTACCTCACCTTTGGCCGTAGAACAAAAATAGTGCCGTCTATTACACAAAATATCTCGCGTGTATATTATCAATTTTGACATAAAAATTTCTTTACACTTATAAGCTGCATATTCTGAAGCATTTTACATTCATATTAAGCAGTATGATCCGATGAATAACTTTGAATTTTCTCATTTCCATGCGAGTCAAGTATGTTATGTATTATAAACTGCAGGAATTTCATTTCTTTAGATTGTTAAGAAATAATAGTTATCGTTAACACAGCAATTCATTGTCTATCTTTACAATTTTGTTAATAAATAGGTGAATAACAAGTAGGTTTCTTGTTAGATGTCCTTATTTTTCATTTTCATCCCACATTTCGTTATATCGACAAGAAAATTTGAGTAATTGCCTCTGCGCATTTATGTAATAGCTTGCTTTCCTTTAATTTTGAACGCTTACATTTATGCTTCCATGATACTTTTTCCCGTGAAGATGAATAATAATAGAATATAAATACATTATTTCCTTTATTCCCATCCCAAAATGTGTTTTTTAACATTTAGTGCATAATGACAATATATTGCAGTAGATAAATTAAAGAAAATTAATTATTGGTATTTATGTTTTATGTGCAAAGTTAACATAAATATTTCTAGTCTTTTTCAAAAGAAAAAAAAATTGTAAATATAACACAGTATGAAATTTGTTTTCTATACGATTTATATAGATATAAAAATAATTAATTGATAAATTAAAATATTTTTCATATAATAGTACAAATATTTATCAGCAATTTTTGATAAAACACAACCAAATATATTTGCGCGTATTGACTTATAATTCATCTAGCCGTAATAATTTTTCAATTTATTAAAGATATTTTTTATTTTATGGACGACTTTGAATTTATTCTTCACTAGATATGCTTAAAATACTGAGTTTTACTAGAATTGTAATTATAAAATAATTTTCGGATCTCCGATTATCGTTTTTATGTAACATACGTAATTTTTTAATCGAGCGCTCTCATTACATTATTTTGTACTAAAATTATTTATAATTAAATCTATCGGTGCCATTTAAAGTTCTAAGTAATTTATTTATTTGAATATATCGATTTTTTATTTAAATCCGACATTTTAATTTTATTTTACATTTGAATTAAAAAAATAAGAGAAAATATAGTATCGATTCAAAGGATTTAAACGAATATTACAAAATATAGATCACACATTACACGCAGTGGGTAGGCGTAAGTTTATGAAATTTTACGTATTAATATATAAATAATTCTTATAAAAATATAATGTCTCGTTTACCATGCTTGTATATTGGCATTTGTCATTTTAAACTGATAGTTGAAACTGATACTTGAAAATAATTCATTTAAATTTAATTATCTAATAGACTATAAAGTAGTTCACAAATAATGCATTAAATTTTCAACTTATGATTAAATACATAACTTAAAAGTTAAGTTACTTAAGTTACTCAAGTTAAATTAACTTACTTAGAAATAGACTGTACAAGAAAAATTTTCTTCAATGATATTTATTTAAGGATTATTAACGACATTATCAATGATAATCATAAGATTAAGTTCATAAGCCATTGAAAATTTTCGAGCCTTTTACATGTAATTTTAACAACATATTAATATTTACAGTCATTTAGTATTCTTTTAGTTAATTATATTTCTTTTAATAAAATTATAGCTCTATATAATAATATATAAAAATATTTTTAAAAACTAGCTTCCAAAATTTTCAATATCGTTTTTAATAAGTATAATATATTAATAATAATAAGTATTTATATAACAATAATAAATAATAATAATATATAATAATAAATATTAATAATATATATAATATATTATTAATAATATATATATTAATAATATATATAATAATAATATATATAATATATATAATATATATAATATATAATATATATAATAAATATAATAATAAGTATAATCAAGACATTTTTAATAAGTAAAAAATTTTAAAAATCACTAATAAATTTTATTCTATATCAACTAATAATTTTTTTACACTTTTATTTTAATAATTCGTATTTTTTAAAATAAAAATATTAAAATATTTTTTCGAATTCTTTTCAACGTATAAGTATAAACAATTAATTTTCATCAATATAAATTTGTTGTATTAGAAAATGTTTGTTTATTCGAAATAAATTATTTATATTCTAATAAATAATCAATGTTTAATGTCAATAAATCAGATATCAGACAAAGTATTATGTTTATTACTTTTGTTAAAATATTAGCATTATTTTTTAACGATAAAAATTAAGAAAATGTTATTCTTAATCTAGATCGCTGCTAGATCATTCATTGCTTGACAAGTTTATTCATATCGTTAACACAAATTCCTGACGCAGTAATATAATTTCTTCACTTTTATTTTGATATATCTTGAAATAGCATAAACTAAAATTCGATATCAATTCAAACATTTATGATTCAAGTTTTTCCATTCCAATGTAAGTGCCTTGATATTTGCGTAAATAAAAGCGTAATGAAAGAAAAAAAAAAAATTGAGTTACTAAGTACGATCTATTACAACAAGCGTTAAACTATCTAATTTTCTTCTCTAACTGAAAAATTAACAAACATTAATGTTGCGTTTATAGTGACAATTCTATCGCAATTCATTGGGGATTCACTCTTTTTTAGAGCTCATTGTGACATTCATTTATGACAGGTGATCGCACTTGTGTAAATTGACACCATTTAGAAAATCTGTACTCCTACAGTGTACAGATGTTAAAATATAGTCAATTAATGTGTTTAAAAATTTTTATAAATAATATCACCGATATTAATAAATTATTCATTATTTTGTAGCCTGATATATTGTCTTTCTAATTTAGTTAACTTTAGCCTTATATAATTAGTGAATTTTTTAAATTATACATATTTGAATTATTCTTCTATTCAATTATACATAAATATGTTTCAATAATTTATAAAACTCTTGAAACTTGTATATATAAAAATAGAAGTTAAGTGAGTAAAAATTAAAAAAACTTAATTACAGAGTTAATGCACGAAATTTACAGTATATTTTTAACAAAATATTGTAGAAACAATTTTGTGAGACTACATTATTATTTAAACGAATAAAATGAATTAATTAATTGCCTTTGAAACTATTCTCTATACTTTTTATGGCTTATATGGATTACAGGCTCACTAAGAAGCTTATACAGTTTTTATATTAATTTTGTATGACGTTGTTTTGTAATCTACATATTTTTAAAGTAATGGACTAATTAACAATCTTAATATAAAAACAAATAGAAATTAATTTTTATCTGTAGTAATTAATTTAAAATTATAACAAGAGATTAATTTTATTATTAACTTCAGTTTCTTTTTTCGAAATTCTGATTTCGAAACACCTATGTTCATTTGGCTATACGCATACAATCAATAAATAAAAAACTAACTAACACAACGTACAAGTGCAAATAAGGATTAAACTCAAATGTCTTCAAGGATTACTTTCAAATAGTAAGAGCTGTAACTATTGATTCACAATTACGCACAATTAACAATTCCTTTAGTTGCAATTCCCTTAAAAATCAATGCATCGACCTAGACGTTCGACCTACACGTGCACACTCACGCACACATATCGCATATATACTATTGAATTCCAAATAGTTACGCCATAGCGAACAGAAGTAATAGCGCGGAACAGCCGGTGAACTATAGGCCAGTAGTAGCAAGAGCGATAACGAGAGAGTGAGAGAGTGAGAGAGTGAGAGAGAGAGAGAAAGAGAGAGATGGAGTACGCGGCGGTATCGGGATTGGGGGGGGGGGGGGGTGGGGGGGGGGGGGGGGGGGGAGAGAAGAAATGTCGCTATTGACCAACGCTTTTAACACGCACTTTTAAATTTTCATCTACGGTGTTTTTCTAAATGAAGTAAAGAATACTTCATTTAGAAGGGGAGGAAGGCGCCATCCCAGCCTAAGGATCGCCAGGGGCAATGTATAGCTGTTTGCTATCTTTTTGCACCTTCGTGAGGAAATTTAGCTAATTATGGTGCACGTTTCTCGTTGGAAACATTCTTTTGGCATTTTTTTTTATCGAAATAGTGCAACTGCACTATGCAGAAAATCATAGATAATTTAACTTGTTTTTTTATTTTAATATTAGTTGATTAGTCACCGCACACAATATTTATAAACTATAGTTTAATTATACGGATATTTATTTTTTATAATAAATGTTAAATTTTTATTTAACTGAATTTAAGAATTGTTAAACTTCTTTGTTCAACATTTAATTCGTGAATTCATTGACATAATTATAAATTAACATTCTTCTGTAGTCATTTATGTTGAGTGTAAGTTAAGACTTTAATTATCAAGTGGACTAATAGTAATCTAGAATTTATGAAATTAGTCTTGCAATTATTATTCGTTATTTTTTCTAATAACATTAATCTGTAATTAACGATTACTTAAATTAATTCAAACTCTTCTTTACGTTAGTACTTATATATATATATTTGTAAGAATGAAAATTACGTTATATTTTCAATTTTAAATGATTTAAATTTATAAATTATTTATATTAGATATAAATAATTACATATAAATAACAAATACAATCCTTTATTAAATATCGTATATTTTTTTTTAAATTACTATTTTAATAATTACTTTCAGTCAGTAGTATATTTATTTGCATAAGGGTATCAATTTGGTTTTCTTTTCTCTAATTAAGTAAAAATATTCGTGATTGATAATTACTTAAACTACAAATATATAATAACAAATTCAAAAATGGAATTGAAATTAATGTTTCCGTTAAATTTCTTATTGAATGATTATAAAAATGTTCACTAAACTTATAACGATATAAATTTTTAATTTGTAACTTTCTATAATTAAAATTTTTACAATGCTTTTATTGATATTCTTAATTTTTACAATGCTTTTATTGATATTCTTTATGACATATTAAAGTATAATAACGTCAAATAAATTAATTCATAATGTGATAAAGTAGAGATAATAAATTTTCAATTCTAAAGTTAAGCAATATTTTATATTTAATTCACTGTTTCTTACAGTGCTTAATTCATACTCAATATTACCAAAAGCTTGAATAAAATATGATGAAAATGAGAAGTGAATAAGCTAATTGATGACATGTTTCAATCAATTAGAATTCTTTGCCAATACTAAAATACAATGCATATATTAATAAGCAAAGATACTTTTATTTCTACAAAATTCAATATAAAAAACGCCGTAAGTATAGATAAAAAAAAAACTTGCATTTCATTAAAGATAAAATCTATAATCATATATTCTACCATAATGATATTATTAACATTAATCATTTTTATAACTTCTAATATTTATTGAATAACATATTATTTGAAAATTTTGATATAATAATAAATAATTATTAAGAATTTACTTCATTTTTCAACAAATGAAAGTATTAATTTTATAAAATGGTAATTTATAGGATTACAAATCAATTGCACATTAAACAAAAGATAGAATATACGAATTAATTTAAGTAATATTCATGTAAATAATCTAATATTTTATACAATTAACCAATATGTACTTGTAAAATCTAATAATCCATGAAAGATCGCAATTAGAACATGTAAATTTTGTATACTGTTCGGGATAGTATTCGACGATAATGAAACGAAGCCGTTCACTTTTGAGGCCATAAGCGCGCGTTGTTTGAATTATCCGAATAGCACGTTGATTTTGCGTAATTCTTGTCGTTATTTAATACACAGAAACATTTATTATGTCTCTGCAATGCGAAAAGGATTTTTATTGATGTGTTGTCACGAAAGATGGAAAATTACGAAAGCAATTAATGATAATGAAGATAATCGTTACTTTGATTAAATTAAAGAAATTAGGCCTTCGTAGTAAAATGTTAACGTAGCTATATGTGATTGGAAATATTTCCATAATATTGTAGATAAATTTATAAATATGTGATATTAAATATTAAAAATTAGAGCATTTGCACTTGTACTATTTCTTTAATTAATCTTATGATTTTTATTCTTTTGTATTTAATATTATTGTGCTCAATAATGTTTAATTCACCAAGAACTTTTATTTTGCTAAATAGAAAAGACGAACTCTTGCGATACTATTCTTTTTATCTCAAAATGACCATCTAAATTAATTTCAACATTACCATTTCGTAATCTCCTTATTTTTATAATTTTTAGATTCGTCTAATATGAAATATTTATAATGAAAAAAAAAATTTTTTATTCCCTTCATATATTTAAATAACAATTTATTCATATATATATATATATATATATCTATATATAATATAGTCACATATTATAAATAGAAAGTATTTAATTGTAATTCATATAAAACGTTTGTTTATTTTCTTAGAGGAAATAATTCTGAAAATATCATTTTTTAGTATATAAGGAATATAAAGAGAGAGAATTATATAAAATTATGTACTAGTTAAAATAATTATTGGCGAGTTCAATATTCTTGACAATATATAACTTGGCATAGTTGCTTGATATTTCGTCATATGGCATAAGACTTTTATTAAAATGATTCAAATAGTATTTTTTTATAATTTAATTAAAATCTTTTCTAGTCACGAGAACTATTTATATAACTTTTTTTTTTTTTTTTTATAAATTATTTTGCAATCGTTTTACTTATCTCTCTATTAATCCACACAATTCTGTAGAGATTGTAAATATACTGCACGTTTCTATTTACTATACTATACAACATTTTTATTATTAATTTCATTTTTTTATTTATCGCTATATCCATTATTTTAGATATTTTTGTAAATTCTTAATGTACTGATCTCGATAATTACATACGAAATTAAACTTCAATTCAACTTATTAACTATTTATGTTTTGAATGTAAGATTTGTAATGTGAAGTAACTTTAAAAATTTATATTGAAAAATTCTTTTAACTTTCATTTCTATTAATTTAGCATACGAACTTCATCCTATTTCAATTACTTTAAATTAGTTATAAATTCAGAATTGATTTTTATTTGAATTTTTATAATACATACGAACTAATCCATTTAGTGATGTTTTGTTTAGTGTTAATAATAACTAGATATGTAATACCAATAATAATTTTATTTGACAATTATTTACTATAATATTCTGAATTTCCATTATATTGATAAAGTATAATATAATTTTGTTTATTTATATATTTTTAATCATTTCTAATTATTTTGGATCTTGTTTACTATGCCTCTATTCGCTTTTCTTTTCTAATTAAAATTCTATTAGAATTTTAATCTTATTCGTATTTTTTTATGTAATCACTAAAGCGGAAGAAGTGAAAACCGATTTCAGTATCAAAAAAAAAAAAAAAAAAAAAAAAAAAAAAAAAAAAATGAAATATATTTGTTAAAATTCACCGATTGCTCATTACTTAAAATATGCCTTAAATTTATAAATTACTTTTGTAACACAAAATAATGTGGAATTTGCTTCTAAAGTGCATTTAACCTAGATACTTTACATTATTATTTCAAGTTAGTCGGGACACTTTATTACTCACGAATGGATATTCAATTAGAAATTATCTGTTTTTATAAATACTGTTTAAATAAATAATTTCTTATGACTTGTATGCCTCTTGTTTCGATGGTCATGCATTATTTATATTTTAAGAGAGAACTTACCAACTGAACGGTAGTCAGATGTTTCTTCCACCATAAGTACTTTTGGTACTCGGGACCTGCAGCCGCGAGCATATAATAGAAGTACATTACAACGTGGACAGCGTTATTAATGAGGTTGCCTAGAGTGCCGTGACCACCCGCGATAAACTTGACGCAAATCCAAGTCTCGAGTGGTGTTAGCGAGTGATGATACAGATGCAGAAACGTCACCTGACTGTCCTTCTTTCGTAGAATGAAGAATATCTGAAGTAATTAAGAATTGTCCGTCCATATAATTCAGTAATAAATGCAGTTATAAATTCACTCTCATATGCAATAAAATAAGGGTATTATGAGGATTCATTTAAGTGTCGCATACGCAAGCATAATATTCAATAATAATGTAATGACATTTTTATTTCAAGCTTATTGGCGCGCCAGTTAATTTATTTAGTCATACGTTAATTTTGAATTTTAGAGAAAAGACAATTTCGTTTATGCGTTAGGAAATTTGTGTTTATAAGGTGTAAGGATCTTCCATTTGCATGATAATACAGTGAAAATTTTCACATCCACGTAAAGTTAATTTTATTTAAATTGTTCTTAAGAATCTTTTACTTTTAAAATGGTGTTTAATGTAGCTGAGTCATAAAATATTTAACGTTTCACAATCGTCAATATTACATAGTTTCAAATTGGCCACCACGAGCGATGACTTCAAATTTCATAACATTTTATAACCTACCTATATAAGTACATAGAGTATTAATGTTAGTGAAAATCTCGGATTGAATCAACTTTGAACAATGCATAACAATTTTCGAAATAAAATTCATCTTAATAGCGTAAGTCGCGATCTATCAAAACAGCTGCAAACGATTGCGACTGCCAGCTTCAATGATTTCAGTAATCGCACTGCCCAGAGAAGATTATCATTTATTGAACAAGACACTTCGGACGTGACACGCATACTTTCTTAACAATATCTTTGTCATGGTTACCACGAATAAGCATGTGAAAGTTTTAATAAGCAAATTAATAGATCAATCAAGAAATAATATCTCGCTATTTATTCTTAAAAGCGAATGCTACGCAGACGATTGGCTAATATCATAAATTTAGTATGTAGTTTCAAACTGAATGAAAATAATTGAAAAATCAGTATTAGTAGCTTGAATATACATAATCATCTTTCAAAAATTCAATATTTTGAAAATTGTTTTTTTGAACTTTTACTTACTAAAATTAGAGAGTACAACTGTATTAAGTGAGTTTTATTATCTTTTTTTTTTTTTCACACAAAATTTATACATACATATATTCATTCATATTAAAGTTTGGATATATTTTTTAAATTGCTCAATTTAATTAATAATTAATAAAAAAATTATTTTATTTAATATTTAATGAAAAATTTTTTAATTATAAATTTAAACACAACATACATTTACGATAATAATTTATATTACACATATATTAATAATTTACATTGTATTTGAAATGTTTTTAATATGTTGGTATCGCATTCTTAATAATTGCTTAAATTTTTCATTTAAATTAATGTAATTCCAATGACATTTTTGTACATAAATGTATGAAAACGAGTTTCATTTTTGTAAAAATTTGAAATATTTAGCGTTTTAGAAATTTGTCATAATAATATATTGCCTTTGATAAGCTAAAATTGTAAGAATTACTTTTTGCGTTAGCGTGCAAATAATTGGTCAATTTTCTTCAAAATTGTATTTCAATTATTCTTATTTATATTTAAAAAAGTTTCTAAATTATTTCAAATAAGTAAAAAATAATAACTTCTATCCTTACACTATAATGAGATATTAGTAAAGCAGCGATAAATTTAAATAATTTAATATACAATAAATTTAATAATCTGAAATTAATTATGATTGTTAAGACTAGCGATATGTTAAAGCTTTATAGTATAAACACACATTATTAATTACGATTACGCATTAGATTACAATTATTGTCTAGTGTCAATGTGTCTATCTACGCAGCATTTATTGTGATTATTACAAGGTCTGTAAATATAGAAAACTAATGCATTAAATTAGTTGAATATAGAGCTTATATTTATATAATTACTTATTATACAATTATTTATATGTATATAATTTATTAAAATAATGTATTAATCAACAATTAAAAAATTTTATCAATATTCGAAATTATTCAATTTTCGAAAGATCAATTTACAAAAAAATCTATTTGAAATATAAAAAATAATTTTCTTAATTATACTTGAATGTTAACTTTAACTAATTTCAATTCGAAATAGTCGTTATTTTTAAGATAAATACTTTAGTCAATTTTCCATCGTAAAATAAGAATCGCGTGCAGCTCGATTTGTCCTTTCTTTTGCGTTTGCTATACGCAGATAATTTTGTGATGCATCTAGTCGTAAAATAATTTGTATATTACAGGCATAGGTACGAGTAGAGACGAGTAGAATACGTATTAACGAAGAGAGAAGTTGTCGGAAATAATATCACTCACCGCAATATGGATTATGTCAAATATTAGAACAACGAAATGATCATGTAGAAAACATTTATCTTAAAAATCTTTATAAATTAATAATACACCTCGTGGATGACTTGTGGTAACGAACACATACACACGCAATTACAGCCGCACACGTGCATAAGTAAATACTATTCGAATAAACACACACCCACACACACACACACACCCACACACCCACACACACACACACACACACACACACACACACACATATATATATATATATATATATATATATATATATATATATATACAACTGCGTACACACATGCATGCATACGTATATGTACAGCACAAACCCACGCACATTATCAAATAGATTTATGTATTTATTCGATTTATTTGTACTTTATTGTATTCTTATAATGCCAACAGTATTTTAATAAATATTTCATTAATAATAAAAAAAATTCAAAACATTTATAGGATTTTACTATATTTGTTGGTTTGACAATGTTTTCTTATTGCATATTGTGCAATGGCAGTAAAATCATTAAAAAACAAAGATAGAATTAAATTTTTTCATTGTAAAAGTTAAAATAGAAATAAAATAAATTATATAATTAGTAAGTATTTACTGTTTTTCTTTTAGATTTGAATTGATTTAATGCGATATGTTAAAATGATATATCATATAAAAAATCATTTGTTCTATGGTTGTGATCCTTTTTTTTTTATACAATATGAAACAACTTAACGAACCAAGTTTTTGTATTATAATTTTGGTTTGTAGAAATTGACCAATTATTTGCATTAAATCGTCATTAATTTATTAATTCCTTGATAATACGAATTATAGATATTTTATTGTTAATTTTTTTTTTTTTTTTTTTTTTTTTTTTTTTTTTTTTTTTTTTTTTTTTTTTTTTAATATTCTTGTAATAAACAGCCGATCGTATAGTTTTTATTAAATAAATTTAAATCTTATTTGAATTATGCATTATTTCTCATTTATATCCTTGGAAAAATAACTTGGTTTGCTAATTATATTTTTTTTTTATTTCGATACTAATTTTTTTATTTTACTGCATGTCCAAGGATATAACATAATTATTGCTTTAATTTTCGTTAATTTGCGTAATGTCATATTAAATAACTAATCTCTGCAAACTGTAATTATATCATATTAATACAGAGTTCAATAATATTTGTGAATGTTCTGCTTTATATTAATTAATTAATAATTCTCAATTAAGAGCCAAGAGGTTTTCATAAATATTAGTAAGCGTATTTTATTGGTCTAAATATCTAAATCCTAAAAGTCCAATTATAACACCATTCATGCTATCATTAATAATAATTCAACCAACTACATAATCAATCCAAGTGATTATGATGTGCTATACGTTATCTATTTGTGCATAAAATAATTTGTAATTAAACAATATCATATAGTTATTTATTTATTATTACTTATTTAAAATAATATAATTAATATTATTTATCGGGATTATTACTTACTGTATCAGCGAATTCGGTAAATTTGCTGATGAAGTACCACCAGCAAAGGTTTGCCATTCGTAGTGCCGAGGGATTATGAGAGTAATCAACTGGTTGACATTTGTAGCTGTAGTCCAGCAACCACCCGGACATCAGATGCTAAGGAGCCGAAAAACAATTAGATAAAATAGACACATCTCGCCTTACATTATATGCGTGTATATATATATATATATATATATATATATATATATATATATATATATATTTTATTTTTATTTTTTATTAATATCACCAATATTTTGTAAGAATTGAACAAAATGTATGGATTGTAATTATATAATTAGATACTTTTTGTGCTGTCTATCTCCTTTTTTGTACATGTTTTTTTCTCTCTAAATATTGCAATAAGCATGTAAATAATAGTCATGAGTGCGTGTATACTTGAATGGCTCCAACTACCTCCCGTAAATATGCTTTTTATTTTTTTTTCTTGCGTTTAATGCAATATGCTTTTAAGAATTTTATTGTAAAATATACGTTGTATTCTTTTCATGTATTATTAATTATTGAAATTTTAGTTTTTCAAAACTTTTGACGATATATTCCGCTCAAAGTTACAAATGCAAAACTATAATGATAAATATTACAAATTAATTTACATACTATACTTATTAGAATAACTTCTAATGCATAAGAATTTAAATTTTTAAATAGAATGATAGTTATATGCGCACTTGAATAATTGTATTTATTATGTAAAAGAAGAAAAAAAAATTATATCTAATATCAAAAATAGCCTCGAAATTTTTTGCTTATTACTTTAAAAGCTTAGGTGAAAGAGCATGAATTAATCGGCTCTTCAACGTCCTCATATAATACTCCTATAATATTATTTATTTTAGTTATGATATAAAATTATATATTAGATACTTTCAGTGTCAAGTTTACATCATATTAATTTAATCTGGAATTAATTATGAATAATATCATCAAAGCAAATAATCTATTTTTCTACAATGAAAAATAGAAATAAATATACACACGTCATTATTAAAAAATTGTATATAAATTAAAAAAATTAAAAAATTCTATCTATTTAACGTTTATGTTTGTTTCTTTTCATCAGAAATTAGTCTGAATAAAGGAAAATTAATGTTTCAATTTCAATTTAATTAAAGAGTAAAATTAATCGTTTTGTAAAACCCGTGATTATGATTAATGATTATATTAACGTCGTATAATCTTTTTTTTTTTTTTTTTTTTTTTCTTAATACAAATAACTAATCGAATAATTAATCGAATATATGAATAATAAACATGAGAATTTCTTATGTACCGAAGTAACCGGTTTACTCTTCGTATGAAATAAAATTCTTATTGCGATCTTGCATAAACTATAGAACTGTACCACGATTTTGATAATTTTAAAATAACGAGAAGCGGAAAATAAAATTATTTATAGATGAGTTAATCAGTTTTAACTTTCTACATATTTTTTAACATTTTTTTTAAGCGTATTTTGATTTTTTAGAAAGCCGAGGTGACAAGCTCTATTAAATTGTGTGAAAACTCTTTTTTACAAACTTATCGCGCCTCAAATATTGATAAATGAGAGACCTACATTTCTACTATGCAAATCGCTAGTAATATAGATAAAGTTACATTTTAACATTTAGTCTTCTTTTTTAATGTTTAGGAAACATGATTTTATCTTAGCTAAGCTTTATAAATACTTTTCAATATCTCCACCGTAACATTAGAAATTAATATCTATTTGATATATTAGATGTAGCTTTCATTTGCACTCATTTATTGCATGAAATTTATATGACTGAACATTATTAATAACTTGTCAAAATATAAATACAGTAATTATTAAAGATTAAATATTAAAAATAATGACTGTACATAATTGTTTTTTTAAAGGGAGAAATTTGAATACCAACAACTGTTCAGAATCTTTGCCGATTTATTAACTTTAAAATTGTACGGAAACTGTCAAATGATTGTTTTTTTTTTTTTTTTTTTTTTTTTTTTAATCTATATTCTTTATTTCTATGTTCGATATTTTCTATATTTCTCAAGTCGAAACAAATCTGTGAAATTCGAAAAATCATAATAATATTAAATCTCCCTATTATTATAAATCCATACTAAATGTTACAATAAGACAATTATTTATAAACAAATATCATTGATTCTCTTAGAAAATCAGTTACATTTAAAAATGAAGTTATTAATATATTTATATTATGTATGTTTAAAAATATCTTAAAATATAGTCAAAATACTGTTAGAAATTTTGTTCAAATTTATAAATAGTGTTCTAGTTTTTTTTTTTTTGTAAAATTGGCTCTGTTAATATTTGAAATTAAAACGACGATTATAGTAAGTACTCAAGTAATTAAATATTAAACTCATTCAATGAATTTTCTTTATTTCTTTAATGCAAATTATTTCATAATTCATTACATTAATGCATTCTATTGTAATTAGTAAATTGAAATATAGTGTTTACTTTTCTTTTTGATCTATATCGTATGTAATCTGTAAGATTTAAAATACGAATATATTACATAGACAATTATATTGATCATTAGATTTTAAAATTTACGGCTTAATGCCGAAATAAAAACTTTAGCTCAAATGAAAGAATTATAATTATGTAAATGGAAAACGAGTTATAAACTATTTATAAACGAGTATTAAACCATGGAATATGAAGATTTTATTTCAACTAAAGTATAAATTTTACGATAAATTTATTATTAAACTTTGAAAATAATATTTTATTTCAATTTTATGAATTTCTTTTATGGATTTTTTATTTATGTATTCATTTATGTATGAATTATTCAAGTTTGTTGATTTCGTGCTATATTTTTTAATTTGCTTGCTTTAATTCATATGTTCAATAATTTTTTAAGAGCCATCGTGAGTTAAGAATATAAATTTTTTTTATGTCTTTTGAATAAATAATACAATTACATTACATTTAAAATATTAATATTATTTTCCTATATCTTGTTTTAGAGCATTTATGTGGTGTAATTTCTATAAAAAAATTATATAAATTCTTCCATGACTTCTGATTTAGGTAAACTTTCTTATAAATCATGATCATACATTTTTTTTTTAATAAATGAATATTTGAATTTGAAGTCGTTCATTGACATTTGTAGCTTTTTCAAAAAACTAATTTGAAAAGATTATAAAGATAAATGCTACATTGAGAAAAAGTTGAGAGAAAATTTGAAACGAGGAATTGGTATAATGTAAGTCGCGAAAAATAAAATTGAATACGATATTGAAAGAAAATTTTAAAATACTATTCATTGTAGGTAGGTAAATGAAATGATCGATAAAACGGCCGATCAACGTAATTACAATGGTTTTCGAAAGCCAAGCTACATTAAATGCTCAGTTAACCTCCAATACATAAATGACTTTGTTTTTTAATAGTCGGTTTTCGTTTATCTCTTACCATTGATTAGTTATATCGATATCAACCGGAAATATTGATGAAATTGATGAAACTAGTGCAATGACTAGGCGTTAAAGAAAATTGTGGCGTATTTATGTAAAGAGTACGGTTAAGAATCATATTTAATGGCTGAAAAACTTCGCCAAAAGATTTTTAAATTAGTATAAGTTAGTATAAATATGAATACTACAAAATGAACTATAATGTTAATGTACTTAATTTTTCTATGTAAATAATAAAAAATCTTGATTATGATTTCCAAATATATTATTGCGAATATTAAGGACTATTGCAATTGATTCTTCCATTAATTAATCACTATGTTATTATAACGATTGACTATTAAATAAATACATGTTAAAATGCATATAGATTAACGAATTAATTGATTAGTGCGTTTTTAAGAAAGTTTCAAGTATCATAATAATTTTTTTAAACTCTCACTTAAAAATAAAATAAAGAAATTGAATTGATACAGTTTAATTTGACTTTTCTACCAACAAGTATTTTATTCAATTATACATAAACTTAATAAGACAAATAAATGAAAATATTACAATATTCTATCTAAAACAGTCATCAATATATATCAAACTTTAATGTAAATAAGTATAGACGAGCTGTTGAATTTTTGACCTTTTGAAATCATTATCTCCCAATTATTCTAAATTTGAGAATTATCCTTTTCCGGGTGAATGATTGTTATTATTATTAAATTAATTCGCGAAGAATTGCAACAGTGATCCCTTTCCGAAGCGTATGTAACTCACTGGAGGGATTAATTGAGCGTGAAGTGGAAAAGCCGAATTATCTTTTTGAAAACGTGCATGAATCCGATTGTTACCGCTGGTGTTCCGTTATTATGATTTCTTGGATCGAGAAAAATAGCGATAGCGACTTCCAGCTAAATATTATTTTATTTGTATTTCTGTAAGAACTTTTTTCCCGCCCAAATACGAAATTGCAACAATATCCACAAATTTTTCGGTCTTGGATGCTGAATTAATTAAAATTTTATTACTCAACGTTATTTCAGATTAAAACTTAGTTTTCAAGATTATAGAGATTATATCTTTAAGATTATATAATGTTGTATATAATATTGTGGTACGAAAATATATTATTGAATAATAATTGAGGTAGTATTAATGAATTTTACTATAGTGATTTAAAGAATCTATTATGGATAATTATTATCATAATAATTTTCTTATATATGTAGATGTTTATCTGCATTGTTAAATACGTTATTTTTAATATCTTTGCAAAGAATCTATGGAAAATATAAAATGTGATTTTTAATATGTATATAATAAAAATACTAGTATATAATTCTCGTAAAAGATTCAAATATAAGTAAATATAAATTTCATATGCCCCATACAAAATGAGATTTTGTATTGGGAAATTAATGGTAATTTCAATTTTACTTTTATAGTTTATATTATATTGTACATTATAGTGAAGTTATATGAGTATGATATTTATATTTGTATAATATCTTTAACAAGAATGAAACAATTATTGTATATTTATATGTTTATATGTAGTTTTCTTTACTTTTTTTTTTTTTTTTTTTTTTTTTTTTTTTTGTTTTTATTAGTATTCAACTTCATTTTATTTAGTAGTTCAATATTTAATTAGAATAGTAATTTAACATTCAATATTGTGATCAAAAGATTCGATCATTGTTTTTTAGTATTTTCATATCTGTATTATAAATTGTGTCTATCTATCAAACAATATAAAACTACAGAATGAAAAGCAAATAATTGTAAAATAAATGAAAAGATTATTCATCTTACGTATTTTTATAATGTATTGAAATAAATAAAACTACACCAGAAAATAGCAGAAATATCTGGCAGCGATCGTTTCCGTTATTTAATGTTTTACTCTCCTTTGAAATTTACGAACGATTAAAGACGTTTGTATCTCAGTCACTAACCTACTTTCCATCGTGTTTTGATCGATAAATTAATTGTCGGAAATTGTAGAGAAGCTTTTGATTAATATGTAAATATTTTTCGATATTTCCTTATTTATGAAGTATTTTTGTATGTATCAATAGAGCTTTAGTTAATATAACTAAGTTAAATTATATATATATATATATATATATATATATATATATATATATATACAATTATATATAGTGTAATTAAACTAAAATTACAATAAATTTCAATTGAAATAAACTTCTTATTGATTGAAGCACTTAACAGCTATAGAAACACTTAGAGCTACATATTATAGGTAAATATTTTATATTTGTAAATATTTATAAAATATTTATAATTTAATTATTATTATTTTAGTATATGTCAAGTTGGACTTTTCATTATAGGCTATAATTTATAATCTGAAAATTGTCGAAAAATAATTTTTATGATTGAAGGATAAATTTTCGAATGTATAGAATAATAATTAATTTGAATTTTCAATATTAAATAGTGCGATTTGATATAAAATGTTGCCTTGGAGAAAGCTGTAAAAATAGGTTGCAAAGTTTATATTTGTGAAGAATTATATTTCAGTTTAAAAACGTAACGTGTTACACGCATCATATATTAATTTTTTGTCAATTATTATGTAAATGTATTAGAAAGATAATAGTGCCATCCTAACAAATAATTAATCATTTAAAGCTGTTTCCGACTTTTTTCACTAGTTAAAGTAAATGTCATTGAAATAAATTTCGTGCACATCTCATTAAATGTACATTCAAACGAAACTAATTGTACCATAAAGTTAAATTGCTTTCTTTTTACAAATGACTAGCATAAAATTGAATACACATATAATCGACTCGAGTCCTGCTAAGTCTGAATATATTATCTGCTTGTGATCTGCAACTTGTGTGAAAGCATAAAACGTTCTCGGTAGTTTTTCTTTGAAAATGATTAGTGGCCTCATTTCTCTGAGTAAATTAGACGTGAAATTTCTCTGAGATTCTCCAAGATGCAATGCAAGATTTCGATGTAGAAAGCGTTGGCTACCTTGATCCTCCTGATAATGAACGTGAAAATGCATAATTGCATATTATTTCATGGAAATCTTATCTTCAAAATGCCAAATAAATTGTGCGATTTACGTTTCGAGCTGTCATCGGAATCAGCTTCCAAAACACATCGCTCTAAGTACGCTTCTCCACTCCATATGGACGTGTGAATGGACGACACATTAAAGCGTATCGATGGAAGGATTATGAAGAGAGAAGTGTAAGGGTAATTGAAGCGTACCTCGTACAACATGCCGAGAGAAAATATGACTTGGAAGGCGTTGTAAGCGATAAGGACGTTCCTCAGTTGAAAGGGCTTGCGGTTGGCCATGAGCCTTGGCCCAAGGATCGTTACACTATAGAGATAGATGAGGACGATGAGGACAGTGGGTATCGGTGCGTTCATCAGCGGCCAGTCGCTTACACGTGGATCCGAAATTGTGGTGAGGATCTCGGTGTACTGGTCGAGGGCCATACGCACCAAACCCTCCGCCCCGGTTATCGTACGGTTAGCGTCAACGACAACGTCATGTCGCGGTTCCGGCTCGCGCTTTACGACCAATTCAGCAGCTGCCGATGCCATCTTCAGCTTTTGATCTGTAATGAGTCAAGCAAACAGAATGATTGGTAGGAGCTCGAGCAGTTTGTTGATTATGGCAATAAGTTCGTTGTCCTGCTTGATATTTATTTGTGGTGGTGATCGACAGATACGAGAATTCTCGTACTTGGAGTTGATGTCTTTTAACAATTTGATATTTATTTTATTTCATTTATATTATGCCAATAGCCATATCATCGGCAATATTCGCATGAATATTGGTGAACACGTGAATAGTGGTCACATGAACATGAACATAAATTAATTTGGTAGATTCTCACTTGATGCACTCAAATAATGGCACGCGAATAGTTTAGCAGAAGAGTAGAAACGAGCATCATAGAAATTCGCACAATTATTTCTACTCTACATAACACACGAGACATAATAATATCGCGTGGTTGTATGTACCTAATATTTCTCCAAATGACGATTCATGAACATTAGACAGTATTTTTCTACTTATGATCTAATGAAATATCTAATATATGCTCATGAGAATATTGACGGTAGAATAAAATAGCTTCAACTTGTAGTTTCATGATATATTGCATAGAAAAGAAGATAAAAGGCTGCAATAATATAATTGTCGGCTAAATAAATGCTTTGAAAAAATGTTAAGTAAATCACGTAAAATTGTCTTATTTATTACATTTGAAATACACAAGTCATCTGAAAGTAATTTATTCCTACGCCATAACATATTACAGCAACTTCAAATATTTACCCATAAAATGAAATTATTAGTAAATTTTCATTTATTTATTTATTTATTTAAATGAAAATATATTACCCTGTAACAATGGACTAGCTTTTATTATTATAAACGTAGAAGCAGGAAAGAAGTTTCTTTAGAATAAAACGAAAAAATTTGTACAACATTTTGTATGTCGTTCAAGTTTTTTATTCACGTACATGATTCAAGGAATTATGTACATTAACAATATTAACATCTAAAATAAGAGGAGAATTTATTTAAAAAACAAAACAAAAACAAAAGAGTTTAAATGTATCATTGTATCAATATATAATTAATTAATATTCATTTTGTAAAATAATTGTCATATGTGCTGAATGAATCCTTGAAAATATGAAAAACTATTATGCTTACTTACTATTCACAATTGAGTTGAGTTTAATATTGTAAATATTTCCATAAAAAAATAAATAATGATTTAAAATTTCTGCTCAACTTTATATAGAAGAAATAAATTTTTGATTAATGAAAGAAATAAATTAAATAAGAGAGTCAAATTGTTATATAAATGATAATCAGTAACTTGTATTAAGTATTCGGCGTATTAAAATACATATTGCCTTATAAGATACATTTAACGGGAAAGATTAATAAACATAATTTCAAATTATTAATGTATTACAGCAAATACAAAAGTATATTAAAAATATCAATAAATTATTCTTATTTGCTATTTTCATAAATACTTTAAACATCATACAATAGAATTTTCAACAAATTATCGTACATTATTATATTACTACATATTATATTGTTTACTACTACTACTACTTATCAATTCAATCAAATAAAATTTTTTTAAATATTTTATTATAGAAAGTAAAATAAAATATATTTATAAAAGTATGTGATAATTTAAATTATTTTAACTAACATATTACAATATATAGGTTTTAAGTTTTAATATATAAAATATTTACATAATTTTTGGCAATATTTAATGTTCTCTATAAAACAATTTGATTAATTAATCATTAATCAGAAGATTAATCAATAAACTGAATCATAAAATCAATAATTAAATTTAATTCCAGGATGAATGATATTAAAATTTATGTATAATATGTTAATATGTTTACATGAAATTATTACAACTTATAAAATTTTTAAACGTATGTTAATTTAAAATATTCTATTTCAGACTTTTTTCTGATAAATTATAATTTGTATTAATTTAAGATTACATTAATAAATAGGAAAAGTAATTATAATTTTTTAATAAATTTATGTTATTCTTATATGTAGATCGAAACCTAAATTAAAAGATAACCATATCGGTAATATTTCATTTATATTTCAAGATCCAAAATAAATTTATGATTATAAATATCACGATACGATTTAAATATAAATGTAAGATTGTATATATATATATATATATATATATATATATATATGACTTTAGAATTGACCTTGAAATAAAACAAATCGACGATAGAGAAATTGAGAAAATCTGAGTGGGTAGACACAAAACTCGAAGCAACTTGTTTTATATCATTTAATAAGTCTGCATAGTAAGTTCAGTTACGTTTATTTTGAATCAAACTTCTTTCAAGTTGTTATTAACTTTCTTTGAAGATTAGATTTTTGTAATACCTTTCATTATTACACATGATAAAACTAATGAATCATGATAATTTAAATTACTATACCTAGTAATTTTAATATTATTCATATTATTGAACAATAATTTACGTAGACATATATTATACGAATGGTAAATTTGTAGTTTTAGGGAAGTTTCGCTCAAATTTCTGTTTGTTTTTTTTTTAATACAAAAATTGATGTTTGTAGAATAACATACAAGTAATAAAAGTAGGTTGGAATTATTAAACGAATTGTGACGTTTCAAAATCAGATTATATCAGTTGTATGCAATATTTTTATGGATTTACATGATCGAAATATCTGCGAAAACAATATAATAATATAATAGTATATTTTATATGCGGAGCTCATGAAATTATAATTGAAAAAATATTTTTTTCCAAAAGTTCTTCATATCTCTAGTATAAATCTACTTATTTTTTCATTATATTTAATTTAATAAGCACTTTATTAATACATTTCTTTAAAAAGTATTTTTCATATCCGATGCAAATTAAAATAATATTTACTTATGCATTAATGATAGCAGTTAGAAAAATGTCTGAATAGACACCATTTATTTTCCGCACGCTAAGTAAAAAGTGTTGTGTAACATATTGCAATAATTTTTTATGCAATGTCTCGTGATTCGTCGCCTCTTACTACTGAAAGTTCACGATGCTAAGAGGTAACGCCCGCAATTCATGATATGATAAGATAAATATGATATTCTTTATAACAATAATTTTGAAATAGTATAAAACTATTTTCCTTTTATGTGATTTAATTAACCATAATTATTCTCATAAGGACGTTTGTTTGAAATAATTTATAAATACATATTAATAATGGTGAAATTACAGTTTATTAAAATTCATAGTAAAAAATAAAAATTATCGCAATCATTTATTGACATTAATATATATATATATATATATATATATATATATATATATATTAATGTCAATAAATGATTGCGATAATTTTTATTTTTTACTATGAATTTTAATATTTTATAATATATCTAATTGCAAGATAATCATATAAAATTTTAGAAAATAATATTATATTGATATTCTAAGATGTATTAATAATATATCGATAATAAAAATTATTAGAGCCTTAATTGATAGATTTTACTTTACTTATTTATAAATGTTCCAAGCAAATTAATTTAGTAACGCGTATCTTTTTTTACGATAGATATTTGTAGAAATTAGGAAAATTACAATTAGTGTTAGTATAATTTTCATTGCAGCTTGCATATTAAATTTTCTTACTACCGCATTGATAAAAGGAAGATATTTTCAGAGAACTTTTGTTATGAGACATTGTGCAAGTATATAATAATTTATTGCTTTCATCTCTTTATTATAATATTGTTATCCACGTTAGCATATACTCTATATTATATAATACTAAGTTATAATGCTTTTTTAACATTAATATTACTTCTATGAAACATGTTTTACTTTATTACATTAATTACGCTAAATGTTATTTATTATTAGAATAAGAGATTGAAAAGTTTTTATATAAAACTGCTAATCAAAAGAATTTTAAATTGATGATTGTAAAATTTTGTCTAATATTTAAATCCAAGTTGCCATTATTCATATTTTATTATAAAATCAGTTAAATTATATTTAAATTAAATTGACTCGATAAATACAAAATAACACCTACACTTGAAGTAGTATTCGAGCAAAAGTCGAAACTTGATATGAACTTCCATAAGTCATTGAATTTTAATTAAATAGTAAATAAACAATCATTAATAAAACAATTCTTTTTCCATATTTTATTTTATTATATTACATCGAAAAATGAAACGTATAATAAATTTTTATTACAAGATTTTATAAATTATTTTTAATTAATTGTACAATTTATAAAAACATAATGTACAATCTTTAATGCTATATAGTTTTTATTGTAGTTTTGATTATCACTTGCTTCTTCTATTACTGCATTTATACATAGCTTCATTAATACGGGCAATGCAAATTTTCAAATCATGCTTTACTATATTTACTCAATAGAAAGAACTCTTGTGACATGTAGAACGACTTAGTTATTCAATAGAGATTTGAAAATTTAAGTCTAATTAACTTTCATTTATTATGTATTATAAAAAAAAAAAGTAATGAATAGGAATTATTAATATTTACAAAAAACATCTTAATAAACGGACCGAAATTCTAATTTAAGAGTACAAAAAAAAAAAAAAAAAAAAAAAAAAAACTGGTTTGGAATTTTCTTTATGGTGGACCTACTTATCTATGACCTTTTTGAAAGGAAGGCTGTTTGTGCTCGAGTTGGCGGGTGCGGGATTTGTTAAGCAATGGAATTTTAGCGTGAGAACTCAATGTTATTAATGCGTATATGACTTACTGTATACGCATAGACGCATAGCTATGAAAACGCGATCATTGATCAGTCATTTTGCGCGTGCGACGCAATAGAACATATTTCACTTGTTAATTTCACAATCAATGACCAAAAAGCGATACTAGATCTTGCAGGTATTTGAAAATGAAAGTATTCGCGCAGTGTTTCTTCAGCTTACATATAATTTGCATTTATTTACGAAATTATTGATATGAAAGAATTGGGTTAAGTAAAACTATTCTTATGCGTGTATAATTAAGATTTAGAGTTCATAGATATTAGAAATTATTAATTATTTGCGTATAAAACGTATATTATGTCTAATTTTTTTTTTAATTTAAATTTAATTATTTTAATTATCATAAAAATTACTCAGACACCTAATCGATTGATTCTTTTAATGAATTTATTATTTGATTAAAGATCGATCGATTCAACTTCAAAATATGTTTTATAAAATACAATTATAATTACTAAGACTTATTTGTTTCATTAATATAGTTTCTAATATTCATTGAATTTTGATTAAATTCATGAATATAAACTACGGCTGAAAAATTAATTTTATTACACTTTCATTTGTATGCAATAATTTTGTGTAACAATGTAATAATATAGATTCGAAGTTACAATATTATATAAAAATATTTTATACTTCTAAACAGTATTTTTTAATAATTTTCCTACAACGAATTATTATCAACAAAAAGAACTTCATATTTTTTATATTATAAATTAAATGTATTTTTACTAAATATTTAAAAAAAAAATTATTTAACCCCAATGAAATAAATGAATGATTTAGTTAGATGAAAGAAATTTTTTTCTTCGTCATATATTTAGCTGCGCCTTTGTATAGCAATTTTATCCAAAACACAAAAAGGCAGAAATATTCTAAATACAAACCAGTTTTATACCGATGCCTACTTGCATTTTTATCAAGCTTGTGCTGATTTATTTCCGCGCAGTAAGCTGAAAGTTATTATTTCTTAATTCATTAAAAGTATCTGCTAATGTGCTTTTATGATACGCTCATTGTTTTTATTTTTCATAGTTTATTTCAAGCATCATATAATGTAGGCTATAGAAGAAAAGTATCTTTAAAATAAAAAACAAAAAAAAAAACAAAAAAAAAAAACAATTGGTGCCACAAATTTAATGAATTAGTTTATCATTATACGAGAAATAGACTGCAATTCTAAATATTAATGAATGAACTTTTTTTTTCTAATAAAATGGATGAATGATTTTACGAGTATTTCCGTTTTTAATATGCGGAGAGTAATAAATGTTTAATAATAATGACATTTATAAATTTAGTAGGTGCATAAATATTTTCAATATCTTACCATTCTCTATTGTTGTCATTAACAATTTAATTATAAAATTATTATTTCTTTGAGTTTTCTCGTGAATAATTTTGATCATTACTTATATAACATTCTCAAAAAATTTCTATAAAATTTGTATAATTATCTTTAATATATTAAAACTGCATTATATTTCTAACATGTTCGAATGTATATTCTTTTATAAATATTTGATTGATAAGAATTTTTCATTGTACCAATGTAATTGTGTGTATGAAATTTTTTACTTGAATGCATTGAAATGGAACAAAATAAAACTCAGATACTATACTCGATATAGAAAAATCTTCGTACAGTGATTAATTATTGAATTCTTCGAAAATATACCAAGAAAATATTGGAATTAAGCAGTTATTTACGTCGAATCGCCGCGTGAATAATGATAAACCGGATAATTTTTTTTTTTTTTTTTTTTTTTTTTTTTTTTTTTTTTTGGAGAATTCTGTTGTTATTCTAAAACATGTTTTTTCCAAAGAAGCAATAATTATCTTAAAATATGGTCGAGTTATACTATAAACATCTTTTTGAGATCTGTGATGTTTTGGGGTTAATCTTAGCCTCTACAATATTTATAAAAGAATTAACGTTATTGAGAATAGCGATTTTTGTTACATACTATATATTATTAGAAAATTTTGAATAATATAACATCTGATTTATGCATAAAGATTAATTTTTTATTTGCTAATATTCAATAGATCTGAGATTGCTAGATAGTAATATTTATATTAGGCAACGTTGATCTCATTATTTCTAATGGATAGTTTACACAGTTAATACATTTTTACTTCCTACATTCAATTTATAAATACTATTTGAAAATATCATAATTTGTATTGAAATAATTTCTTATTTCATAGTTTGCTAAATTGTCAAAATATATTTGATCTTATACAGAGTTACTCCAAGGGTTAATATGATCATTAATATCTTTACGGATAATAAAATTAATAATACGAATATTAATTATGAAAAAGTAAAAAATTAAACTTGTTAAAGTACATTTAAACATTTGTAATATCAAGTATTATCAAAGGATATTTCTCAAGTACCTATAGTTTTCTTAATAATAATGAATGATAGGGAGACACTTGGAACTATAATATTTCAAGCGAATGAAAATTAATAGAACAATAAACGAAATATAATGAAAACTCTTTTATTGCCTGTTCTTAATCAACATTTTTGATTTTTTATGTAAATTTTTTTATTTATTTAATTTAAAATGAATTATTATTAAAAAAAAAAAAAAATCTTATACCACATTTTTATAAATAAGTTTCTCATCTACGAGGTCACCTACGAATCGTCCTACTTCACCTAGAGGATCCAAGATTTCCTTTCTCTCTTTAACGTTGTCTTACTTTCTTGGTTTCTTCCCCTCTCCAATTTTATTAGCTTCAAATATGTGAAGTGTTGATGAAAAATGTTGATGGTGAAATTTCACGCTCGTTCATAATGACACTAAAATCATTGACTTAAAAATGAAGAAAAAACATGTCGAACCGGTTGAATTGTGTTCTAAATACAGTAATCGGAAATTATTTCCTTATCGAAAATCTATTTCAATAAGACCTCCCTATACTCGTAAGTATTTTTTACTCTTATTTCTTAATTTTATTCGCGAAATCGATTGATTGCACATTACCTGCTATGGAATCATTTTTAAATCTTAACCTGTAAAATAAAATACTAAAATTTCTATAAAAATTCTACGCTCTCTGGGCTTTTACGAATCTCTCTTGTATATAATAATGAAATTCAATTTCTATCATTAGCCTAATATTTATTTTTAATTATCAATAAACTTATTTTACGTACGAACGAAACGCATTAAGAAATTATTACTATTGAAGAAATAGAATGTTTTTAATTACAACACTTGTTTTATGATTCAACTGTATAATTACAAAGATTATCATATTGTCCTATAAAATTGATAAAATGTATTCTACTTTTAATTCTATCTGTCAAGTATCTTTACACCAAAATCTCATAATATCTGCTTTAATTTCATTTGTTATTTTATCACATAAAATAGATTTTTTTTTTAATTTTTGACATTTTAAAATAAATTCTACTAATGACCTACATTTTTATATGTACGCTTTTTTATTTAATTATAATGACATTTTATCAAATTTATTCTCTAATTATTTCATATATTATGATAAATTATACCATCATTTAACAGTAATAATAGAAATTTCTCGTTCTTTTATTCCATTCCATATTCTATTCTATTCTATTCTATTCTATTCTATTTTATCCAATCGTGTTTATCATTTATATTAAAAATGAATCCTCATTAAATATTTATTACGTTTGCACATATCAACGCTGTTTCTTTTAATAAATCTCAAATTTATAAAAATCAATCTAAAATTTCATATAATTTTGTAAATAATTTTTATATAATTTATAAAAAATAATACATTATTATTATTTCTGGTTTTATAATTTTTTTTTTAACTTTAATCATACATTTAAGAATATTATTCATGAAATCAGGATAAAATTAGAGCTATAAATTGTTTTTCTAATTTTTAGTGAAATTCGAATTAATTCTCATAGAGCTGTGTAAGTATTGGAATTCGAAAATTTTATTTTTTTTATTATACCTTTTAAATTTAAAAAGAACACATTGAATTTACAAAAAAAGAATACAAATAAATAAAAATATAAATAGTTTATCAGATAATTTTTGGAAGTTTTATGATTGCAGAATAAACAAATATTCCTTGTTCTTAAATAATTTTGTATTTAATTGCATGTGTTGTAGACTAATTAAATAAATTTTATATAATTATATTTTATTAAAAAAACATTACGGTGCATCTTTTTTAGCTGTTTCAAATTAATTAACTATGTCTTGCGATTTTATAAAAATACCTGATTTTCATATTTAATTTGATATTTCATTTCAATGATGAATGCATAAATTATTATAAAATTATTTATGAATGAGTAGGAAACAAATTTAAGTGAAATTTGAAATTCTTTCTAATTCTTATTTTTCACCTACCCCCCTGTTCTACTTTCACCATTTACTTTGGTAAACATAGTCAGCACCATAAACCTGACGTTTACTACTTTTTTTCTGTATGCGCATGTATGCGCTATGAAAACTCAGGACAACGCGTATAACTAATAGTGCCAAGGGTCGCCGTTCCTCATTACCGGACTTGTTAAAAATACTTTTATTGGACAGCCTTTGCTCATGCAGCATCAATATTTAAAAGTTGATTACGTCAATCGATCGAGGTAAATTATAAAAAAAAAAAAAAAAATTAAGCAGTCGACCGCGCGCCAATATTCTTTGGTCACTCCTATTCTGTAATCCTTTGAAAAACCATGCAATTACAGGACATTATTATTTATCCTTAAACCGCTTTTATCTTAAGCCGTTTATCTGCCCAACCTTGCATAAGAATGAAAAGCTTATGGAACTTTTCGAATTTTACTCGTATTTCGTTATAATGCTTATTACTGTTTATCTGAAGAATCTAAAGGAATGAACTTTTATTACTAGTGCATCAATGGTGAAGGTGATTGATAATATTATTAGATTATTTAAGGTAATTGATATAATGAGGCAATCCGTGCTTCGGTAAGTAGATGTAAAAACCTCTAGAAATTATGATTGCAATAATAGTTTTGTAGTATATTGTAGTTAAAACTATTATTATAAAAAAGTTCAAAATAAGAATCTAAGCAAGTAATGTGCTGAAGTTGTCTCGCGAGTAGATTAAATAATTCTTAAGAACATTGTTGAATTTATGAAAATTTGTAAAAATTGTTAAAATTCAATGACTAATATTAGTAATTCTTCAAATGTAAAAAATGATTTGCAACAGATTTATTTAAACAATTTTTTCGTACTCAAGAAAGTAACGATTGCTTTATAGTCTTTTTTTCTAATCCCTCATATTATAATGGTTTTTTTTTTTTTTTTTTATTTTTTTTTTTTTATTAAAGTATTAAATATTATTTTCAAATAATTGTTTCTTATTGTTAATAATCAACTATATATATATATATATATATATATATATATATATATATATATATATATATATATATATATATATATATATATATATATATATATATATATATAAATATTTATATTGGAAACAGTAAATTTTTGTGGATCGAAGAGAAAGATACTTGATTTCTTCGATACAAATCCCTAATGTATTCATCCGAAACAAGAATAATATATCTAATAAGGTATCATTATAATTTACTTATTGTTATTATTGATATTTAAACGTCATTTTGAGTAGCGTTAAATGTTAATTTCTTAGTCACGTGTTATCTTCTTATTTCATATATTACGAGGTCTCAAGCGAATTTATAAAAATCTGTTTCAAACAGTAATATATTCCGTTGATTGGTAATTTCGAAAATAAATTCACTTTATGACACAGTGATTATTATCTTTACAAGTAATATCATCATATAAATAATAATGCTGAGAAAGTATAGAAAATAATATTATAATATTACGGTCTTTCATATTTAATGGGGGAGTTGTGATTCAGCATTCTATTTATAATTCATACAGTAGGAAAAGTAAAATTGTTGAAATTAAAGGATTTTCCACTTATTTAATTACCATACAACGAAATATTTGCCATCGAAGCATTAAATATGTTTTTGCAGTGAATAAAAATATAGTTTTGTTTTCTCTTTATAAATATTTTACACAACTTTTACATCTTACAGTTATCCGTTATTCAGAATATAAAGTATCGACAGCTTTGATAACCTGTCTTGCAGAAACTAAACGAAGGAGCCTTTCGACCGATAACGCGCTATATTAAAGTTCCTGGTAAAGTCAGCTCGTATATCTGTTGGTGATGAACAGCTTCAGATTTTGCCATCGCCGTCGCCAAAATGTCTGTAAAAGTAGGCCTTGACAGTCGCATAAATATTCGTGAAAATTACCCAAGTATTAGCAAGGCGCATTCTACGCTTCTTTCGCATTTTCAAGCTTCGAGAATGAAGCATTGCGCTTCTTTGTCATCCTTTTCGTGAATAAGAGAGATAGACAGACATATAGATAGATAGATAGCTAGAGAGAGAGAGAGAGAGAGAGAGAGAGAGAGAGAGAGAGAGAGAAATAGATTGAGGAATTGATATAGGGAGAGGAAGAGGGAGAAGAATGAATGAGTGAGTGAGTGAGAGAGTGAGAGTGAGATAGAAAGGGAAGGAGAGAACACGAGTTGCAGATGGAGAGAGCAGAAGAGATGGAGAGACGACGTACGAGTTTCAACTCGAGAGATATAGCATCGGTACGAATGAAACGGTACTTGCTACGGAGAAAGTTCCGCATTGAGATGGGTCTTCTTTTCTCTTAATGCTCCTACTCATTTTCTTATCGGTCTCGTTTTCTCATGCCTCTGCTGTTGCTCTCTCTTTCAATTCAGTTCTATCGGTTGTTCGAAGATAATTACTAAAAAATTTGATGTCTACTCATTTTCTAGGTTAAGCAGTTGCTGTAAATGATGTTAGTTACTTGCAATAATTACTAATGAGTTGTTAAAACTGTCTTCAACGAGAAAAATATTGATTTTGATGCTTTTCCCCATAAATTTTTTACTTAATCTTGATTTCGAAAAATTTCTTAGTTTATTTATAATATGTATTTAATTTCTTTAATAGTACTATTCTTTAATAATTGTAAAATAAGAACATTTCCCATAAAAAAATGTAAATTGAAATATTTAGTTTAATGTAATTATAATAACGTATTTAACATTCTATGTCCATGATATTGTCTATAAACTTGTAAAATTTACAAAGATTTATTATTGATTATGTTGTAAGCATTTTTTATTTTTTGTCTATTACTAAAAAAATTTATTGAGTAGTTATTGAGAATTTTCAAAGATTCGACAAATTGCATAAAATTTGCATAATTTCAGTTTTACGATTGATAAATAATATTAATACATTTATATTATTATATTTAGTATTGATACATTTATTACATTAATAATAAATCAATACATTATTAATCATATTATGTATGGGTAAAATAGTAAAGATATAATGTTAAACATTTTATCGCTCCCAAGTGTTTTGAAAAATTATTTTTTGTCATTTTACATTATAAACCATTAATGTCACTTCAATTTTCAATTTTAATTAAATAAATTTTGTTTTGCTGAATATACGAGCAATCAACTTTTCAATTATAAGTAGACTAAAAATAGAAATATTTTATTCGTGAATTTGTCGTAGCTTATGATGTATGTCTCGTCGTTTATAATGACGAATACTTCTTTCAATATTTAATTTACTAGAATAATTATTTCAATTTAAAAATAAATTTTCTTAATGATGCATCGACTTACAAGAATGTTTACATTCATGCATATAAGTTTTTATCGAATCTATGGGAACGTTATAAAAATGCAAGTGAAAAAATTTAAATTTATAAATCTAATTATATAAAAACAGTTGGTGCATAAGAAAATTATGATATCAATTCTGATAAAATCATCATTATTTAAAAATAATTGCTAATATTATAGTTAATATGTTATATTGTCTTATACTAATTATATTGTCTAATAACCCATTTAGTTTTATCGTTTTAATAGATTTAAATTTAATTCGTATATTGCATAAAAATATATATTGTCAAAATATTTTAATAACAAATCAATACTATATTATCTCAAATATTAACATACTATTTAATATTTTTCTACCTATAAAAATCTATAACAACCTTTATCTTCATAAATAATTCGGGAATATATGGAAGATTATTGCATTTGTAAGATTTCATTCTGTTAAAATCTATCTACTAATATATTTTTACTTATCAATTAGATCGTTTAATATTAATTAATTTAGTAAAAAAGATTAGGTTTTAAATATAAATATTTAGAATCATATTGTTGAATATATAATTATATGTTCAAATGCATTGCCTTAAACAAATTTCAGATTGTAATGCTTTCGTCATGCATCTTTAAAATTCATTTGACTTTCTGTTCGAAAAGTCTAGCTAATCAAAATGAATATTTGTATTAGCTGAAAATTGGATAGGAATGAGTAAAAACTTTGCAGGAAAAACACTTTGAGATCTAATTTAGTTATAATTTATAAAAGCTATTATTTTTCTTGTAATATTATTTATTTATGTGCTTACGAGTAAAAGAAAATTTTTAATTTTAATACTGAACACTTGTGCCATCAATGCAGAAACAATGAACATTAATAATTTATTTGCATATGATAATTGAAAGTTTTTAATGTACATTAATTTCATTATTATTAATAATTAATAATAATTTCATTAATAGTTATATATTTTATTGTAAGCAAAATTCATATCTAAATTTATTTCGTGGCTTTCACTGGGAGTATCAAGTACTTTTAGCCAATAAGTGAATTTAATGAATTTTCAATAATCTTCTTACATTGTATCATTATTTCCAATTAATTAAATTAACGAGCAATTATGATTGTCAATTTAATAAGAAACAAATAAGATTCTTTCTATTTATAACGTAGACAATAATAAATAATATTCCATCGTAATAATTTTAAGGAATTTGTAGAATATTGCAAGAAGGTAATGATTTTAATCCTAATTTTAGGCCTTGGTATCCTTGGTTAAAAGATTATCAAATCAAAATTTATATCCTTTTAAAGTAATTCATAAATGATAAATCCAGAAAATACCGTACCGCAGTAAGTATTTAAAAACGGAGTTAATAGCTTCTTATTGGTACGTTGCCTCATGCCTATAAATGCCGAATGATACTTGTGCGCAATCCTGCACTGTGAATTCTGCGGCGAATAAAATGTGCAAAACAGTTCCAAAACAATGACGAATCAAATATGGGAAAGAAGCGAGATGGACTCGCGAGAATCCGCTCGACTCTTCTATTAATCAAGAGCGAGAGTCTCCAGCTGACTCCCGAAGCCCTCCCACAGCGGTATGCGCACGCGCTTAACCAAGGCCCGTCACCGGGGCCCGTTAGTGGGTAAATGGGCCATTCACGCCGTCGCCGCCGACACTGCCGTCGTCGCACTCGATTATTAATCCCGATGAGAGGAGCGGGTGCATGCGATACTGCGTTACCGGTACCATTGGGCCGCCCCGCTCGACGCCAGGGATTCCCTCTTCATCCTTTCTCCATTTTTATTTTTCTTCTTTTTTCCCCCTTTTTTTTCATGTCTTTTTTCTTTTACCGAGAGCGCGGATGCCCCGATCCAGCTGAGCAATTCGCCTCTTCCGAACTTTCTAATCCAATGGGACTTGTGAGTGCACAGGCACAGCTCTGATGCGCCACCGAGTCTCCTCTACGTATTATTAATCGGTGATCGTCGTACTTTTGGTTCTTTCTCGTTTTATTTGCTTATTTATGCGCTACTGCTACTAATTGCTCGACACTTATTGTTATTTATAGATGAATGATGTTGGGGGAAGGGGACGACATATTTCTCGCAAATTTACTGCATACAAAGTGAGTTATTTCTTTATCGAACTTACATCAATATAATCGATAATCTCTCTTGTATATCAATCGACGCAATATATTATAATATGTTAATTGCTGGTATTTAATTGCTGCTGCTAGTTAAGTAATTTGATTTTACTGGTGAATTTTTATTTTTTTATAATCCTACATTCTTACTTTAATAAGGTTATTAAAATTTCAGGCATTAAATCTTTAAATAATTCATAAGGATTACTAAATACGACTTTAAAAACTGGAAAATTGATTTTCTTCTATCGCATCGTCTGACGAACTTGAAAAATATAAGCTGTATGTACATTTATTTATTTGTTCTGATTAAATTAACATGAAAAGCTAAAAGAAAAAGTAATTAAAAAAAAAAAAAATCAAATCAAATTTCAGTTCACATAAATTAAATGAATTGTTTCATACCAAAATTTCACGATTTACGTCTTTAAGTATATTTAATTTAATGGAATATCTGATCGGTAAAAAGATCCGAAACAGCTTTCTTTATTATATGTTTTTGGTAATAACATTCTGCAAAGAGCCAATTAAGTGTCTCATTTTTCACCAAATTATAAATAAAAGTCAACGTAATAAACATACCGAAGAACGACCACCAGATAAAGTATTTACAGTAAAAACAAAAGATTTCCATTTATGATAATTTACATGAGCTTAACAGTTTCAAAATTGGGTCACGAATTCATAACATGACCCACACATTAATTATACTTATCCAACATAATTTATGAACTGAATATTCTTTTTAAAAAATATGGTATTCAGCAATTTCTATTCAACTAAAATAAATTCTAAATACAAAACTTAATATACATTATTTTATTTTTCCATGATTTATGTAATATATATTTTTTCATATCTTTTCTTATTCTTTCAAGTAAGTCGTAACAAGTGTGAACAATTTCATTTAAATAGGAAAGTCGTTTTTTTTTTTTTTAATCATTTACAATTGAAGAATGAAGTGTGTTCTATAACAACCTGCCCCATAATTATGAATGAAATACTTTTATTCATACTACAATACATGTACTATGTATTATCTTTTTCTTTCAGTTATTTGCAGTTTTGTATTTTAAATTAAATTATAGCTTTATGGTTTAAACTCTTGGTCAATTTAATTCATAAATAAAAATAGTCGAGTGACTTAATATAATGACTTAAGTAAATTGTAAGATACTAGTTTCAGCGAGTTTTCAAGTTATTATTGGATTAATCAATTAAAATACATTCCTAGAATATGCAAATTATATTATTAGCTTAATTATTAATTTATTAAGATAATGTTGTGATTAGTATTAAAACAACGATTACAATAATTTTCCAATAAAACATTAATATAATATAAAAATTATGATACACTATATTCATGAAAGTTAATTATGTTTTAACGGATAGGTCAATTATATTTTACCATGCATTTTTTTTAACTTTATGTGATCGACTATTGTAACAATTATTAATGTCAAATTAATCGATATATTTATAAATTTTTCTTTTACTAGCTATAAAAGTAGATATGTTAGAAAATTTGTACAGACAGATTTTGTCTAACCTTGACCCCGACAATGTATATTAAAATACGTATTACAGGATTATTCCCCATTAAAAAAAAAAAGACTATAAATGATTAATATAATTTACTTTTTAACGATAAATTCATAAAATACAATAAATAAATCTGCACTATACATAAATATTTAAAGAAATAATATATTACATTATTATAATTACAGAAACTTAGTGATTTTAATTGGTATTTTAAAAAATCACTAACTCTATGAAAGTTATAAATTATTTATTAAATATTATGAAAAAATAGACGATTTCGTTATATAAGCGGATTTACTACTACTTATAGGACCAGCATTTCTGTAAAAATTTTATTGTACAAAACATGTTTCTATTATTTAAATTGTTAACATTTTTTAAATTCCAACTAATTTAGGATTATCAAAATAAAAAGGAATTCTTAATGAGATAATTCTAATAGCAATTGAAAGAATGTTTCTTTTTTTTTTCTAAATATTCAAGTTATTTCGCACGATATTCATAACCTACTTGAATCGCACAGTTTACCAGTATTATTATAATTCCTTATGTAAAAAGTACCAATTTCAATATTGAATATTGTATTAAATTTTTTAATAATTTTCTGAATAAACGCCGACAATTTATTTATCTTTCTCTAAAGATAAATCCATTATTATTTAAAACGATAGATTAAATAATTATTTAAGATATAAAAGATATTTTTACAAAATCATATTTTATTATAATTAGAGTCTATTAATGCTATTACTTTCTTTCTGCAAATGAAATTATAATTATATATAATGAAAACCATTATAAAAACTAATTAATTATATAATCAGATTGATTTGACAAATAAGTATTAAATACAATTGGAGCTCCAAATCTTTTTTAAAATAAGCTCTGCGTATATCTCTGCCTATAAAATATTCCCTTATTTCATATGCTTACATTTTACTTATTATATACAAAATGTAATAATGATGATTGTATTTGTCTTTGCTTTCGTATTTTTAATTCAGTTTCCTAATCAAATATATATGTAAAATTTCATAATACAAATAGCATTTTATTACAATTGATGTTACAAAAGAAATATATGAAGCTTATATTATAAATTTCATATATAATTGATTTTTTAATCAAACTGAATATTTGTATTGTACATATTTATATATGTGTGCGTGCGCGCGCGCGCGCGTGTGTGTATGTATATATAATGAATTGAAAATAATTATTATAATTATGTTCATGTCAGGCTATTTATAAATGTATGATTAATAAAGGATAGAAATTTCAGGATCTTAGAGTAAGAAAGTATTTTTACAAGTAATGAAAAACAGAAATTAAAACTTTTGCTCTAGAGTAATCAAAAGCCGTGCAAGAGAAATTTCTAATAATCCTTGTTGACTTTCGAAAATCACGCTAGAGTAAAGTACGTGTGATGCAGAAAAATATCAACAGTCGATAGATAATAATAAATTAAAAGCGTAATTATTTTTAATATTCACATTCGATATTGCATCTATGGTTTCATGTAAAGCTTAATTATTTTTCCTTTCATTTTAAAATGAAAACATTATTAATTCCATATAAATGTTTGAAAATACATCATGTCCTTAATTTTCTTGTTAAATGAATTATTTTATGAGTTATTTTTAAAAAAATAATACACTTTGTCAAAATGAACAGCATAAAGGTAGCGATTTAAAAGTAAATATATTTTTAATTTTCTTAATCAATATGATGATAAAGAATGAAGAATAAATATAAGAATATTAAATTGATGTTAAATTAGAATTGTACAATAAAAATTGAATGTGAATTTTTCTGTTATTATTAAAAACGCAAGCTATTTAATGATAATCGTTAAAAGTTAATTAAAAAAAAATTTAATATTTAAAATATTATTAAAAGTATTTGGAGGTAACGACTATTTATCGATAAAACAAGCTGTTATCTATTTTATGCATATTTATGCATAAGTAAAATGGCTTTTTCATTGAAAAAATACGCTTTCGACGATATCGACAAAAGTATTTTCCTCTATAAATATAGTTTATCCTTAAACTTGTATTTGAATATCGTGAAAAACGGAATAAATCAAATGATGCCGGTATTTTATTAATGAGGCAAAGTATGTAAATTTGAATGTGGAAAATGTGAGAAAAAAAAAATGTTACGGATATATCGTAGTGTGAATAAAAAAAAAAAGCATCAATGCTAGGCACAAGTAAGGAAATACGAGAAATTGGGTGAAAATATGCCTCCTAAACTGACGACATAATGAAACAAAATTGGATTTCTTAAACTGTCCCCCGACTCCTCCACCCGTCACCGGGGAGAATTTCTCCTCTTTTCTCCTCTAATTCCACAAAACGGAACACGCTTTGAAACGAGTAACGAACGCTTGTGCGCGTCCTCCTTCGGAGTTCCTCTACGTTTTCTATCGGCTCCGGACGAGTGAGACATAGCGAGTATTCGACCTTTATACGATGATCTCTGTTTTGCTCGGTAAACGAAGAGATATTTTATTTCGTTCATACGATCGAAGCGATAAGTCCACTCATTCCTTTTTTATCTTTAGTTTTGTTTGATTTTTGACCTTTTTCTATATTTATCTTTGTAACGATGTTTTTCTCTGACGGTTTTTCTCCATATATTCAATAATCATTTATTTGTTTATAATAATATGTCAATTGTGAATCATAGTACCTACAAAACACATCCATCTTGCCAATTTTATATTTTCCACTTGCCTACATTGGATTTTTGCTTTAAATTAACTATGAATACATTAAGAAAGTGCAAGTACATTCGCGTTACTTTTCTCCAGTTCCTCTATCGTTGACTTAAAAGAATAATGATAAATTATGAAGGAAAAATGTAACCAATTAAACTTTTAAATTAAAAATGTACGTTAGAATTTTAAGTTCTTCAAGAAATCATGAGTTTTATAATAAGTACGGATTTTGGCAAAAAAAAAAAAAAGAAACAATGATCAACTGAGTAAGAACAATAATTTCAAATTAGAATCTGAAAAAATTTTGCAATACATTATTCTTATACGAATTAAAGCTGGTGCTAATTGTATTGTAATTTTAGATAGAAACTTTTTCATTTTTCTTAAAGCAGTATAGTAACAAGTGTCAAATACACTTTACACACAAATATACATTTACAAATATATGAAAAAAAGAGTGAGTCTATTTAAATATATATATATATATATATATATATATATATATATTATTTTAAGATATTATCAATAATTTGAATACTCAAAACGCCTTGTGTATTATAACTATTAGAGCAAAGAAACAGTTATAACATATTTGTTTAATTTTATTTATGTTTTAAAATTATTATTACAGTTAATATGATTTTTATATTCATCATAATCATAAATATTATTTTATGTTTGTACTTTCTAATTTAAAAGTGTTTTAAATCAATGTTCTAGATTTTTGTAAATTTCTACTGAATTTTTGAAAGTTGGAAATATTTGGTATTCAAATTTTAAATCGTTATCAAGAGATTTTATTTGAGAGAAATTGAATATTGTTCGTTGGCTATTAAAGGTTCAAAACACTGAAAAGTTTAAAATATATACAAAATATAAAATTTCTTAACTATACCAATAACTAGTCCTGTAGCTATAATTCAAGAAAAAAAAAATGTTATATCTGTATACGGTATTTATGAGTAATAAATATACAGTAATATAGTAAAAAAAGTTATTGTGGTATTTATAATTTTACATGGTAAAGTAAAAAAATTTACATTCATATCTAATGTGGCCTGTTGCTTATTATTATTAAATTATTACATTTCATAATTGCTCTTTTAATTATATGCTATTGTTTTTAGTTGAAAGTAACATTATATAAGTAACTTTACTGATGATCAATATAAATAATTATATTATAATGTAATAATGTCTTCAAGTGGTAAATAAAACAAAAGTTAAATTAGATAAATAATTGATAGAAATAAGTAAATATCGATCAAATCTCATTTATAAACAAGTATGCATAAGCATTTTATTAATTGTTTAATAATTTTTATATAACTTAGGATTTAAAATAAAATTTTTAAAAATATTTCCTTATCATTTAGTACTACTAACCGTTGCTTCAATAATTTCAAAAGTCTTCTGGCTTTTATATTATAACAAAGTCCAATTCAATTTGTAAATTACACGATTAATTAATACATTTATTTATGATAAAAATTGATTTCCTTTAATAAATACAAACGGCAATATAAAATTTCAAAAAAGTAATTCACATAATATTAGTGAGGAATAATTTCTTATTCCAAAAACTTGATATTGTATTATTCAACATCGTGAATATTGTATTATTAAATAGATAACAATATCTGCGATTAAATTTAAAAGGCATGAATTATCACGTCATTGTTTATTATTTTTACTAAATTTTAAGTTAGTTGATTAAGCGCAAAATTTTCTAGTTTCCATTCTGTACTAGAATCCTAATAATGCCCATAAAATAAATATTTAGACCAATTACAATTCAATAATAGGAATAAAAATGATGAATAATAAAATTTTAAAAATGATTGAAATGGCGTAGATACGGCTTTTCGTGATTATTGCATATGATTTTTTCATTTCTTATCAAATCCAGTCACTGATTTCATTAAAACAAATGGCCATTAGTAATTGATACGTGTGGCGATAGCGGGATCTCTTTACCAGCGGCAGCAAGCGCATTTCCCCATCGTATTCCGTGTCTTCGGTTTTTTTTTTTTTTTTGTTTTTGCGCCTCTTTTTATTTTCTTCTCCATATAAAACGGAAAGAGCAAATCGCCATTGGTCACCGGACGCACTCGAATTGCGAAAAGCCGCGCTGGCGAAGGTCGACAAAACTCGCTGACCTTAAGTTTGCGCTTACGTACCGCGACTGCTCGAGCTTTTACGTGTTTGCACCGGCGATGTAGATGTACATGTAGAGCGAGAGACAGAACCTTTCGGTATTATAAATTCAAATAAATGGCTATGTATTTTGATAATGTTGGCGAGGTTAGTAAAGAGCATGCGAATTTTGAAACGCGAGCGCAATTCACTCTTGGGCACTTCAGCTTATGATGCATTAGAAGAACTCCTATGCGGCGTTTCAGCGATAAAATTAATTAATAATTATTTTTAAGCTACGTTGTTTTTATAGCTGATATAATTAGCTGATAAATCAATGCGAAGGAATGTTAAATATATTTTGGTTATACTTTCAAATGGAATGTTCGATTGGTAATGACAGACTTGAAGTATTTCAAATTGTCGGTAGTCACGGTTTTCGTACGAGAGAAGGAAAGAATGGGAAGGAAATATTGTATTTAAAACAAAAAATTGATAAAGTAATATTTTTATATAAATACATGTAATTGCTTTAATTCAACGAATTTTACAATCACGATTCTCGAGCTACATTTTTTTCTTGCTTATTACCGGTGTAATATAACTTACACTGCTAATTATTCAACTTATCAGTTAATAATTAATTAGTTAAATTGTTAAAAAAAAAATAATAATAAATAAATTTTTAAAATAAATATTTATGAAATATGGTCGTTGAAATGTCGTGTGAAGTATGCCAATTACCTAATGAAATATCAATATAATTCTTAAAAATTGTATGAATTGTATGTATTTAGTCCTTGGTGAATTTACACTCTGCTAACAAATTTATATTCTAGAATGTCGCAAAGTGCAAAAAACTATGAATGCCATGCAACCTTTAATCCGCAAGACATTGCAACCATTTAATTTCTAAGCTTAAAGTGCGTCCATGCAATGATTTCGATCGCGTAATCGAATTTTGGTGCAAACAGTATATGTATGAAGTTGCCGCAGAGCACTGGTTAACCCATATTTTCACGAGTGCTTTAGTACGGAAGGTTGTCACTTTTTATCCTCGAATCATTTAGAATACTTGGAAAACTAGTTTCGAAGCGGTCACGTTTTCGCCACACAGAAAATATACCCAATGAAATAAAAAGACGTGGCCGACAAGGGCTCCGTGTGCTCGGTCTGCCGTATTTTCATGATTTAATGATGTAACAATGAATGAGCTATGAAACCAATTTAAGATTTAAAGTGTAAAAAGTAGGTTTACTAATTTAGCGAGATGCATGCTTAATTGTGATGGTAAGTAAACGCTTAAGAGTCATCAATCAGAAGTAATAGGAAGAAAATTTTTCAATCAATTATTCTTACTTTTATTGCTGGATATATTATAAGCATTTTTTTTCTTTTTTAAATTATAATATAGTAAGTCTTAATAGACAGTATATTTTTTAGATTTATTTGCAAATATATTGGAAATAATCAGGGATTTTATAAGAAACTAGAGAGAGAGGGAGAGAGAGAGAGAGAGAGAGAGAGAGAGAGAAAACAATAGTAGAAAATTTTATTTAACTCTTGTATTACATCAATTAACGATAAATAAATTAAATAATCTATTATTATAATAAGTAATAATGAACAATATTCATTTACTTAAACATTTGCTTAAATATGAAATTAATAATAATTTTTGAACGATTTGAGTATTTTCAATTTCCTGTTGTTTGACAAATTACTTAATAATAATAATAATAATAATAATAATAATAATAATAATAACATGCTCTCTTATGTTGAAAATGTTGATTTAGAAAATATCAATTTATCACTGCAATCCATTTGACAATACAATTTTACTTAGTTATTGATTGCCATTTAGAGTCATTGTCAAGAATATCGAAAATAATTGTGCAATATTTACATTCTCTGATCAATTATCTGAAAATGATAAGAGCAAACCAATAATGCATCGAGAAATTTTATTGAAATATATATATATTATAGAGAAATGTTGGTAAAACGGGAGTGTAAAACATGCAAAGCGATCCGATGGATGACTTTGTGAATCCGCGGAGAATGAAACACAAGTCTTCAATAACTAGGTATACGATGAAATTGCATTGCCGTGATTTCACGGATCATTTGTCCGATCCGGGAAGAAAGGAGTTCCTCCACTGTCGGCAAACACACGCATGTATGGCCCGGAGTCGTGTTGGGAAAAACCAGCTCGAAAAATGGTCCAGCGACCTTGTGCCAAATATGACTACTGGTTTACCCGCGGTAAACACATACTTGTGCAATACTAGCATAGACGTGAATGCCTAGCAACACCTACAGTACTTTTCATTAGTGCACCTGTTGACGGATCCGTGGCGCATTGTTTTGATGTCTTAAGAGCTTTCCTCGTTATTTATTCCTTTGCCCTTGCGTTATCTATCCTCAACATTCATATAACGGATACTCATTTTAATATCGAAGATATATCTTATCTTGCTAATTTGACATTTAACGGGAAAAGATTATTTCCAACAATTTAATTTCCATGTTAATATTTACCTTGTTAATATTTTAATACGAGAAAATACATACGAATGTTCGTAATTTGTTACAATAAATATTAAGTATGGCGATAAGATATATCTTTAATGTAATTGACAAACTAAGCTCCTGCAATTACTTTCTAAGGAATACTCACTGTGAGTGGCAAACTAGTAATTTAACGATTTAATATTTCTTTTAACGTACGTATACTTGAACTTTACTATAACGTAAAATTTAATTTTTCAACATTAAGCATATATATATATATATATATAATATTAAATTATTATTAAAATTGTTTATTATTTCATAACTAAATTATAGTTTAGTTTTTTATTTTTCATGATCTATAAATATTATATCAACATATTCTCATGCCCGTTGATATGTCAGAAAATATAGATTATTATTAGCTATGCTTATTGATTGGATTTACTCTTATTTTTTAAATTCTAATAATAAAATCTGATTTTTAATACGAATGACTGTAAAATGCAAAAATTCCATTTGAATGACATTTATCCTTTTTAACTACGATTTGTTATAGATTTAGAATATTCATAAATTGATTAATAATATTTATTCGTCATGTTCATTAACGTAATGTAAGAATGGATAAAAATTTAACACCTCTCTTTCTATATTGCAAATTCTGCCTATACAAACATTAAGTTAATTTGGTTGAAATGCATGTATCATCAATTAAATTCCGTATATACATATTGAGCAATGAGAATGCATTATCAATGAGAGTGTATTTGAGGAGTTAATTTTTTCACGGTTTCGTTTGGACATTTCAAAATTCTTCTTCATACAGCCAAGGATGCTGGACATAACTCTCATAACGAAACCTCATATTCTTTGCTAAAAATATTTATTATTTAGCCAAATAGCATGTATCGCGTGTACAGGCCTTACTCCATCAGATTCACGTACATTCTAATGCGATCGAAACTTACTTATCTCTGTCGAATTATTGTAATTTTATAATAATAATAATAATAATAATAATAATAATAATAATAATAATAATAATAATAATAATAATAATAATAATAATAATAATAATCAGCTTATAATAAATGAGGCTGATATAAGGCTAAATATCGGACATAACCGTTAAGGTTATCCGGTAATCACGTTAAAGTTATCGGTAATAACCGGCCAAGTTCATTGGTCATGACAAAATAACAATAATTCTCACAAAAGGAAGGATAAACCTTAAACCTTGATTTAGTAAATATCGATAATTATTTGGTTGCCATAATCAATTAATAACTGGCATAACTTATTCGTCGAGAAGTTATTTAAAAAATTGCAAATATCATCGAACGAAGGAAAGACCGACGTTGCAATAACGTGCAAGTACATGCCGAGAAAATGGCACGAGCTCGTACGAGCCCGACACCGACACGCCACATATACCAAAGCAGCTTGCGAACGCCCTAAGACCTCGAAAGAAAACTCCACTGTCTAGATAAAGCCAGGTCCATCCGACACCGTCAACTCCGTTCCATCCTTACCTCACGCAGGATGCCCGCGTTGGTTCCCAGAGCCTCCCAGGAGCACCCGCTCAAATTTCACGCAACAGTCACCGAAAACACTTCACTAACGACGTCGACCCGGGCCTCCCGAAGTACGCGATACCTTCCCGCGGGCACTGAACTCCGCGCGAAGGAGCCCTGGCACCGACCAGCGGAGCTTCTGTCTACGATTGCACCTATCACCGTCCCACGTCCGACATCCACGGATGCAACTAATGCGATGCTGCGCGAATAGTGCGCCGGGACCGCGCGACTGCCTTGGCTTTTAAGTGCCGAGTGAGCGACTGGGCCCCACTTGGGAGGCTCGCACTTCCGAGCTCGTGTAGTGGGCCGCTGGTGGGGCAGCCGTGTTTCCTATCCAAATTCACCATCGGTCTCCTCCTTCCCCCGCCTCCATCCCGCCGTACCCCGCCACGTACACCAATCCTCATCCCAACTCTTTCATTCACAGATGATGGAAGATCTCGGGAGGGCCTTATTCATCCAATAACCGTATCAGTTTATCCAATAACCGTGAAGTATTTTGGATGGATGACGGCTAGTGAGTAGTGGCTTTTATTCCTAGGATTCACGTATTTCTTCTCTTTCTCGTTTAAGGGATATCCAATCGTTAAGGACGCCTGAATTATTGGTTGTATTAAATGTCACTCCGCCTTGGAAATTCTAACGACTTGCTCCCAAGTGATACTCATTAATAATTATCACTGAAAACTTCACTCCTTTATAATTAAAAAAGCGACATATTCAACCAGCAATGGTAAATTTGTTTATATTAAATTTGTTAATATAAAATATCTGTCACATAATTCTTATATTTAGTTGTTGCGCATATTGATAATAATGATAAGCTCTATCTAGCCTTTATTGTCTAATCACTAATGTACATTGAATTACATTACAATAGTAAAAGAATATTTAAAAAGAAATCGAATACTTGTGAATTTCTTGTTTTTTTAATCTAATTTAATATTCAAACCTTAGTCATTAATGTTCCTCATTATTATAGCTGATTAATCAGCAATGCATTACATAATGACATGCGGGATATTAACTGGAGCATTAGTTTTTTTAATAAATGTGATTTACTTGCTGTTATTGTTGAAACTATCAAAAATTGTGCTCTTTTGAATTCTTTTGGCAATACAATCCGTTTTTCAACACGTGTTTGATTTTTATGTAGTAATTAATAGGAAATAAAAAAAATTGATGATTTTACTACAACTTTTATTCAATGGTATTATTAACAAAGAAAAAAAAAAAAAAAAAAAATTCAATGATAAATGAAAAAAATAATTTATACCTATTATATCGAAAATAAAATATTTCATTTATCATTCTTTTTATGTTTATTCATTGATCAGGAATGTCATGTACAATCGTTAAAGCAAATCAAATCAAGTTATTACCATAAACTCAACTTATGTAAGCATTTATCTTAATATTATGTGCCATTTACAAATTTATGTAATTAATCTATTTTCAAAATTTTTATAAATTTAAAATAAATTAAGTTTTTTACTTAAAGACCGAATACAAATTGTACAGAAAGATTGTGATGATTAACTAATAACATTATGTATTATTATAGTTGAAAAATTGTTGTTAAATTTTTCATGAATCGAATTAATTAATAGGATCACGAACTTGAATGTCTACATTCTATAATACAGTTAAAGTGACAATTACTTGCTCTGAGCTCGTAAACATAAATATGATATTATTATCATCTATTTCAAGAATTATAATATAGGTTATATGTATATAGATGCATATGTGTGTTTTGTGTGCGTGTGTGTGTGTGTGTGTGTTTGTGTGTTTGTGTGTTTGTGTGTTTGTGTTCGTGCGCGCGCGTGCATGCGCGTGTGCGTTTATGTGTTATTTTATTTTTATTAAAGATTTATTTAGTCAAGAAATATTTGTTCTCATAATAAAATATTAGTAGTGCATAGCATCGATATAAGGAAATTTTTATGTTGCAAATTGTAACTGTAGTTTGAACAGTGCCTTTGTCGATTGGTCTTAAGGAATTGCAAAAATATTTTATTCAATGCAATAAACTTAATGCTTTTCATTTTGTATAATTCATATTCAATATTCAAATATCTCATAAATTCGGAATGCTCTACTTTCAAGTTCATAACGTTTAAGAAATTTTTATGTAAATGCAACAACATATTTTTATTTACATGCATGTATTTTTGTAATTGAACAATGAGTAGGATTTTTGATAATTACGAATAAACATTTTTTCTTTTACAGAATGCATATTCTATGTTGTTTGACTTCATAAAGAAAATTGCTTAAATGATACCAAGAAGCACATCAGCTTTTTCATCGCGAAGTAGATTGATACACAGGAAAGTAAACCGTTGAATAAGGCATTTTCATACAGAGTAATTATTTATTTAATCATACAAGAATTACGTTTTATTTTATACGTATATTTTATTTCTTTTATTATCTATTTTATTTATTCATTATCATTGATTTAGTATCAATATAAAGCGTTCAAATGTTTATATTGTGTATTATACGAATAAAATCAAATGTTTCTATTATCATATCACTCAGTAATTTATTAAATAACCGTTCTTAAATAAAATGCTTAAATTTCAAATACTTATATATATATATATAGAGTTCGAGAAATATTCAATTAAATAGTTAAATTTTATAATTACAGAAAATTTGTTGAAACAACAGTGACTTAAAAGATATTCATTGATTGTTAATTGGTGATATTCGATAGATTAAGAAACTATTTATATTTGGTAACTAATAAAATGTTATTCAGCATTGATATCTTTTATTATTATGACTACATTTCACTTGTTAACTTTTCCATTAAAATAATTGGTATTAAAATAGGAAATTCTTTCATGGACATTGTTTCCTATATGACATTATTAAAGATATTTTTGTAATCTTCATTCAAGACTATAATTACAGAATCATGTGGAATTATTTAGATGCACGACAACTCCGTTAACGGAGTTTACTGATTCAAGTTAATCTCTATAAAATTTTATTTTAGTAATAAATGCCGAAAGGAACCATTTATATATTAAATATTTTCAAGTTAGTCTGTGTATTTAATTCTCCAATTATCTATTTTTTTTTAAACAATTAAATTCAAGTACTAATTAAGTTATTTATTATCTATAACATTGAATTAGTTTATATAATTTTGTTATTTAAGGCAGAATTTTTAATCATTCATTTCGGTTTTAAAAATTTCAAACATATTTTAACTAATTTTTTACTCAGCAGTATTCGTTAATATAAAAAGACTTGAATTTATTGATTGCAAATATTGACACTGTAAGCTGATTTTACAGTGTGAATCATTCTCGCTCTCGCTCTCTCTCTCTCTCTCTCTCTCTCTCTCTCTCTTCAATTAAATTATCATTATATTCTATAATAACAATATACTTTGATATTTAATTCAAAACAATTTATTTGAATAGATTTGGTTTTTAATAATTTTATAGCATAGTTAATAAACGATTTATTCTTATATAATAAAAAAAGCATAGAACATAAAGTATTCCATATTAATATGTTAACGAAGATATACCAATCTTTATTTGGATATTGTGAGAGGGTTAAAGAACTCGCCTCAAGGTCAAGAGTCATGCTCGCATTCGGTTATTAATGCTATCTTGATAAGTTATTGAAACGAACGTTTAAAGAGAGCCATTAGATGAAGTGAAAGTCTATATTCATGGTTTATTCACTTTACACGGGATGCATAAATACTCGTAAGGCCTTCACATTACTATACAAACTTAATTATTATGTATTGGTGAATGGCAACTGTGCATATTTTCTCATATTATTTTGTAAACGTACTACATTTTCCTCGGACATTCCTCTGAAACTGCTTTCATTTATATTTGATAGGACAGAGATTGGGTAAGGGGCAAGGTTAGTAAGTCGAGTAAAGTATTTATTGCTTTTTCGTCCTATTTATATAGATTCATCATGGATACATATTACACTTTTTTCAGCGTCAATATTTAACTCCTTAAAATATTGATGAAGATATGAATACACCGAGAGCAGCAAAATAAAAGTATGCAAAATTTATTTCATTGCGTCTATAATTTACGAGCACAGTGAAATTTTTCTTCTATTTCGTTTTATTATACAAATTTCAATAAAAAAAAAAGAAAATAAAATAAAATACATAATTTGTGTATTAATAAAAATTATTTAATTAATTAAGAGTAAAATAATACACAGTTGAAAAAAATTAGTAATTGTTATTTATACAATCCAAACGTCGAAATTGGTTCAATTATTCAAATAAAATTTAAAAATATTTTGTTTATGAATATAAATTAATAAAATTATAAATTATATCTATTTACTGTAATTTTATTTTTACTTTATAACTTTAATACAAAAAAAAAATTGAATTTCATTGAATGTGCTGCATATTTTGAACGAAATTTTTTCATACGCTACTTTATCAACAAAAATTGTTTTAAAAGGATAAAAAGGACTTTTTCTAATATTTTCCATATCATTATTACAGATTACTGATTAATATTTCTGTTCAATATTTATAAAAATATAAGCAAAATATATTTATGTTTTACCTTTTACTAAATATAGTTATCTGAAAACACATACATAAATACATACACACGTATGTCAACATTAATCAACGAATAAATTATAAACGATGAAAGATATTTAATGTATATTATCTTGTCCATAAACATAATCGAAACTAAAGAAGAATTTCATATTTTTAACTGAAACTATTTAATTTCATAGATACAGGCTTGTATACTTCTATATATATATATATATATAAGCTACTTATCAATTTTTTATATATTTATAATTAAATATGCTAATAATTAATATTTACAATTTTCGTAAATACTTTTAACAATTGTTTTATTTACGATTATGCTACATATTTGTAAAAATAATCCATTATTATTCGTATTTACTTAAAATACTACTATTGTTAAATAATATATATATATATATATATATATATATATAAATAAAAATGACATGATTTAACATATTTAACTTTCAATTTCATTTTAGTGTGTATACATTACACATTAATATACACATAATGTGTATTGAATAGTTTTATAATACAGTAAGTACAGAGAAAAATTTACAAAACTGATTATTAATTTTATGTTTTTTATAATTAACCTCTTATATAATAAAGGATGTTTTAATCAAAGATATCTACATTAATTTTTTAAATATATTTTAGCAGAACTTAAGATTAAGTAATATCGAATTATACTAGTTGCAATGAAAGGTAATAATTAATAATTCCTTATAACTATACAAATGTATAAAATATAATAACCAATAACTCATTTTTATATAATAATGATTCTTTAAATAATTAAGAAATTTATTTAACATGTTGATAAATATCAATAAAAAAAATAATAATGATTCTATGTCATCGTATGGTCCAAAAAGTAATCCGAATACATTGTTGAAAATAGTTAAAAAAAAATCTTACTATTATACGTTTTATAAAATTATAATATGAAATATAAGAGAAATCATTTTAAATAAAAAATTTTGCTTTCCTTCGTCTTAAAACTAACAAATTTATTACAAATAATATAACTATTTTCTCTAATAATATAAAAATATAAAAGTAACTTAAATGTATTATTTATCGTAATAGTTTATTTCGATTAATATATTTCATAAACGTAAAACTTGCCATATTGCAATTTTATCTACATGATTACAAATTACCTATATAACTAATAAAACGCAGTTACACAAAAATTTAATTTAATTTTTATTACTTCTTTACTATTTCACAATGAAACATAAATAAGAACTTGTTTTTACAAAGTTATTTATTATTACAAAAATTATTCTAATAAATATGCGCTGTAATTATTATTTCTTTTAACATTATTAAATAGATTAAAATAATCATCATTTTCTTTATGATATTTAATAGCCATGTCATTAGGAATTTAGTAAAATAAAGTGAAGGTTACAAAAGACTATTTTAGTTATTTATTCATGTTGGTTTCAAATTAATAATTCCAATACATTGAAATATAATATTTAAAATTTTCAATAATTATTTTTATGATTTTATAATAATATTATATGATTTTCTTTCATTTCAGTTATCAACTTGTTACTTTTATGACAAATATAATTATTATTCCAATACAGTATTTACATGTCTAGATAATGATATGTGTATATATATATATATATATATATATATATATATAATATTTATTGATATAAATATTATTTTGCACGTCTGTAAATATTTATATTGAAGGAAAAACTATTTATATAGCTAATAATCTTCAATTATTCAAATAAATTTTTACTTTTTCAACTAATAAATTTTTAATTGTTTCAGATTTATATAACAAATTCAGATAAAAAAAAAAAGATTTTCGCAAATAAATATTTTTTGTATATATGTTTTTCTCGTATAAAAAGAAACGCTAAAGATAATGTTAAATATGTATAGTTATACATGCCTTATATATATATAATTTATATCATATATAGTTTGTATAATACATAATTTTATATATGTTTATATATTCTTTAGGAATAATATATGATAATATCTGATATATAATTTTAATTTAAAGATGGCCAATGCTTATAAAGTAAATTAATTCATTTGCAACATATAAAATTATATAATTTGTTATATTTTAGTAATAAAAACATATTTCATAATTTGTTTTATAATTGATAAATTTACTTATTAATTTATTAACATTGTTCAATACGATTGATTTATATGATTTAAATTTCCATATACAGACTAATTAGATCCAATGTTTTATGATAACTGCGGTTTCTTATTATGTTGATGAATTTTTTTAAAAAATTTTTAATCACTATTCTGTATATGATTTGTTAATAATAATAAGCCACATTTTACATTGTGACAAATATTTTATTTAAATATTAACATGACTTAAATTTTATAAAGTAAATGAATATGTTGGGGCATAGAATAGAAAATTGGAATTGAATTTAAAAATATTTTCTTAAATCAATCAGGATTGTTATAAAAATAATGCTTTATTAATATTTTGATTAGAATATAAAGTACGATATTGTTTTAGTTTTTAGTATTAATGTTAAGTGAAACACTTTTAAGCCGTAGCATCATTCTTTTTTGTCAAAAAAGCAAACAATAATAATCTATACACTACAATAAGTTTTATGTAATAATGTTCGTTGGAAAATGGTTATTCAGATTAACATACTAATAATATTTTATATCTTTTGAATATTAAATCATTCAGCGTACAAATATATTTTATTAATAAGACTGAAAAATATTATAATTTCTTTTTCTTATATTTCATTATATACATTAAATAAAGTATCTCTACATTCTTCATTAAGTATTTTACTTGAATCGACTAATTTTTTTAGCTTACATAATCTTTTTAGTTACATAATTTTTATGTGATATTATTAAGATGTGACATCTTAGTAATATCAATATTGATTATATGAATCGCTAATATGTAAGTAAATAGTATTCTATAAATTTGAAAATAATATCCAAACTTATTATAACTACCATAATTGTTAATTTAAAATATATTTCATTAGTATCTATACATATTTATTTATATATATATATATATATATATATACATACATATAGTATATAAATAGTTTATAAATACTGTAACAATAAGTTAGAAAACAGCTAGTATAAAATTATCGATGTATTTTCTGTATATAAGAAATAAAAATAAAAAATAATAAGTGAAAATAAATATAAAACTAATAGAAATCAAATTTTAATACTTCCATATATGATTTATACAGATACTTCTTCAAAGATCAATGGATTATTTTAGTTAAATCTGTAACATATCAACTTTCGCTTAATCAATGTGCGGTTGATTCTTGTAAGAAGGTCACCTACATTTATCATCATTAAACTATGTCTGTGAATCTGTTTAAAGACAAATCTCAAAAGCGATATTTTGTACAAAATGTTTACACCCATTTTCATTAAATTTTCAAATGCGGTAATATAAAATAATATCCGAGACTATGAATTTGTTTATAACGAAGAACAAATGCTCTCATATCTATAATGTCTTTTAATTTTCCATTCTTATAAAAGAATTATTCAGCGTGTGAATAGATGTAATTTTTTCTGACTAAATTATCACGAAAGATTGAAAATTATTTGTAAATAATTTATTTCAATTAATAATATATTAGATTAAATTATAAGAGTAAATTATTATTACATTACAATTCAATAAAAAAAAATGCTTTAATGGTACAACTTCACTTTAATAAATATAAATTTATTAAATTTAATTGTTAATTGTTACAATACGATTGTTGCTATTATTTAGATGTTTTATTGCAAAGTTTCGAAAGTATTGCTCGATGCAATATCGATTGAGTAATTGCATTAAAATTGTAATATATATAATTATAACTATATATTGTATTGTGAGCTACGCAATCGAATAATAATATAATTTAAACTGTAAAAGTGTTGATTTCATATTATTGCGAACGTTTTAATGTTTATGAATATGAACATTACTCTGATCAAACTTAATGTCTACATATCTCTATTTTGACAAATACACTTTTTATTACACGTGATATTATAAATAGAAAATATTAAAGACATAAAATAACAACTCCTTAAATAATGTTAATATATAGCTGCGATGGTTATTATTTCATTTTTCTCTTACAATCTACAAACAAACAACAGCTAGAAACATTCATAATAAGGAAAAAGATAGAGATTAATTTTTATTAGAAACTTGATTGAGATACGATAATTTTTTAATAAAAATTTTCCCTTTTTGGGCAATTTATTGAATTATTCCTACCAATTGTAGAAGATCAATAATAAATGTAAAATAAATTTTTATCATTTTCATGTGTACTTCTAATTCCGAAATTATCTTTTCAACATTGTAGTATATTGAATTAAATTTTCTAACTTTTGAACTGTATTGATCTAATTATGCGCATATACTCATTATATTATGTTTAAATTAGGTTAAATGTCCGATATAATATTTTTGTAACAAGTTTCGTACAACATTTTTAAATATTTACAAGTTATTGACATTTACAAGGAAATATATAATTTTCATAATTTAGATTCTAATTTGCTTAAGCTTTTGCTATTCTTCGTCACAACTTTGCTATATATTATAAAGTCAAGTATTATAAAAATTATATATCATTGTAATTATATATTTGAAAGAGGAGTTATTTATAATGTAAATTTGAATACTATAAAAAAGAATATAATATAATTTTAACATAAAATTTTCTATAATATAATGTGAATTTCTCATTTTTACAAATGATGATCGTGTTGTAAGATAAATTTCATTCAAATTGAAATAAGTAAAGTGATTATCCTAATATTATTATCGTTAACACAAAAATACTAATACATTTAATGACGTAAAGAAATACTGTTATATTATATGAATTTGATAATTTTATATAAATGGTGTCAATGTAATGGAATTTTTGTACTATAATAGTAACGTCATATAATAATAATATTCTATTATGATAACTATAAATAAAATATCTTAATAGAAGAATATGTGTTTGTTAATCCGTCAAATTCAATTTCTTTAAATTAATCCACAAAATAAAATTGAATTATAACTTTAGAATAAAATATTTTCTCGTTATTATTAATATTTTCAATAATTACAATAGATTTTTTATCCTTTCATAATCAATGAAAAATAAAATAAAAATATAAAATTACAGTGTAACTCGCTTTGTTTGATCGAATGTACCTGTTGGGTATTTAATAGATTATTCGGTACAGTGATTGCTTTATTAATAAATTAATAAATAAATAAATAAATAAAATAATTATTGGAGAACTAATTTTGTTTTGTAAACATTTCTTATCCTGCTGTTATATTTTTATGTTAATGTAAACTAATAGAATCGGAATAACATTAAAAATATCCAAATAATATTGAAAATAATTTAAATCACATGTCTATGTAGTTAATTTTTAACCTAAATTTCATCTTTCTATTGTTTATTTATTACGTTCTATTGTGGAAGAATGTTAAAAGGTTTTCCTATTATGTGATTAAAGTCTTTATCCGAAATTCATAATATATTATATAAGTTTATGCTACTAATTCTCATTGAGATGGACCAAAGAGACTTTATTTCATCATTCGCAAACAAAATAAAGGCATTTCAACGGCCATGAAGACACATCAAATGAATAAGGACAAACATCATTTGGTACTGGTCAAGGCAGATGCCATAAAATTGCAATCATAAAATATTATTTCTCTCCCTTTTTCATGTTTCCGTGATCGTAAAGCATTGGAATAATATATTTATCCTTCCTGCATGCTTAATCACACTTGCTCAAGTTAATAAACGCAAGAATAAAAGAGAATGTGACAAGGTCGTGCACCTGAGCCGACAAAGAACGATTTACCGATTTATCGTGGGGATGTAGTAAAGAATTATCATTCTCATAAGTTTATAATATTGACGGAGAAATTTATATCAAACTTTTTATTATTGTGTTAATTAACAATTACAAATGATGAAATAAATTAACGTAAATTTTTTAAAATGTTTTGTAAAAGTATGTGAATCAAAGTAACCGATATTATTGAATGTTATATTTTTCCTTTAAAAAGCTATTTCGATCTTCTGTAACATTTTATTTTAGTAGAATAAATATTTTTTATATGAAGTCAGTAATAAATTTAAGTGAATTATAATAACTGTAAGAAAATGAATTTTTGTAATACTAAGAGATTATAACAAATGTATATATACATATTTTTTATTTATTTATTTTACGTGATAATAATAACAATAAAGAAATTGATAAAGATAAGAAAATAAATAATTGTTTTAATCAATTGATTAACCGTTGTCATACGACCTACATCTGTATATTTAGAAATATTTGGAAATGAATATTAATTTTATACTGTTATACAACATATATAAAAATATTTAATAATAACGAAAAATAATTCAAATTTAAATATAAAAATTTTTTAAAAATTTCCTAGAATGTTAAATGTTTTGTATTGTTATATTGTTTTACATTATCTATATAATTTTTTTAATAATAATTTAATATTTTTTTGTAAAGAGCCTTCGTGCTGAATTAAATATTATGTTGATAAATATTATACTGAAGTTATACGTATAGAAGTTTAAACATTTACATTAAATATTTATTTCAAATATTTCATTTATTTTATTTGATTTATGCGAATCATAGATTGAAACGGTATTATACACATAAAATTTTTTAATTTTTCATGTGATAATGCATATAATAAATGAATAAATTAATTTAATAGTTTAACATTAAGTTAAAATTAGTCAAATATTAGAAATACTTTAGAAAATCATATATTTATAAATGAATATAAAACGGTTTAACAAATAATTAAAAAACATGTATATATTTAAAATTATTATTTATCTATCGCTGTAGGTAAAATTGATCTTTATTCATTTAAACTATTAATTTATATCCTCATGAATCCATAAAAATTAAAATTAAATTAATAAATCGATAAAAGTTAAAAGAGACTCTATAAAATTCTAATAATTCTTATATCATACATGTAAATAATTAATTTCATTTGTAATCTATATAATTGATATTCAATTAATAAATACTTCTTAATATAATAAAATATATTACATACTATTTTTAACAGGGATAATGTCTATTTGATTAAAAGAAAGAATTTCGCCTTCAGTATGGCAACCTGAATTATTCATCTGTCTTAGATTGCAGCAAAACGGCGTATGTTTTCTTTAAATTTAAACTACTTTTCTTTATAAGAAATTAATTTTTCTTACGAAGCATTCAAAAATATGTATCCATTCTTCTTGAATCCTTAATTTTATATAATATTTAAAAATAGAAAATTCATATTCACAAATTGAAATAGTTTTAATTGTGGTGTTATTTTTATAAAATAATATATGCATTTTAATAGAAATTTACAAATAACGAATTGCATTTTTAATTAATAAAAAAATAATAATATTACACTCACAGCAAAACATGAATTATTCTTTTATATTTATTGAAGAATGAACAATATTATAATAATAAAAAGAAAATTAACAAGCTACTGTAAGCATAGTCTAACATAAATATAAATTACAGTAGTCAGCTTAATAACGAGTTATTATTTCATTCTAATACATAAATTAATAATATACAATACATTTGATAATATTTTATGTATATATATATTTGAAATGAAAAAAATTCAATCAGTTAATTTTTAATCAATTCATTATATACAAAAAAATATAGAAATTATGCATTGAAAAAGTAAAGTTTGATTTAATTTGTTAAAATTATAATGAATATTATTTTAAAAAACATAGATCTTAATATTATGCTTTTATTTTTTATTAATCGTTGATTTATCAATAAAGTGCATCACCGTAATGGTTGCATCTATCAAAGTAGGAGCTTTCGATTATTAGAATGCATTACTTCACAGATATTTGTGTTTTCTCATCTTCCCGATATAAGATGATAAATAGATTTTTTATACATGAAATGCGTTATATAAATTTGGTTTTTGATAATTTTCTATATCAATATCGAGAAGTAATATTTATATAATTTTTAAACTATATTTAACGGCTTAATAATAATTATTTAATATTACCGGATTTCTGATTATTTCAATATACTTTAATTCAAACCAAGAATGAAAAACTTGTCTTGTAAGGACTGAAATGATAAACTTTAAAATCAAGAAATTTTACATTTGTTGATATATAAAAATATTTTATTACGGAATTTGATTAAGTACAAGAGTTTCTTTAAGGATATAGAAATTTTGTAGAAGATGATTGAGACAAATGTAATATGTATTACAAAAATAGAAAAACAAAAATTTTATGGCGAGCTGAATGAAACTTTGATAATTATTGATTAAATGATAATGAATGTCGATAATGAAATATAAAGACTATCTAATTAATTTAACCGACAATATAATGAAGAAAATAATGATCTTGTAACATAATTCAAATTGTAAGAATTGAGCATGTGACATTATTATTCACGCAAGAAATCACTCCCTGGAATGCGTTTCGCCATACACGCGTGATTAACAAATCTTGCGAGCGCGAAAGATTCTGAAGTTATGGTTTTCTATGTTGTCTTCACTTTTCTTTGCTTTAGGAGGTAATGTCGCGAGTGTTTGGTGTGCGTCATGTGTGGTTTTTATTCTCGAACCTTTAAAATTTTTTTTCCTTCCAATATTTTTTTACGACTGAGTTAATGCCTTGGTTTTGCAAGAGAATATGAATAGATGACTTTTTTATGGATAAAATATACTGTCGGTTGATGGTTCTTGATGAGTTGATGATGTTTTGCAGAGGAATGTATTTATTATTATATAGTAGTGTTTATATGGGATGTAAAAGAGTATAACTTTTTTTTAATTACATCGAAATGTATTTATATATTCACTTGCTTAAATCTGGCAAGCTCTGTACACTTTAAAGAATGATAATAATTTTGTCATAAATCATATTCTAAATATCTTTTTAGGAATTAGTCGTTATATATTATTATAAGAATAACAATGTAAATATGATAAATATTATGATTTACTATTGACTAGAAACATTATATAGTCATGAATTTATAAATTTGTGCATTAATATATAATGTTAATGAAAATATGAAATAATTTTATTACTTTTTGCAACTGATCATCATTGTATTGAACATAATTAATGAACGAAAGCCTATTATACCTGATATTGTAATTTGATGAAGTTATAATCATGTTATAAAGTATAAGTATACATTATTAAAGCATCTCTTTGCATTTAAAATTTTATTTAATTTTTGTTTAATTTTAATGAGACAAAGCTACATTGCGTCATTTTTTTTATTTTTATATGTGTTTAAATATCGTATAGTTAATTAACATGTGAATAATATTGCTTTAATTGCAATAGCACTATTGTTCCTTTCTTTGAAATGTATAAGCAATATAAGATTTTACTTTTTTACAAGCAATTACATTATCATATAATACTTGTGAGATTTTTGGTATCTATCCACCCGTAACATTTAATAATAATAAAAAAACTAATAAGTATTTTACGCGAAAAGGACATAAAACTATTTATAATAATAAAGTATATATGAAAAGTATATAGGCAAATATTGATTTATATCTACATGTCTAGAAATGTAAATAGAATAATTAACATTTAAGTATTGCAGTAAAACATTAATAAATAAACACTTATACATGTTATGACATTAATTATTTTTACTGTACACTGTATGTTAAATGACAAATTTCGAAAATATCGATAATTATCTATTAGAATATATTAAAAGAAATCAAGATTGTTATCGTTAAAATTTATGAAAAATTGTAATCCATTAGATTTAGTTTGATTGAATTAAACAATTTACAGTCTACTAAATAACAATAAATAATTTAATTATATCAAAATAAATGTTTATGCCTTTTATGTCAAAATAATCATTATAATGACATTGCAATAATATCAATTCATAATGACAAAAAACGTTTCTTTGAAGGCGATTGTTTAGATTTATTGAAAAATATTCATGCAAATGTATTACAGCCTCTTAAAATTATTATAATATAGAAACAATAATACCATAATAATAACAATAATAATGATATTAATAATAATAATAATAATAATAATGATAATAATAATAATAATAATAATAATAATAATAATAATATGAGGGTAGGAGTATTAATAATAAATTATTATATACTTCATAATCAGAGTCAATATTTTGAAATGAAAAATTAAAAATTAAGTAATTGCATGTATCGATCGAATAAAAAATATTCTAAACAAATTTAATGCTTATAAAAATAAAAAAAAATAAATAAATTTTTAATATAGATTTTTTAATAAAGTTTAATAATATTTCGATTTAAGTACAGATTAAATAATATTAGTTTATATATATAATATTAAAGAATAAGTCTATTTAAAATAATTTGGAATTATTAATACTACATTTTTAAAGATTTTAATAGTGTTTTTTGTTAATTTTTGTCGTAGATAATGAATATTCATACATAATATAAGTTATCTGCTCTAACATTTAGAGGATTTAAAAACTTTCATTTCTAATATTGAAATAAATACGAATGGAAAAGTAATTGAAATCTAAATTTTAGTATTGCATATATTAGTTCTTTATACAAAGTACAAATTCCATATGGATAATTATTTATAAATTTATATGCATTTTCAATTTCTATGAATATAAATATAAATATATACAGTACCGAATCCATTAGTAGTCATGTGCCTTCATTAACAATTAATGAATTATATTAAAAATATTCGGTAGAATAAAATATCACAGATTGTAAATATTCTGTTCTGAGAATATGAATTAAAACTTCGCAGTTTCTTATAATACAGCGAGTTCTCATGTTTCATTGTTCTTGTCAACGTCGTGGCCGAATCTACGAATTGAATGATCGATTGTATGGAAAACAAAAATGAAATATGTTCTTAAATATAATTGGCTTTTTTTCTTCATGTATATATATAACATTTTTTAACATCTAACTAAATTGAAAAATAAATACTACTTCCAAATTTAAATAATTAATTTTGTGTATTGTATATACTGCAATTATGGTATTTTAAGTATTTAAAAATTTTTTTAATAATTACTTAGATTTTATAAAAAATTTATGAATCGAATGTTAAGATTTTGCTCTTTGATAGGTATGTATGATGAATAATTAATTTATCATTTTATTATTTCGTAATGTGGTATTAGAAAAATTCTAGATAATATACACTGGTTTTGAATTATTCTATTTATATGCCGTTAAGCGATTCGACTCCTTTCTCATATTAAAACTTGAAAACACTATAAAATGTCTAATTTATAATAAATATCTATTATATCACTAAGAAATAAAGAAATTATAAAGTTTTAGCAAAGAAGATGCACTCGGATAATATGCAATGTCCCCTTGTTCAATTGATTAATTAAATTCACGATTTGCGCGATCTATGCTTTCCGAGCCAATTCACTTCGTAATCAATATGATGTTTATACATACCTCTTTATTTAAGTTTTCAACGTGTCGTAATATAGGCTGTCAAAAGTGAATGTATATTATCTATTAATATCAGATATTATTTATACTATGCGGATATGATCTATTTAGGTATATTTGATTAACTCAAATGCCTTAATATTTTCTTCTCCAAATTGGATTGTCTGACGAAAGTATATTTCAACGATATTGTAGTATTTTTGTAGTTTTTCTTCTAAATAGTTAAAAATATGTCGAAATAATATATATATATATATATATATATCAATATATGATCTAAGCAACTGATTTCTTCGCAATCTGAACAAGTGAGATGTGAGTAACAATCCATTTAAAAATGAAAGTAACACGCTAAAGTTAGCTTATCTCAATAATACATATATTTGCATGCATGCATAACCAAATATAAAAATACAGTTCACAATTAATACTCGTTCATCGTGTGGTGACATTCGGTAAGATAAATGTGTGTCCGTCCATTTCCAAGCAGGTATTTACGCAGTTACCAAATAGCTCCATTAAATCAGCAACTCTACTTTCCTAAATACTCATTATTACCTTCTTCGGCTTCTACTACTTGTATCAACGATTGCATAACAATTTGCTAGCTTTTCTGAATAGTTCTTACCTTTTTTTTTTATTACGAAAAAACTCTTGGTGATTCATTGTTAACTTCACAGACGATTATACATTATAAACTTTGTCTCCTCCGTTTATCACACCATATTACGCTGTTCCCGGCAATTCTCCGATTTTAGTTACTTTTAGTTGTTTGTTGTTTTAATTTTTTGTTCAACTTTCTTATGAAGTTATTGATTTATAGATCGTATTCATAATGCTTAAACGGTGTTGATTTTTTATTTGTTTTTTATTTGTCGTGATTTTTTTGTTAATCTTTTTCTTAATAAATTTCATTTAATATAAAAATAATTATTTGAAGCATAAGAGGTGATATTATAACGCAGATTTCAAATTATAGAATAGAAAATATTTTTATTTGCTTAATGAATAAATAACAATTTATAGTCTGCAATTATATGTAATGTTATGTAAATTTAAATCAAGATTTGAAATTTGTTATGTAACTTTTACCAGTTGCATTTATTGACTATATCATTACCACACCACAGTCTGGATTATTGATTCTTTGTTAATCGAACATTATTATTATTTAAATCATAGGTTATCGTGTTTATTATATATATATATATATATATATATATATATATATATATATATTATAATAAATATATATAGAATTAAATACAACTCTAGATTTATGTGTAATTGTATTGGCACGTAAAAATCTAAGTAAAAATATAATTAACTTTTATCTAATTAAGTATTACAAAACTATTCTTGAATTACAAAAAGTAATATTGTAAGTTAAATACTATGGTAAAAATTAAAATATTTTCTGAATTAGCATAATTATATTTATAAATTTTTTAAAAAGCTTTATGAATATTGAAGTTAATAAGCTATAAAATCGCCTAATAAGCGAATGTATTTTAAATATTTTTTAATTAAATTTTCATGAATAAATTGATAAAAAATATACATAATAAGATATAAAATGTTAACTCTAGCTATTTTATATTGAACATAAATTGGAAAACTAATAATAAATTACTTAATATAATTTTTAATTATATTTTTAACAAGTCGGCTACAATTCTATCATACTTTGACGAGAAATGCATATTTAAAGAGCATTATGAACATACACCAAAATAGGTATTTTATGAACAAGTAATTTCTATTTAATATCGGTATTAAGTAATGTTGCATGACCTTAAAATTGATAGAAAGTTATGTCAATGTCGTAAAACATTTTCTTACGAAAGTATCATTTATTTTGTTTTTATATCTTTGAAAAATCATTTCGTACGAAACGTCTTAAGATACAGATTTGCTACTTACACAAACATTGCTTCATACTATATCTTAAAAGTAATCCAGTATGTTAATATAATATAACATATTTAAGAATTGTGCGTTAATATAAATTTATATAAATAAATTTGCGGCTTCTTTAAATGCATTGCATATATCATATTAGAATATATATACTAAAATTATTAAATATACGCTAACTTACAACGTCGTGCAATCTTAGAATGCATTAGAAAAGAATATATGTTAGAATATATTTATATGTTATTAAATACGTATAATTTATGTAACAAGAGAATAAACAAGCATTCGTAAGATTAACATTTACTGAGGTTTATTCTGAGAAAATTGTGTACATAATTATTATTTATGTGTAATAAGTTTACATTTACAAGAAGGTATATTATGTAGGTATACATAAGCTATATTGTTTATCCTAACGATCATGCATTATTACAATAATTATTAAAACATTTTTAACGTCTTCTTATATTTTCACGTAGATTTGATGTAGTTTTGTTGGGCATTTATAGATAGAATATGAGCGTGCAATAACAAGTAATTGCCCAGGTATTTGTTAATGTGAAACATTAAGGCCCAAACTCATCTTATTACCTGGATAGTTTTATAAAAATTTGCAGTAAATTTTATATATCCTTAGGCAATCATAGAAAATATGCAGCTTTCCTTGTTCCAATAATTTGCTAAAATCGTGTGTAACATTTTCATTGAAATTTCATTTAAAACTGGCCTTCGTGAGTATATTATGACTAGTAGAAAATGTATGACTAGTAGAAAAATAGATCTTTATGCATTACTTTCTCGTCGATACAGATCATTATTATTGATGAAATTCAACAAAGAACAAAGCGTGAAAAATACGATGAATAGATAAATCTTCGAGTTTATAAGCATCGCAGCCAAATAGACGCGCAGCAGCAGAGAAATGCAGCTAATTATAACAAGTGGGCAAGATCAATGGCGCCGTTGATAGTAATTAGTTTTTGCACAAGAGTGAACTATTAAACGTTTGGCACGCGAGTGTCGCAAGTGCGCTCGCACACGATTCGCTTGACCTGTGTGGCGTGCTCGGCAATCGGATTTTTTCATGCTCGTATTATTGCAGCGCACTAGCACTGAAAAGGTGATTTAGCCGGTGATGTGAAAGGTGCCGGAAATCTGATGCACGAATGTGAATTATTACTTTTTGTGTTTTTGTATATTAGATTATTGATAAGAGATAAGCATAGTCTATATTTTATGATGTGGGCAGGAGGAGGAAGAGATAATCAAGAGTCTAAAGGAAGTACTCCGCTCTGACAAGAATAATTAATGTAAATAGAAAGTTAATGAAAATTAAAAATTTAAATAAATTATCGATAAAATCCAAAACTTATACTCGTTTTAACCTTTTCTTATTGATTTTATAGCCAAAATTGGTAGACCTGCACTCCAGAGAAACTATAAAAATATATGTTTTAACTAATTGTTAAATATATAATTGTATTATTAGCTCTAAATTTCATCCACTAAACGTTTTCTTTCATCAATGAGATATAATTGTTTTTAAATCAAATAATAATAGTCTAATAGTTCGAATATATATGTCTATTTATTATTATTTGTATAAATTAGAAAGCAAATTAAAAAGCTATTGTAAAAATGAATATTTTTCATATGTTAAGCTTATAATTATTATTAATATAACCTATTTTTAACTATAAATCCGAAATACGTGAATTTTTTTCTTATTCTTTTTTTTTTAACGTTGCTTTGTGGCTCAGTTAATATATTCATATTTTATTCATTATATGATATTCTATTTAAAAAAAATATATATATATATATATTGACATAATACATAGACTACTGTAATAATTCACTTAGGGAATATTAATGAAATATATTATTGAAAATGTTCAATATTAATTAAATAAGAAATATGCATCATACAATAGATTAATAGTCGACGGAGAGAAAAAAGAATTTTATATAAAAAGATTCTTTGGTAGACACAAGTCCATCGTTAGCTTATTTGCGCGGACCTCATGCAAGAAAACTGTTAAATAAATAGATGTTTAATATAGATAATAAAATTCTCGTTTATGATTATAATTATAATATTAGAGGATGATAATATTAAAGGGAAAAATACTGAATATACGATGAGAATTGAAAATATTTAAATGGTATTGATTATTGACACTATTCATAATTTATATTGTTTGGAAATATGACAAACTATACATGTTAAAAAATCTAATTCAATAGATTGTACGTAATAATATATTGATAATAAAATATTTCAGAAATCATTATTATGTTTCAAATATTTGGTAAAATTGTAAACTATATATTTAATTATAAAGAATTTTTATTTGATGCTACACTAAAATTTAATTGTTTATTTTCCTTAACACACTGTCTATTTGTATCTCCACATACACATAATTTCAATCCATCTATCCGTTTATTTATTTATCTATGAATCAATATATATATATATATATATATATATATATATATGTACATATGTATGCTGTTTATAAAATATTACAATACTCCAGATAATTTCAATTGGATTTACATTTGGGAACTGTCAAATGATATTTAAAATTGTAATTTTGTTCTTAATTTTTGTAAATTATGTATACAGTCATGATGTTTTAAAAATTACCTTCTTGCATCAATTATGGAATTTTCATTAAAGTGTATATCCAAAGTAAAAAGAAAATTCCGGTGTATTAGTTTCATAATTTTTAGATTATTTTTTCACAAAAGACTATTCGATACAATCAGCATTGCTCAAACATTTTTTACTTTACTATAATCTTTAATATCAATAATCGTTTAGTACTATAGTTTTTCTTTTTATGTAATGACTAAAAAATTGTTAAAATAAAGCCATTCATTTTTTAAGTTTTCATATATATTATTTTATTTCTTTTCCAATTACAGTTATATTTGGAAAACGACATACATTTTCAGATTTTAAAGTAATCTAATAAAGTATAATATGAATGAATGATGAGAGAATGTTTATAAAGTATTTTTGTAAAAAGAATTTAAGAAAGAAATGAAAATTTCTTTCAATGACATTATGCGGAATGATTAAAAATTAAATTACACTTATTGCGATACAAATGAATGTCTATATAGTGAGAAAATTTCAATACTGTATTATTGTTAATTTCATGTTAATAAACGATTTTATTTCTAATAATATTTACAAAAATTCATTCTTAAAATATGAGTCTATACGTAACTATATTACATTAAAAATTAATAATAAAAATTGTTTATTACAAATTATTCGGAGTATATATACATTTATAAAAAACATTTACAAAAATATTCTGAAAATTCCTTAATTTTTTTATTAAATACATTATTATAATATTAAGTTTGATATATCCTTTAATAAATTTTTTTCTTAAAATTTATTCTCTGTCTAAAGAGTTAAAATTATTTTGTTAAAATCAAATTATCCATTATAATAATGACAAATTTTAGTGGAAAGGAATTCTTAAAAATTCTGAAATTTAACTTCAGATATTAATAAAATTTTAATTTAAATCAATTTTTATTTAAACTCACTTATATCTATAATAGGGTGTGAAACGGCAAATATTATTACAATTTATCTTAATCAATAATTTGAAATAATATATCAAATGTATATTCTATATGAATATATTAATATATACAAATATATTACTTATTTAAGTGGACATAATATTTTTGAATTCCTCATTGATAGAAAAAATAAAATAAAATTTATAATCATATACTTTACATAATATTGAATTCATACATTTTAAGAAAATTTAATATTGTAATATTTCATTAGTTTATATATTAAAAAAAAGTATCTAAAAATTTTCTTATAAAATATTAAATTGATGCATAAATTATTAACTAATGCAAGACTAATAGAAAAAGTATATAAAAATTCATTCCAGCATATTATTTTGAATAAAAAAAAAAAGCTTAAAATGATTTAATTAACTAAATGGTTAATATGTGAAGAAAATAATTAAGAGAAAGAATATTTTCCATTTTAATTATTTTGATATGTTGTTATTTTTATAAATGGAATATGATAAATCCAACCATCATTCACCGAAAATAAACAATTATCAATGCATACATAATTTTAAGCATAATAATCTATTGTTCATAACTGAATTAATCATATTTACTTTAGTATTTTATAATAATGTTTATTACGTCTTGTAATTTATAATGAAACTTGATAATGAAACAAATTAATACAAATTTTCGAGTTGACAATTTAAAAAAATTTCTTTTTCAATTTTGATTTACAAACATAAATTATCTGAAAATGTTTTTATCTACTGAATATCCGAGATAATTTAAAGTCGTAAATGCATAAGTTGTACAAGTAAATAAATCGAAATATAATTGATATATATTTATTTTTATGATAAAGATTAGTACAAAAGTTTTTACATTCATTCATTTCTTACGTAGACGGTAATTAAAATTACTTAAAATTAATTACCAAACCCTCATAGTTTTTAATGTAGACTTAACATTATCACGTTATGTCCTTATATATTATATCTTTTACATACATATCCTGCTCATTGCTATATGAATATATGATATATTTATATGCTTACATAATTTCAATACTATATATATATATATATTTATATATGTGTGTGTGTGTGTGTTTCAAAAAGTATGGACAAATCGAATACACGCATAAACAGCCAGACAAACGCATAAACACATGTATATGAAGTATTGATGTTTTGATATAAATGCATACACAAATATATTGTGTGATTATATTAATAGTAATATCAACAAAATTATATTAAAATAGAATTTATTAAACAAAGCAACTTTTTGAAAAAAAAATCAGTAAAATTGACATTATAATGTAAATTGAATGCCATTAAATTTATACAGTTTTTTAATGTTACAGGCGTTCTTCAAAAGCAGTATATAATGATTATGGCTTTTGATTAGCAATTCAATTGTATTAAAGTTAAATTAAAATAAATTAACTATCCCTATTAATAGAATAAAAATATCTAATTGTTTAACATAAATGAACGATTAATTATGCTTACAATTATGATACGAAAAAGCTAGAGTATTGTAATTAACATTTTGTATTTTGATTTTCTGTGCTCTAGAATTCTTGAAAATGTTGCCTTAGTATAATTAATAGATATGTATATTACGAATGAACCTATAATTAGATAACTATAAAGTTTATAATTATGTATTAGATTTTATACTAAAGTTTTGTCAAATTCTACTATGTTTTTCATAATATAACTATATAATAAATATGTAAAAAATATTTATGTTAATTTTTTTTTTTTTTTTTTTTTTTTTTTTTTTTTTTTTTTTTTTTTTTGCTGTTTCAACGAAATAATTAAGTACAATTTATAATAAATAAAATAATAATATAAAATTTTAAAAGTTCTTTATAATAATATGAAATTGAGAAAAATAAGAACAGGATATCAATTAAGAAAATTAATAAGATGAAAATTACGTAGTCTTTAGATTATTAGCAAATATTTCTTATTTATATTTAATTAATATAATTAATAATATGTATCATTAATATAAAATAGTAGAGTATTGCGAGGAAAATCATTCTGTTTTTTTTTTTTTTTTTTTTTTTAAATTTTGAATAGCATTTTATTTTATCATATAATATTAAAATATCTTCTCTGAGAACAATATATGGATATTATTATTCTAATAAATTTACTAAATTAATTAAATAATTTGCGAAGAAACAATTATTCTAATGAGCTTTTAATTATTATGATAATTAATTGAAACCTATGTTAAATAATTGAAAAAATTATTTTTATAATTAAAGAAGATATGCATAATTTATAATAAAAGTATTATAATTGTATTATATAAATAATATATTTTAGACTGATATCAAAAACTGTTATTATATGAATTTTTATACCACTTAGATATTTCATAAAGCATATTAAAATAATTAATATTGATTTTGAAAAATTGAGCACGAATTAATCTGTCATCTTAAATTTAAGTTTTGTTAAAATAAGTAGCGTTATACTTTTTAAAATATTTTCTGTTAACTCGTAGACCAGAACAATAAGAAATAAAATTTTCAGTACAAAATTAACTTTATTGGTTTTTATTCGTTCAATGACAGATATAATAACGTGTACCTCAGTTTTAATAAGTATTTGTCGAAATTCGAAATACTTTTTACTTATAATTTATAAATATTGTATATTTTTGTTTACACTTATTTATAACATATAAATCATAATATTTCGTGTGTGTAAGTGTGTGTACTAAGGGGGTACGTGCGTATGCGCGTGTGATAGCAGTTTTCTCGATAAGTCATTTCTTTTGATTATTGGTTATGTTAATAAATAAATAAAAATTTTTTTGTATATTTTATTTATTCCTGTTGAAAGTTATTAAATATATATTCTGTAACAAAATGAAGAATATGTATTATTGAGGATTGATTAGTCTTTGAAAATATTTGGTAAATAACATTCATTTTGCATTGCTACTCATAAAAAAATTAACTCGCACTATATCAATAATTTTGAAATTGCCCGCATTGTGCACAAATTCTCCATAAAATGACAAACATATATAAGCACGAAAGAGAGGAGTTGCGAGACGTTTAATTTGGTAAGGAGATAATGTTCTTAGGAAGATCATGGAAGAAAATAGCCTAACTGCAAGTAACGATGCCGCATACGTTTCCTTCGACACTGATCTAATTCCAATGAGGATGAGCGGCGATTGTCCAGCGACTCTGTGCAACGATGCATCTAGAGAAAGTACATAATACACAATACCGACATTACTCTCACAAATTGTATCTCTGAATATTGAAATTGTCTTTGACCTTCCGACGAACGCTCCGTACCGATTTTTCACAATGCGTTGTATCGTATAAATCTTGGGCGCTGAATATTTTTGAGTTTGATTGCAACGATTACTTGAGATGTTGCAGAATCAATTAGTAAGCACTTTAATGGCGCTGCTGTTAACAAATCCACTACACGATTATATATATATATATATATATATATATATATATATATATGTAAATATACGTGTATGTGATTATATCGAGAATTATAGATCATTTTATCATAATTATTACACAGTTGTTATTCCATTATTATTAACACACTGTAACTGCTATTACTGCCTAGATAAATAAAATTCTAATTATAATATTAAGATATTTATTGTTATTATTCAGGAATATATAATCATTCATGTAAAGATATGACTGGTTATGACTTGAATAATTAGTAATAAATAACAATCAAATTCGGCAAAAAACATATATTTCTAATGCAATTTATTTAATTCAATTTATGCTATCACAAAATAATCTCAATATTTTTTTTTATAAATTATGTTTATATTTAAATGATTTAATAATTATGGCCTTTTCGTTCATTTATAACATTATCACACGTTTCCGACGAGTTTAATTTAAGATTGAATATTAATCAGCATTTTAATCGCAAAAATATTAAAGTACGTGGACTATAAATTCAGTATTGTAAATATAATTATCATATGAGTATGCGTTATCGTTATAATATAATTATTGTGTAAAAATTGTAAAAATTTTTGATCGATTTCTTAAGTTCTTTTCTTATAATGGAATTCTTTCATCATAATTTTAATGGGCGTAACTATATATTTAACTATAAAAAAAAAATTGTGATAAATGACCAACGTGCAATATAAAATTTTGTAATTGAATCAATTAAATTATATTATTTGTTGCTTTGATAGAATACTTATTCTTCGAAAGCTCTTAAGTTATTGTTACTGTCTAGAAAAAAGGCAAATTTGCGTGGACAAATTATAAAAGAAAATAAAAGAGATCTGAAGATTTCTTAAAAGGAATTATTAAACTCCAGATAACTGTCGCACATCAGACTAAAATTTTTTATTAAATAACCAATTTTTAATAACCAAGTTTTTCATGCATTTTATAGTGTATATTTTGAATTAATGTTATGAGTTAATATTCGTTAAAGAAAAGATTATTCGTTTGAACTCTTGAATTAATACTCGAATGGTATTGTTGAATAAGTCAATGAGAAATTATGAATGTTTCAGGATTGACAATGAGTGGATGGAGTCAGGAGAAATATCGGGGAATCTAAATACTTTTAATCTGCAAAATAAAGAATAATAAATAAAGAAAGGACAAAGAGGGGGGATAGTAAATAGCGTATGGTAGAGAGCATAGAAAGCTAGGAAGTTAGGCGAAAGATTAATCAATTTATACGCGATTTTTATAAGATTGTATGCAAATAGTAGGAATAAAATAGATTCAATCTATCTTTGATTATAACTTTATGAATTGAAATGCAACATGAATAGTCTATTTTCTTAATTTAATCATTGTATATTTAATTATTTAATCTATATGGCAAATATAGAAATTACATTCATTTATGTAGTAGAATAGAAATTGCCAATATTCCACAGTTATTTAATTATTAAACAAAATTTATTAGGCATTATTAGGCTATTGGATAATTACACAATTATAAATAATAAATTTACTAATTTTTATTCCTATATATCTTTAAAACTTCATTTTTAATTGTTATTATATTCGTTACGACTTATTTGACAAATTTTGGATAAATATAGCTAATTGAATATTATGAAATATATTCAAAAAAAAGTTCGGTCGGATTTTTTTTCTTATCATTCTCTCGTCTATTGTAGATGCAGCGTTCATGAAAAGGATCGACTGATCCTTTTTAATAAGGATGATATCGATTATAATAAGGAAGGTTATAAAAATCATCGCTCATATTACTTTTGAAAAGTCACGTGAACAAACTATAATTATAAAATAATCCTATTGTTTTAAAATTAAGTATAACATAAATGGAATATAAATAACATAATTTTCATTTTTATTTGCATTACATATCATTTTAAATATATTTATCTTGAATTCAATAAAAGTTATTGGTTCTTTTCAAGCACCGTAAATAGTTAAGCACAACAAATTCCCAAAATCGGTATAATACTTACACAAGTAATTGTATTTTATTGTTTCAGTTATTTGGTATTAATATTATTATTATGTGAAAAAAATCAAATTTTAGAAATTTTACGAGTATCTGTTAAATGATAGTTCAAACATTAATAATAGAGCAATGAATTTCGGTAGACAATGGCATTTTCACATACGTTCTTGTGTAGTATTAACTTAATGTCTAGAAAAATTAATATTATTTCCTAAATATTAATAATATATCGTTGAAATACAGCGTGAAATTGAATTTGGAATATAACATAAAGTTAAAAAAATATAATTACTTTTATATATTCAAACGTTTTTAACGAATTATTAAATGTAAAATACAAGTGGCAAAATTATAGTGACAATATTATTTGAAATCATCATCACAAAATAATACCAGTGCTTTTTAAATTGTTTGTATAAATGGAAAGTATTTTATAGAAATTTTCAGATCCATTAATTTAAGGGGATCTTGTACGTAATTGTAGAGAAAAATGATTAAGAATCACTTGTGGTGACTAACTACACGTAGAAGACACAAATAAATGTGTCAACTCTTCTTGGTAGTTTTATCGTTTCATTAACAATTAATTTAATCTGTTTGAACAAACTTTCATGATCAATGATGAGAAATTCTCTTATTTGAATTTAAAAAAAGGATTACCAAGCATTATTTTAATAGAAACATTCTGTTCCTATTAACGATAATTTTATTATATTCATAATTTTAATACAAATAACTGAAATTCGATCATTTACATATATATATATATATATATGTATTTTTTTTTTTTAAAGTTTTGGTTATTTTTAATAATAAAATATATTTGTATATTAACAATGAATATCGCATTTTAAATATTGGAAAAATTAATTCAATATAATATTCATGATATATTTGATTTTTACATTTGACAGAGCTTTTTCAGAACACACTTCATACAAAATGAGTATTTTTACATTTATCTATTACTTAAAATAACAAAAGGTCCTACGTTTTCCTGTTTACTGGATCAAAAGAGGGCATGAAATTTACAATATTTCCGTAATTAAAATTTTAAATAACATGTTTGTGAAAGAAATACAGTTCCTGAAAAAACGGTACGTAATTTAATATTATACATATATATATATATATATATATATATATATATATACATGTGTGTATATGAATAAATTAAAATAAATATATCTTTTATTTAATATATATATATATATATATGCGTGTGTGTGTGTGTGTGTGTTCTTTATCCAATTATTATTAAGAAATATATGAAATGTTGAATATCTGCTTTGGCAGATTGCGACTTTCTTTTTATTTTTATTTTCAATTATACACATTATAATTATTATATTAAGCTTAATAATAATGCTTAGCATATTATAAATATTTATATATATTCAAAATGTTTTAAATTTCAATTAAAGAAACATTACATGGATGTAATAAATTTTTATAGTTCGAAAAACATATTTAAATTTAAGTTCATATTAGCCTGGCATACTAAAGCACGGAATAAAAGTCATGTGTTATTGCATAACTTAAGGATAATCAGATCAATAATTAATAAAAATTGTATAAATACATATAGTTTTTGTCAAATCAAATTAATTTTCGATCAAACTAGCTGTAAAATTAAAAATTAAAACAATATCACTAAACAAAAACGTAAAGTATGCCAGATTTAATTAATTTGATTTTGATATCATGTTTTTATGTTTGTTTAATTGGCATCCCCGTACACTTTTTACTTTTATACTTTACTATCGCAATATGAAATGAGCACTTAATTTTATAGAACTTTTATTTTAACAATTTTGAGAAATATTCGAGCACATATTTACGAAATAGCTAAACTTGATATTATCGAGAACGTACGAAGTAACTTGGGTTCCCAATTTATATTTTTTGTATTTATATATTCTGGATCCTATTGTGCCCACCAGACATACAATAGATAGTTGGCATAAATTAAAAATAAAATTCTTCTTCAAAGGCTACTAATTGCCTTTCTTACTTTGTTTACATATAATTTTATACGAAATTTACCGAAAATAATCATAGACCTTCCGCCTCTTTCCCCCTGTCCTCCCCTCCATACGCCCAATCACCGGTCAAAATCTATCTCACACACAAATGTAACCATGAAAAAACAAATAATGCGAACGATAGAAAAGCATAAAACGCGAAGAAAAGGAATAACGGATTTCAATCGATCGACCATCAAACCGATCGCGGCAACCCAACAACTCGTCCACTCGTGTCCGACGCCAGCCCCACGCCACCCGGGAGGGCCCCACTTTTCGCTGCAGTCGCACAGGAGGGGAACTAAGGAGCACAGGGAGTCGCGAGGCGTATCGGCTGGCGGTGGGCCCAGTTATCGAGGGAACGTCGCCGAGGAGCGCGACATCGACGGACACCAGCCTCTTCCCCGTTGGGAGTCACTCGTGCGTGGACTCTTACGATTCCGTGTGTCGTTGCGTGTCGTTGCGCACCTCGTATCTAAATTCAACGAGGCTGTACTGTGCTGACAGGAGGGCCCGGATGGATCATTGAGAGCGGTAGAGTCCCTATTTTATTTACGGGGTAGCATTGCTTGTGCGCGAAAGTCGCGAATTACAAATGTGCCCCTCGGCTAGATTTAATTATTCATTGATTCGTGTTAACAAAAGCCCTCGCGCCTATCGAGCATTAGTTGCTTTCTTTTAAATAATACTATCGACTGTATTTTCAAATGTGTGAAGCATTTTTTTTTTTTTTTTTTTTTTTTTTTTTTTATTGAAATAAATGAATGTAATATTTGCTTTAATTAATTATTTAATTAAGTCAGTTCGAGCGCCGATGTCAGTAAAGGTTGGCAATATCATTTCATGCAGTTTGATTTAATGAAATATTCCAAATTTTCTATCTTAACTAGCATATATCTTGAATTTATTACCCTCTAATTATTACATACATACAAATATATTTGCTTATCAATGCATAAATTTCTAATTGCTTTGAATGCGATACAAATTATATATTTTCATTTTTTCGAATAACAATTTCTTTGGAATAAACTTTGGAATATATGGTTGTCCAGGTCCCATACAAAGTACACTATTTACAACGAATCGCAAAAAAAAAATATAATAATTTTACATAGACATTTATATTATTCTTATTAAAAATGAAAATTGTATGCATAATTTAATATTTAAATAATATAAAAGCTTCTTTTATTTCTTAAAGACTGTAATGCGTGTTATTATATTATTAGAAATGAAATTAATTTTCTACCCTACTTATATTAATTTGCTATGCTAATATATTTTTATTATATTAATATACTAAATGAGAATATCGAATAATTGCATTCATATATGCTATTGAAAATTCTAATACGTGATATTTGTTATATTTATGAATAGTAAAAACTTAAATACAACAATTGTGTTAATTTTAAACATATAATTTTATCAATTAAAAAATTAAAAACAAACTATTATAGAATACATAGTTAATTATGGAATATTTAATGTAAAGTAAATCTTATACTTTCTTTATAGAAATTCGTGACTTAAATTTTATGGGTATTTTAAAGTATATAATACTTACGGAAATTTCATTTATAATTAACCTTATTATTTTTCAAACTTACATAATTGCTTTATTATATGGAATTATCGTGCATATATATTAATTGCATCTTTTATCGTCCAATTGCTTAAATAAACTAAATAATGCGATAAAAGCAACAACAACAACAGCAACGACAACAACAACAGCAACGACAACAACAACTACTACTACTACTACTACTACAAATAATAGAATTGCAAACATATTAATTTATATTTGGTTTTTAAAAGTATATTTTTTTCTATTAGTATTTAGAAAGTGTTTTTAAATAAAAGTAAGATTTTAAATATCTTATTCACGCTCATTTATGCAAAGAAGTTGTGAATTCTTATTAAAGAATTTAAAATTTTATTAAGACATTCTCCATGTATTTTCACTTCATTCTAAAGTTTTATACTTCCATGAGAAATCAATGAAAAACTTCAAGTAAATAACATGTATTTATATTCTCATTGTATTTTATTGAATCATGAATAACGTAACTTGAAAATTGATTTGATTAACTCAGGTATTAAAACTTTACTCACTTAAGTTTTGAATAACTTGCCATAAATAAAATGAAAACCTTTACTGACATTTACGAAGAGTCATAATTTTAATATAAAGAAGCTCTTGGAATTGTGAAATGTCAGTTAACTTTTTCGCGCCTGGAAAGCCTGACTGACTTGTCCCTTTTCTACTTGTTGCAGCAACGTCGTTCGTTCAAGTATCTTCCAATCTAAAATCTAAATTAAAAGAGAACGAAAACGAATTGAAGAGACCTAAATACTCCGGAAACTTGTTTTTCTAAGAGAAGAAGATATCAGGGCGAAGGTGGAGACGGTGGTGGTTGAAATTAAACCAAATAGCGGAATAAAGTGCGTTTGGTCACAATAGACTACATTTCGGTGTACTCCGATCCAGGAGGATCTGTGACTATCTTTTAAACTCTCGACATTAGAGTTTATTGTATGTGTAGAGTATTGTTTCATGGTGTTGTAAATTTCAAAGTAAGTACCACGATATATTGCAGTATTATTAATATTTTAAATGCCTCACTATGCTCTTATAAAAGGTTTAGCTATAGGATTTAAATCTTTTTTTTTTTTTTTTAATACTTAATAATTGTCTACAGTTACCAATGGTGTTTAGAAGTAAACGTAAATAATTATTCCATTCGAATAATACCTTATATTTTAACTAATTATTATAATCACGAATAACAATGCTGAAAAGCATCAAATATCCTAAGTATAATTGTGTGTCCAATTAGTTAAACGTTATCGAAACTTGTGATGCTATAAAAATAATTGAGTTGATATTACCTTGGAAAACTTTTTTACAACGAAATATTTCGTTATCAAAAAATTATAATATTTATTTTATCTCAAACATAAATTCTTTTTTTAATAGTTTAATTTAATAATTTATATTGCATTTAAAATAATAGCCTGTACATATAGTTTCTAAATTATTTGTATTGCACTGCAATTTATTCACAATATATTATATCTCAATAGTTCTTAAGTATTTTAAAATTTTTCAAATATTAAAGAACAATTTTTTATCACACTATAAATTAAAATTAAAATACATTGGGCGTAAGCAAAGTTTTCCTAATAACCTCATTTTTACACATCTTCAGTAGAAAACATGTTAAGAGCAAAAGCGTTTGATCGTTTCAGATAAAACATTGCGAAAATGAACAAAAATAACCGTATTAATTAAAGTTTGCAACGAAAGGATAAGCAGGACACCGAAGTCGTAATTGTGTTTTTCCAGAAAGAAAGAAAATAGCTCGACAGTAGTTTCTAAATCAGGTAGTCGGTCTCTTGTATGCATTCGCCTGTTCGCTGAAAAATGAAAGTACAAGCTGACAATTCGCTCGACAGTCGGAAAGGGCCGACAACTGGCGAAAGTAGAGGCGAGTTCACTGCGCACATGCACTACAAGTATAGTTATAATAAAAAAAAAAAGAGAGAGAAAAATAAGATTTGAATGTCGAAAGGAAATGTAATAGTGCACAGGTTAGGTCAATTAATTCATTATTACATTAAGGAAATCAGTGCATACATATATATATATATATATATATATTTTAATTGATAAATAATTTAATTGATATATATATATATTTTAATTCAATTTTAACTTATGTTTATTAATGATAATGTTTCATTTTAGTTCTTAGGTAATAGATATTGAAAGAAAAAATTGTTCAACATAAATGTTATAAAACTATTTAGCAATGAATTTTTCTTTTGTTTGGAATAATGTAAATTAAAATTTTTCTTAGTTTTAAATGAATGAGCCAACTATTAATTCTTAATCATTTACAGAGATTTAATATACTTTAAAAAGAGTAATAAATTCAATTTATTACTAGGACAATAATAAAAAATTATTTAAAAGCACTTGTGACATGAATATAAAGAATATTTTCTATTCTTTATGAATTAAATTTATTTCTAACATTACGATATTTAAAATTATATTCTTATATATTAATTAAAATTAAATTAATTTAAGTTATTTATATTCTAATAATCAACGCATAAAAATTAGTCGCACAACAAGCACACGTCAATTTAAAAATAACATTATTTATGATATAATTATACAGAAGCTATTGCAATTGATAATTAATACAAGATTTTAATATAAGTAGAAATTCTTTTATGACAAGCATTGATTAATTATTTATTTTGTTCAAATTTATTATTTCGAATGTTTTAAGTCTGCTGTTCAATTAATAAAGAAACTATAATTAAAAATATAGTAAAACATCGTTTCAAGTAATATTCAATGTGCTATTTCGAAAGAAATGTAAAGATACATTAGAAAATTAAAGCTAAATAGAAATTGAAATTTCAATATTATGAAATAAAAATTTGAGGAGAAAAGTAAAAGAGAGATACGCTTCCGAATACAGACAGTACTCTATAAATTATTTACATAAATATATCTATACAATCAACATATTTTTTATTAAAATTATTATGTGACAGTGATTTTAATATTACATAATGCAATTAATTACTACCCAAGGAGTCGTAAGGAGTAACCTTATGTTGGTATTAAGTAACGATATTCGCGACGTAATGAAAGTAAGAAAAATCACAACTCAATTTTTCTCTCTCACTTTTAAATTACACAGAGCGATTTATGCTTTTAAACATTGTGTGTGCAATTCGCTTGCCGATCGTCGTCTCTTATCTCTCGATCTCTTGACTAAACACGCGATTGAATTATTGTACCACATCGAGCTTCAACTTCCGCATGTGTAGTTTGCGTACTCGTATTGGATCATTGGCTCGTGGGGGGGGGAGGTTACAGCACCGCTCGGATAAGATCACAACAAATAATTTACATTTTCTACTAAAGTGCGTGGAAATAAGATGGAAATAAAACTTTAGATTCAGACGAGATTTTAATTAAAAAGCCTTTCATTAGGATACATTCTGGAGAGTATTTTCTACACGGTTGGGCTACTATAATTTTTCTAACAAGGAAACTGAAAATTTGTTAAATATATAGATTTGTAATAATGCATTTACATTGAGAATTAAGAAAAAACTTAATGCATATTAAAAATAATTTAAGATAAAAAAATCTACTATTTAATTTCTTGATCAATCTATAATGGACAAGATATAAATTTCAGTCGATAACTTTCTAGCTTTGCATTCAATTGAGAAAATTTCAAGTACATTGTCTTGCTAAAATTCAGTTTAAAAGGAGAAAGTTATTTGAAAATTAAGCAAAAATTTGAAAGAATGACGTTTCGTGTTCCATTAAGTATATTATTATCTAATATTTTTCTGATTTTTATACTCATTTTATTATCATTAATTATTGATATTATAAAGAGAAAGCAATTGTTATTTAAAATTTTTAAAAGACAAAATTTTTTTTTGTGATATTTTTAATATTATTAAACAATAATTATAAACAGAAATGCGAAGTTTTTTAAAAATATCAGTCTTTAGATATTCATTGATTTGGTTTAATTTGATTTAGATATTCATTGATTCAATTGTCGGAGACTAAAAATAACTTGGTTAAATTAAAGAAAATTCTAAAATTGACAGAAATTTTTCTTATAAGAACGAATTTTATTCGATTAAAAATTTATATTAAAACAATTAGTATTCCACGTTCACACTAATCTTGGAAATTATTTTTTGATACGAAATCTGATTACAAATGCTTTATGATGTTTATGAATACCATCATTATCGATATAACATAAATTAATAATATTGACGATGCATATAACGTATAATATGATACATGTTAAATGTCATATTCTCTATTTAATTTATAAAAAATATTATAATTATCTTAAAGTAGTATATTATTAAAAAAAAAAAATTGTATACATAAAATACACAGCTTAAATTATTTTAATAAAAATATTGAATTTTATTATATATACATATATATATGTATATATATGTACATATATACGTATCTGTAACTTGGCTAATATAGACTTAAATGCTAATATTATAATAATAATAGCAAGTATAATAAAACAATTTTCTGAATTATTATTCGAATAGTAAAATTGAAAATTATGACTAAACTTTTTATTTAAAAAAAAAACAACACGAAACACTGTTTATATAATATAATAATATAAATAATATAAATATAATACATATAATATTTGGTAATTGAAATTGACAGATGTTCTGTCTTATGTCTATTATCGCATAGTTTTTGAATGGGCCAAAAACTTTCCCCGCAACTTCCCATAACAAGAGAAAGAACAGCGGCACTTGGCAAAAATCTCTAGTAGTCTATAACTAATGCAAGATGTTTTTGAATTTACTGCATAGACATAAGTAGACAAACACGATTATGCAAATCACAATAAATATGTACGAGAAAGTTTTTATACTCGAGCAAACATTTAGAATATGTTTAAAAAGGAATACGACACTTTTCATAAGATTAATAAATTTAAATTATTCATTTGAAATTCAGTGAAAAATCTTGAAATTTATATTCAATGAAGGAATTGAAATATTATGAGCTTATATGATATATATTTTTAATTTAAAAATAAGCCATACTGAACTTAATTATGATACTTTAATTTTATTTATTACAATTTTTAGAAATCTAATAAGTGTCTCAGTGATACCTCTGAAATGCACAAAGTGATAATATAACTGTAAAAAGTGAAAATAGTTGTGTTATAATGCATAATGAGATATAATTCAAATTGAGAAAAATTTTCTCCCGTAATTACAAAAATTTCTTTATTATATCTTATATTTGAAATAAAAATGATTTAAAAATTTTAAAATACATTACTGTTATTGAGTAAATTAATTAATAATTATAAATTTACTAATATAATTTGGATGTTCTTAGTAGTGTATAATATTTGAAGCATACAAAATTCAAAAATACAGTTGGCATGAATTGACTGTCTACTGCAACCTCATCCATAAGCAATTTTGATAATATACCGGAATAATTGAATGATTTTATATGTTGATTTTACGAAATTAATGCTCTATCAATCAGTTCATTTGTATACAATATACCGTATTGATATATAATTCGTATTTTCTCCTTAAAATCGTTTTAATTGTTGCAATAACAGAGATTTACAAGGTGATTTCTTTATTAACGTGTACAAAGTGACGGCAATAATCTTGTTACAAAAAAAGAAAAACAATTTATAATAAATATCTGAAAATTTAGTGTTTACCGATTAAGTGAGAAGAAATGAATGGGTAAAACTAACATGGAACGAAAGAGATGGCGGAAAAAACTGGGAGAGAGTGGACGAGAGGGATAGAGATTTTATAAATCAGCGTAAGAAGAAAAAACTGATACCGTTGAAATTCAATAAATACAAACACGTGATTGAATAAATAATATATATTATTGTATAAAAATTTACTTTATATTAATGAATTAATTATACAATTAAATTATATATATTATTGGTAATTTTCTAATTTTTAAAAAGTCTAATTTCAATATCAATATAAAGATCATTGAGAGAATGTTTTGATATATTTTATAATTAATTAGAAAAAAAAAAAATATTAATTATACCTACATTATTTTATTTTTTATGCTGTAAAAATATATATATATATTTAATCGTTTAGATTTTTACATTAGAGCCAATAGTAGAAATATAACTTAATTTTTAAGAATATTTTATTTCCTTCCAACACAATAAAGCATAAATTATTTTCTATATTTAAATAGAAATAATACCAAATCAAATTAACGAAACAACATAAATTCTTAATCGATTTATGAAAAATACCGTACGCTCAATTGATCATGAAACAACTAAATTATTAAAGCACTCGAGTATAAACACCCAACGATAAAGTAGTGAAAAGTTCGACATTGCGTTAGCAAACTAACGACTACGTGTGTAACATTGTCGTAAAATCTCGCATTGCCGGTACAAATTTTGTAATATCTCCATCACTAGAGACTCGTACGATATAACTGGACCCGAACACAGCCATCGACTAAGCAGCAACAATTACTTTCAATTTCAACGTTACAGAATGAGTCGTTGTTATATGTTATTCTCGAATAGCGCTGAGCCTCGTCTTTCATTCAAAAGAGAAGTTAAATTTACTAATTTTTCGAATTACTACTTCGAATACCTTACTTTTTTGTATATTCGTTGAGAACATCTATTTCGCTCTGCTCACTTAGGGATTCATTTTCATAATATGCTTTTAGATAGATTTCTAATCTGTTCAATGCTTTGTTACCATAAACCAAAACGTTTCTCGTTTTCGACTGGAGATTATTCTATTACAAGGATTCGTATTTATTAGGATTTTTTTCTTAATTTTACGCTTAAATCGAATATATGCAATAAAGTAACCATTCAAATGACATTGAATATATACAAGAGCAGAGTGTTATAAAATTAGTTTCAGCATACCAATTTATTGGTAAATATGATAAAGCGTAAATTAATTGATAATCGAGCGAAAGTATGAGTATAATGAAAGACAAAGTTGTGTATTTACATAATTAATCTTAATACACAAACTTCATTTAAATTTTATAATAAACTTTTAACTATATACTATGAGTTATTATACATTTCTTATTAATAGTTAAATATAATATTATTTGTTGAATTTAGAATATAATTTAAAAACCGTTTACTAATTAAATACATTTCTACTACGAGTATATATAGACACTTAATATTGTAATTATTACAACGTGTCGATTAAATGTAAGAAAAAATAGTAAAGTCTTTGTTAATTATTATTCATGTTCAAATTACAACATTTTAAAATTCGAAATATAATGAATATTTTACATATAATTATGTGTGCGTGCGCGCACGCGCGCGCGCGCGCGTGTGTGTGTGTGTGTGTGTGTGTGTGTGGTAAAGTAAATTATGAAATACGCTGCCAATGTGATTATTTAGCACCTTAATGGTGATAATGAAGCGTAAGAAAGAATCAAGCACAATGAAATGAACGATAGATAAACTTTGTAATATGAGCAAAGATAGAAAATCAAATAGCGATAAATAATATGTTAATAGTATTTAAAGAATAGAGGCATCGGAGGAGGAGAAACAGAAAATTGTGATAATTTAACATATACAAAATTAATTTTTCTTTATATTTATGTATTCCGAGGTATGTGACGACGATATTCTATTAAATTAATCTAATTCCATAAGCATTCAATTAAATTATTTTATTATTTAATTTTATTATTACTCTATGAATTATAAATACAATATAATACGATTAGTATAACAGATTTATTTCATTTTATCTTTGTATTATCTACCAAGTATTTTTAGACAACTCGGTTACAATTTGAAAAAAAAATTATTGAAAATTGGGACAATTGAATAGTTTGATTGGCGCATTTTTAAAGATGAATAAAAAGTTTATCCTATTATGTTGCAAATTCTTTGAAAAAATCATCGTCATTGAAAAATCCTAGTCAAACACATAGTTGTTATTAATAATTTACTGTTTAACAAGTGACTATAACTATTCCACTGCTTGTCATGCATGAAAATTGAACTGGAAACTGATACGTTGTAGGATATGCCACGTTGCATGTACATACACACACAGGCGATGCTCATGATTTTCTGCGCGAACATTCGTATTTGCTCCATATATCATTCTTGTTATGGATAGTGAAATGATGGTGAAGAAAGCGTGGCGGAAAATGCCATTGACTACTTCTCTTTCGCAGTAATAATCGAAACGCCGTACATATGACAAACGTCAGGTTTGAAAACGAACCGAAATCATTCTTACATTTTATAAATAAATATTAATGGATAGTAATTTTTGGAAATTTCGTAAATACTATAGAGAATTTTTCAAATTCAAATATTTATATTTAATTTAGAAACAATATTACTATAACCAAATTGCTTGCTTATAATTATAATAATTAAATTATTACTAATCACTATTAATTATACTCAGGTCGAACAAATTTTATATTACTAAGAATTATGTTCCAATTGTCACTAAAAGAAAATATGTATATTGATATGAAAATTAAATGACGAGTGATAATATTAGCATGGATAATGATAAAATATATTCTTGTATTTTATTTTACCCAATATTATGGAAGTAAGATCTTCTAGTACGATAAGAGGAAATAAAATCTGAGAATAAATAAAGGCAGCACTTTTCTCTAAATGTATGATCTTTCGAGGTCAGTTATAGCATTTAATGTTGCAAACATTAAATACAATCCTGGAACGGAAGGATATGCTTTTACAAGTACGAGATAATATTAATAAAGATTATTTTTCATTTTCTTAAAGGTATTGGTTATTTATTTTATTTTATCTGAAATGATTATATCGGAAAATTTGTAATATAATATATAATTTTCAAATTGTATCGTAAAGTTAAAATTTTGTTAAGACATTCAAAATAACATGAAATCGTTATTTTTCATATAAATTATGTTTATTTATCCCCTTTTTTCATTATTTTTATAATATTCTACAATCAATCTAATTTCTATTTCTTTAAACTATCATTATTAACATAATTAGCAAGAAAATTGTGAACTTAGTTCTCTGGTTAACAATTGAAATAAAAATAGTTTATGTAAAAGATTATACTAACAATAGGAAATAAATAAAAGTATTGTAACTGGTGAATAATAAAAGAATAAATTCAGTTATATAACGAGCTTCACTGTCATAAGAGTAATCGATGAAGTTGTAATGAAACTTTAATTTCAATATTAAATCACCGATAATCCGATGATTATCTTATAAAATTGTACTTACAATTGTATTTAATACTTTAAAATAATACTAAATGTTGTCGTATAAGGTAATTGCTGTCTCGGAGAAAACTTTCACTGCATCTGATCTGAGAGCAAAACTCTGGCACAATTTTCACCTATGCCATTATTACTTTTTACAATTTTTTCATCTTTCTTTTCATCTTTTAATGATTTACTCGTGCTCAGCTTACTGAATTCCTGACTCATAATTAGTTATCAGATTAATCTGTTTCAGAGATGCTGTCATTGTATGACGTATGCAAAATTATTACTTGTTCACGTAGAGTTTTCCAGTAACATAGTTAATTTTACTAAAAATACACACATAGTATACATGAAAGAAAATTTTCATATCTTATCTTCCATACAAATCTTATTGGCTACAGTATTGTTTTAGTAAGAATTATAGATCAAGATATTTTCCAAATGATGATCGTTTGTAGCGCTTAGAAATTCAATAATCTCATTATAACTAAAGCAGTATGTGAGTAAAGAAGTATGTGATTTGTATTATATTTTCAATATAATGTAAAAGTTTAAAAAAGTTAATAATTTTACGAAGCTATAATTTTAATCAAATTGATATTATGTAAATTTATTATTTATTTTAAAAATATATAAATTATAAAATAGTCTTTAATAACTTTTAATGTAAAAACCAAATGATAATGTTCAAAGAAATTTAATTTTTATAAACAGTATTTAATAATTAAATTGGATTGTTAAAAATTTAACTATAATTATAATTTGAAGCAATATAAATTTTAATAACTGGTTAGCTGAATTGTATCATTTAAAATGTTGCGAACTCATTCCTAGTATATCAAGATTTTTACAAATTTATTTAAAAAAATGAAAGTATAATACAAATTATAATAGTAGAATACTAGTAAAGTAGTATAAATAGATAACTATGAAATAGTTTTGTTTATCACAATCATTACATTTATTTTAAATAAAATACACACACAAACGCACGCACACACACACACACGCGCACACACACACACACACACACACACTCACACACACACACACACAGAAATATAAAGAAGGTCCAATAGAATAATTTTAAATAATAAATTTAATTAATAACAACTTTTGTAATTATTCGTCATTAGTATAATAACAAAATTATTAAACAATTAATGAAATCATATATACGCTATTTATCTGCAATATATATATATATATATATATATATATATATACATTTCCCTGAACATAATATTTCAAAATAATTACGATTATCAATATAAAACAATATTTCATAAAAATTTCTTTATTACCTCAAGCTCGATAAAAAATTACAGGAATATTATGAAATTGGGGCATTCTTGTACAAATTTTATTCACAATTCTGCGAAATCAATTATTAATCAATTTATAAATATTAGACTACTTTGAAAAAAGCAAATTATTGACACTCTTTTCGCTGACAACACTTTAATTTAATACTAGATTTACCAAAATCTTATCATTAATAAGATAATAATAAAGTAATAAAGTATGTAATTGTTATTAAAGAAAATAGAATGAATTTATAAAACGTTCTATTGTAACTGTAAAGATTTGTAAATTTTTCATACACTAATTTGTATTAATATTTTATAATTATATGAGTTTTACATATAAAATTTATTCGTAATTTGTAAAGTTGTAGATTTTGGAATTTAAAATTTGAATATTTCGATGTAATTTGAATTCAACAAATTAAAAAATTAAAGTATACTAAGTACTTTCAAATGATAATATTACATTAAAAGTGCATCTACACATATTCTTGGCACACATTTATATTAAATTATAGATAAATGCATTGTACAGTCAATATAATAAATACTCAAGCATTTATTATTATTTTTATATCCATCCATATTCTATTTTGAATACGAAAAAACTTGCTAAAAGGTAACGGAAAAGGTTAATTATTGCTTGTTTTGTTGTATTATTACACGTAGAATGACTTTGTCATATTATTTCATAGGAAATATAATTTAATTAAAATTGTCTTAAAAAATATCGTATTTATTATAAAGATTTTATGTTTATTTCATAATATAAGTATAACAATAAGTGAGACTTCTATAAATGGAAATGTACTTTTATGTATTATATTTTTATTTCTATCCTCTTCTAAATCATTCAATAACTAATCAATATTATTACAAATTAAACACTTGATTTTTTTTTCTTTGTTTTTATATTTCCTTGTTAATTGAGCTGATTGTACTTATTCCATAATAATTTGTAAATAAAAATAAGGAAAGCCGTAGTGACTGCGCATTCTAATTCGGAATTCATAAAATACAATTTCTTCTGATCTCAAACATGTGTGTGCTTATGCGAATGCCTGTGCCCCACTAACACGAGCGTGCCGAAAAAAATGCTGTGCCAGTGCCCAGAAGTAAGGTGATACTTTCTAATGCATCCTAAGACGTTGGAAGACAGGACATTGGGACCGACCTTGGGTTCCATACGATATTAGACGCGTTGCATATCCAATATCCGATATTAAACGAAACCGCGGCGGAATGTATCGCAATTGGAAGCTGACGGCGTCTTCGTCTTGGCTTACTTGGCTCAGTCGGCGAACCGGTACCGCGTCGAGGCCTGGGCCAATGATTCGTCGGCATCATGCGTGACACACATTTCACGCGAGGTATGCGCAAGGATAGTGCAGCCCTAACTACGAAATGCGAAATGTCGAAGCTACTTTAACGCAAAGCCATTGGCTGGATAAATCGCCAGATTAACGACACGAGGATTTATCGTGCTGTACCAGCGATTAAGCGCTTATTTTTTATACCATTGAGCGAATGTGAGCGAGTATTTACTGTCTGTGTGTAAGGTGGACTTTATGCAACCCTATGGGGATCACTATGACCCGTTCGCAAAGATCTTTTAGAATTTCGTGCCTCTTTAACACTTTGTTAGTTTAATATTCTCTGGAGATATGGAACACCATTTTTCAAAATATCTAGCCTACATTCTCCGAAATGCATTATGTCATATCAATGTAATATGGAATATAGATTAGGATAAACTTTATTATTTTCATTAAATGAATAAGTTGCTAAAGTCATCGGTCATATCCAATCAAGAATGAAAATATGGCACCCTGCCTATGACCACTATTAGTAATAAATGCATTTTATATAGGAATTTTAATAGATGAATACGAGACAGTAATATATAGAATGTTATTCTACAAGAACTCTTACACATAATTATAGAATTAGCAAAGAACGGCTCAGAGACGTGGAAAGAGAATAAATATTCATAATGAGGTTTATCGTTAAAAAAAAATATCAAAGACAAAGGTAACCGTAACTTTACCGGATATGCGGCGGATATGCTTATATTTTTTTGTTTATAGACATTATAATTATGAAATAAAAAATTGTGATTTCATTTATAATTTCAATGCGTTTATTTAATAAAGAAAAATAGAGCTTATTAATTATTTTTATTATTAATTTCATTAAATCATGATATTTCATTGAATGCCTATTTCCATGATATAATTTATTAGATAAGTTAATGTTTAAATTTCATTAATTGATTCTCCAAAAAGTCGATGCTACAATTGTATTATGCAAATTAATTCATTAATGAGAATTATTATACAAGTAATATGAATATATAACTACGTAAATGAAAAATTTTACATATTTTTTTATAATTCCAGAATCAATTATATCGATGTCTATAAGAATATAATATTGTAAGAATATGTATATTCGATATAACATAATAGAACGATATAATGAAAAAAGATTAATTACATAAATAATAATAAAAAAAAATGAGTAACTTCATGTTTCTCAACATTTCAGAATTATATTGTAAGAAACTTAATAATCATTTCATAAAGTCTAAAAATTCTAAAATCATTTCATAGAAATATAAGCAAAATAATATATGATTTTTATATTGTATTGTATAAAATGGTTTTTAGTACATATTAATTTATTCATATTATTCATGTAGAATTATTATTTATTTATGTAATATTTAATGATTTTTATGTTATTATATTTTTCTATTAAATTTTTATGTTATTAATAATGTGTTTAATATATTAAAATACATTGAACTGAGGTAAAATCATACAATTTATAAAAAGGAATACTTTATAGTATGAGTTTCTAATTAAAAATGGCTTGATCCACTGGGCACGTAGAGTTTCAAAATTTGTTTGAATAATTTTCTTTAATATTTTATTTAACGTTAAAATATTCCAACAATTTTAATACGTTATTATGTTTTTCAATCAATGGTACGATATAAGAAATATATATATATATATATATATATATATATATATATATATTACTTAAATCGTACCATTGATTGAAAAACATAATAACGTATTAAAATTGTTGGAATATTTTAACGTTAAATAAAATATTAAAGAAAATTATTCATATAATATAAAAACAAATAATATAAATATAAAACAATAAAGCAATTTCATAATTCAATAACACAATCATTTAGGTTAATTTAAATTATATCATTTAAAAGAAAAATAATATTAAATGTTATTATATATTTCTTTCAAAAATGTAGTAAAATCTTTAATAAAATCAGTGAATAAATTGTAAAAAATTCATATTAATACATTTGAGTTACAAATTAAAACCTTTATTACGTTGTATCAATATTCATCTACGATCCTTTGTTTTCAGATTGATTACAGTGTACATCAACAGATATATAAATTATAATATATAATTTTTTTATATATATATCTTTATCAAATATATCCATTACCAGAAAAAGCATTGAAAATCTGATTCTTATATTAAAGAAAATTAAAATATATTTGCCAGTTGTGAATTTGAGAAAAATCTTTAATACATTCAATTATTGAAACTCGATCTTTCGCAAACTAGTTTTACTAGGCTTTGGAACGACCAACT
>NW_011948418.1:9791812-10004685 GCF_000503995.2 Ceratosolen solmsi marchali
GACGCGAGTATAGACTTTTAGTAAACTATAATCATTAAATGGAGTTGAGCGAAATTTTGGAAAAGCCGTATACAAGATTTATGGAATCGTAAATTGAAAGAGAGATATGTGGATAAATACAGAGAGAATAAGAAAAGGGAAGGTATTAGAAAGTTAAACAAAATAAGATTGCTTGCATAGGTGCATACTTTAATGCGTACTAAGAATTTTCGTAGAATTCCAATAGTCCACAAGTTTCGTTCTATTAGTTTTCTCTGCCCTTGTTAATTTTTATAATTAACCGCACTATTATTATCTTACAAATTCACATACTTCGTGCTGCTCGTTATCGCACTCAACTAATATCTTTCTCCAATTTGCTACTTATATCGTTAATTTAATTAACAGCATGTTTACATACGTATTTATTTCAGCTAAATTTGATTAAAAAATATATTTTTACATTACTTAATATATAATTATAGGATACAGTTTTATATAAATCTCTATTATTTTTGTATTAAGATGTACTATTTCATAAATCTATTCACTATCGTTTAATTAAGGAAAACCTCTCATGTTTCAACGTAAAATTTTAACTGTTTGCGTTACTCACTAATCACTCGTTAATCACTCAATGTAATGACAATTATCCACCACTATTTACATACTTAATAATTCCATTCCCTCATTTCCAATGATTTTACGCACAGTATAATTGTCAAAATGTCGAAGGATTTTCATTCGCAGTTTTTTTTTATGTGATAATAGAGCTTATTTTGCAGTTTCTTCCACTTTTTTTTTTTTTTTTTTTTTTTTTTTTTTTAATTAACTGTCTAATATAAAAATCTGTAGTTTGCTAATTATTTTGAATATTGTTCACATAAATGTATGTATATTATAAAGACGCTATTAGTTTTAAGTTGATATGTCAGTAAGGTAAAAAAAAAATATAAATAAAATTATTAAATTTGCTTGCAGTTGAGTCACAATGAACAATAGCAGTTTGCACAATTCTATCGCAGCCGGCACCTCTAACAATTCTCTGTACAATTTTTACAACAAAGTATTTTGGGAATTTTCTGGTAAGCAATTTTTCTGGTATACAATTTTACACTCTGTATTTATCTGAGATGATTTTTACTTTTTTTTTTTTATTTTAAAACATCATTTAAAATGAAATGAAATTTATAAATTCTATCGATACAATTCATAGGAGAGAGGCAATTATTAAATTTATATTCTTGTTTTGCGTATAAAGTTAATAGAAAAAAATTCTTGCCTTCGGATATACATTTCAATTTCGATATTTATTACATTGCGTATAATTCTATTGATTAAATAAATGTTTTATGAAATTATTGTTTAAATTTTATATGGTTTATAGTCATTTGTTCGCTTTGATATTGGAATGTAATATTCTTTTAAAAATTTCACCTCACATTTTATACTATTAAAAAAATTTCTGAATAATAATTTGTGAAATGTAATAAATAAATATTAAATGAATTATACCGTTATGTATAATTTTACAATATATGTGAAATTTCAATGTTTCTTAATTTCAATAATTCCTTAAGCAATTAAATAAGTACATTATGTGAATATAATTACAATAATTGTATTTATTGGCGAGTGATTAATTAAATTAAATTAAATTAAACGTAAATAGAAGCTCCAAAAATATAGACTTGTAGTTAAAATAATGACACTCAAACTCAAAAATACGCAAACAAAAAAAATTTTATTCATAGATACTAGAACGAGAGATTGGTTCCTACTGTCCTCGCCAATCCCTGGTATCGGTATATTGGCTGCCTACTTATACTTCGTATTATCATGGGGACCACGACTTATGGCACACCGTAAGCCATTTGTGTTGAAGAACGCTTTAATCGTCTACAATTTTCTCCAAGTTGTCCTTAGTACTTGGCTTTTTTACGAGGGTCTCGACGGCGCTTGGCTCAGATATTACAGTTGGAAGTGCGAACCTGTTGATTTTTCAAATACACCCCAAGCACTCAGGGTATAATTAATTTTCTTTTTTATATAGCCCGTCATTTCTAATGATAGCGCAATCTAAACTGTTTAATTATTTGCATTTTAATTTTGACTAACCGCTGGATGGGGGCGTTTATTCATCATTCATAATGATTTATTCATAATGAATTATATCGATTGTTGGGTGCTCGAGACAATAAGTAAGCGCGTCATTAATTATTAGAGTCGATCTATCAAACATTTTTCCATTATTACAACAAATTTTAAGCTTAATAATTATTTACGAAACGTAAAAATTGAAAAATACTTTATCAATCGAATGAAATTTAAGTTATTGTATTTTATCATAAATCATTAAAACTGGCAATATACATTAAACTTTTGAGATGAATAGAATAAATTGTTCATTCACTTGGCAATTATACAATATATGTACATCTTCGTCAATATCTTTCGTCTCATAAAACATAAAATATAAAAAAAATAATTTGTCGTGATATTAACTGATCATCAACCGCGCAGCAATTAATTATTGTACCTTACACTTAAAAAATATAACCATTACTAATAATATATTTAACAATATCTAATTGCAGATCGCAAGAGGTGTTTACGTTTACTTTTTGGCAAAACTTACAGAACTTTTGGACACAGTCTTTTTCGTATTACGTAAAAAAAATACACAGATTTCTTTCCTTCATATGTACCATCATACTGTAATGCCAATGGCCTCATGGGGTGCAGCAAAATATTATCCCGGTGGTCATGGGACATTTATAGGTAAACTATTAATCTATCTAATGTATTAATCTATGGCCACTCAATAGGTTATTCATAAGAATAGCCATTTTAATAATATTTCCGCCGTCACCTCGTTATTGTCATATGGTCAATACTAATTAACGGTTATATTACTATGCCCAGTAATTATTAAATCAAATTATAATAACTCATTTAATTAAATAGAAATTTATAAGCATATGATTAAATATGAAAATGAATTGTTCTTTCAAAATTGCTTCGCATCTTTGTTCGTTTTAAAGTACCCAAAGAAATTTTTAAAATTATGAAACAAGTATATATCTATATCTGTATATATATATATATATATATATATATGTATATATATATATATATCTACATATGTATGCATAATTTTTTTTTTCAGGTGTCATTAATAGCTTTGTTCATATTATTATGTATACGTATTACATGCTGACCGCTATTGGACCGCAGTTCCAAAAGTATCTCTGGTGGAAAAAGTACATTACGACGTTACAAATGGTAATTAATATTTGTAATATATAAAATAGCAACTATTGCAAGTTATTTACATTAATTTCTAGAGGAATAATGCAAATTTTCTTTACATAACACTTAAAATGCAACTATAATAAGAAGGAAAATAAGAATTATGGAAAAAGAATGAAATTTAATGAGAATACAAATCATTATATGTCATTAAAAATCTATATGAATTAACAATTATATAAAAATCAATATTGATATCACATTAAAATACCAAATATTGTTAAAAAAAAAAACTAATAATAAATTTCAATAAAAAAAAAAAAAATAGACGGAGAATTAGCCTTAAAATTATTTACATATATTCTTAATAAGTAAAGAAAATAATTAATATTTCATAACTAAATTAATTTAATTACAGGGTCAATTTTGTCTGGCATTTCTGCACAGCTGTCAGCTTCTCTTTTATGATTGCGAATATCCAAAATGGTCCTTAATATTCATTCTTCCAAACGCCATATTCTTTTACTTCCTATTTTATGAATTCTACAACAAAGCTTATACGTCTGATGCTAGCGCTAAGAAAAAGAAAAACGACGACGATGACGTAGATTTTAATCTGACGAATGATAAGTCATCGCATGGAAGCATCTCTAATGGGGAATTTGCGTATAATTGCACTAATTATGAGAAAACGTACAAGCAGGAAAATAGTACATCCGACGAAAAAGCAATCTCTAATAAAAGCATAAAAGAAAATGGAAAATTAAAATCAACATAATAAATAAATAAATAAATAAATATAGATACATAATGAAATAAGACACATTATTTCCTGTAAATAGAAGATATAAAGTAAATATGTACATATGACTCTTCGACAGAAAATATCTACTTTGGTTAGAAATGCTAATATCGATAGGAATACTCTTTGTACGATTCTTAACATATATTGTAAAAAATAATATCTGCCCATAGGAAGTTATCAAAAATCCAATTTCGTAATTCTAATTCCTTAAATTCAATTATATAATTTTATGTTTTAAAATTTATGAATTAAGATTTCTTACGGAGAGATAATCCAGACAATCGAAACGTATTATACATGAAACAATTGCAGGTAGTGAATACACGATTAATTATTTTGTTCAAAGTAAATAAAATATTTTCTTGAAGATGCTCTAGTACATTGTGTTTAAATCTTTTTATTTGCATAGTAATAAATTTTAGTGTAATAATTATTTTCAAAAATAATTTTACGACAATAATCAACTTAATTAAAATGCAGAAAATCATGTTTGCAATTATTGTAATAAAGTGCAACTAATGCAAGAAATATTCGATTCATTCTCTTCATATTTTTTTCTAACGTGATTTTATTCTAACGATCATTTTATTTTCTTATAATCCATTACAAGTGTATGCACCTAAATTTTTGAATCCAAGTATTCTATTGCGTGTAAAATAGGCAAACGAGCAATATTTTATTAGTTAATTATGCGTTTATCTTTATTTCCCCGGTCATACTTCAACTCCTTTGTACATTCTTTTTCTAAAATTATGTTCTAAGAGATTGAATTCAAATAAATTAGTTATAATGATAATAAACCTATTATAATGACTGCTTTAACGTACGATTGATAATGTTATAATTATTCGATGATGAAAAACATTTAATATTAAGCGACACTAAATGTATGCTTAACCATAAATACAACGATGTATCCGATCAACATAAGTGTGGCCTAAGCCATTATTCAAGCCACGGACAAGAGTTTGGAAATTCTTATTAAATCAAATAGTAGTAAGAGAATAAAACACTATACACACACACGCGCGCGCACACACACACACATATATATATATATATATATATATATATATGTATGAATCAATTCGCATTAAACATGCTCCCGCATTTGGCATCGATTAAAGTAATACAACATGTATCTGTAAGATATTGTAAAGAACAATTTTGTGTGTTAAAAATTAAAAATTTATTGAATTTCGGCTGCAAAATTATTAGAAGAATTTTGACCGTTTCTCGTGAAAAATTAATTAAACATGTAACATGTGCAACGATTAATAATTTTAAAAAAGAGATCAAATAATTGCCATCTAGTAATATTTATATAAAATTTAATAATAAATATAAAATGAACGTATGAAACTGATAATTCAGTTACCTTGGATTTTGTAAATAAATCAAGAGTTTTCTGATTTTTTTTTTAATAAACAATTGGATTTTAACAAACTATACTATATATAATTATTTCACTTTCATATTCTGTCAATATTTTACACACTTAAATTGTTATACACACTTATATAATGTTATAGCCATTTTTATATTTAATAGGCCAATGCATATTCAAAGTATTAAATTTCATATACAGAAAACAATGTAGATGTAGAAATTAGGTAATACGCATGTAGATTTCAATCAGCAAGAGCTATAATAAAATATATAAGTTTATAAGTATTTATATGCATAAACAAAATAAATAAAAAATAAATCCTAATTATTAAGAAATTAATTTGGATTACCATTGTATTTGTTCGTGAAGAAAATAATAGAAAAGATTGAAAACGAAGTTATTTCTCTTCCGAATTCGATAAAAATATTTTTATGTGTGTAAATAAAAGTTTATAATAATACGAAAACATTATTAGGAATAATTGAATTAATTTTATTTCATTAATAATTATTATTAACTATTCATTAACTATTTCTGAATTAAATTCTGATAATTTGAAACGTAAATATAACCCATTACATAGAAGACAATATAATTTTGTAAAAACTCAAATCTATTGAATATTATTATCATTATAATTCATTATTAAATAAACTTCATTATATCTGTATTTATATATGTATATACAAATATATATGTATATAACAAAATTAATTATTTTTAATGTTAAGTTAATTTAATAATGACTAAATATTGTAATTAAGTTATTTGATATATTTGAGTTTTAATAGAAATTTTGTAAATTTAAGGCCTGTAATAATATCAATTTTTTGGATAGTAAAAATGTTTATTTTTGAAACTTCTTGCTAATTTTATTTAGTAAATATTTATACTTATATAATATAAAATCTAAAATACATACGCTTAAAGTTCTAACTTAAACTGAATGTGCATGGATGCATGCATGGTTCTATGCATATGTGTGCGTATGTATGTATGTATGCTTGTGTGCATGTGTTTATGCATGTATGTATGAGTGAATATGCGCGAGTGTATATGTATGCATGCATGTGTATGCACGCATGTGTGCGTGTATGTTTGTGTGGCTATGTTTCTATCTATGCATGTATGTGCGTATGTATGCATGTGTATACGTACGTGTGTATGTATGTATGCATACATAGAAGAAAGTGATAAAGAAATTAAATTATAATACCAATCACCAAATATACAAATAGATTTTGTTTGAATTTTCAATTATGTACAAATTTTTCGTATTTTAAAATTGAATATATTACATACTACTATTACTCCTCTGAACTCTCTTAAAATTATAATATGAATTTGTAAAATTATACAACAATTTTTAAGACTTTTTTTTATTATAAAACAATAAATTATAATAAATTTATTTATTTATGGTAGGTGCTCGCCTTTGCACCATTTAAAACTATTTATTTGTCAACATGTGACAAACAAGATTGTTTATTCTTGAATGTACTTATAAAACAAACCTATTTTTCATTGATTTCATGACAAATTAGGCATCGAGCGAATATATTTCATAAACTTATTAAACGCTCCGTTAATTTAATTATTTTATCAAATTATTGAGATATAATTACTCTATATAATTAATAACAAATGAAATCAATAGCAATAGGTACCGATCAATGCCTATTTGAAATTCGCTTATTTCACATTTTCTATTTTACATTATTTAATAACAAGACATTGATACAATCTAATTTAATAATAGAAGTATTTCTTATACGTCATTTGCATCACAAGTATTATATTCAAATTATCTTCTCCATCTTTATCAAATTTTTTCATTTTTATTGAAAGTATCACTATTTTATTTTTCTTAAAAGAAGAATGAATTCATAGATCAAAGCAGCTATACATGTATATAGAATTTGAACGAATACTATGTACAAATATTAACCGATTTCGAATATGGTAAGTTATATTTAAATAAATAATAACGCACCTAATAATTAATTTTCATTAGGTATTATGAAAATCTGAATTATAAAAATATATTTATAGAAAATCCTCAACTAAAGTCATCAACTATTAACACTGAAAATTATATATTACACTTATTTTAGATTTTCTTCAATTTAGCGTAAGTTTTTCTGTAAAAATCGCTGAATAAATAAATGAAAATAATAACGTTTGTAAGGAAAAAGTATGTGAGTGCTTTTGGCATATGGCAATCTACGGTAAGTGTGAACATCAGATATACGAGCATCATTGCAAATTGTACCTGAAAATTAAAATTAAGAAAAAGTTTAGTATTATTATAAAATGTCTTATGTACTGTTACCGATCATATAATAAATTAACTTTCTCATATTATATGTTTATCTAAATATTAATTTTCTCTTTTATAGTTCTATAACACTACGATAAGTTGTTCTATTACTTCAACTTATATTTTGTTCAAGTTAATTATTAATTGATAACGAAGCTATATTTTTTCATGCTATCTAATTCAAAAACTTTAATTATTTTATTAATTTTCTTATTAATATTACTTTTCTTGAATAGGAAAAATGCTTCGTAAAATTATCAGAAATTCAATGGAAATGGCTATGCTATAAGATAATTTAAATAAAAATAATTTATATAAAGTATTTTATTATGTTATTATTAAATACTATTAAGTTAGAACAATGTATTGTTATAATATAAATTATTATAATTTATTCACGACTCAAATTATACTTTTATTAATATTAATTATGAATTGTAAAATTTTTTTATTATCTATAATTTACTATAAAATTACAATTAACTAACGAAATTTTTATATTAATAATAATACGATATTAGTGTATTTTACAATATACTTATTTCTCGTTGAAAAAGCAATCGATGGAAAAATATATACTCGTTAGAGGGAAATAATGTTCGAAAATTAATTAAATATGAAATATTGAAATGATAAATTATATCGCTCATTCTATTTGACAATTAATTCAATAGACTGAAAATCTTATTAAAGTATTGGTAAAAATATAAACCTACGATTCTTTACTCGAGAATGTAATCAAATGTACAAAATATGCGGAAAATTATTCATAGAAGGGAGTAAAAAATGATGCATTTCAATAAGATTTCGTAAAGATTATGTTCCGTTATGTTTCAAAATGTTTAGTTTTTTACCCTCATTTCATCTAGATTATTTCATCTAGAAATAAGATTCATCAAGATTGATTAGAATTATTAAAATTACGTTTTGTTATTAATCTAATTAAATATTCTAATGATATAAAATGTAAATAAAAATAATTTTTATGCTTACCATAATCATACTATAATAAATTTATATTAAATTTAATCATTAATTTTAAATGGAATAAATTACAGATTATATTTTTCAATTGCAGCTAAATATTGATTGTAAGAATCTCACATTTATGTATACATTTACGTATACATTAGCCCATAAAATTTACTTTTACCAGAAATAAGTAAGATTGCGCGTGCACTCACCAGCTGCATCCACGTCATGTATTTCTTCCACCATAAATATTTTCTATATTCGGGACCAAGGGCCGCGATTAGGTAATACGAATACATGACGATGTGAACGAAGGAATTGAGAAAGCCGATGACAATACCTTGCTCACCGGGTAGGAACTTAAGGTAGCACCAAGAAAAAAAAGCCGTTATCGTGTGATGATAGACATGGAGGAAGGAGACTTGATTGAATTTCTTACGAAGAATGAAAAATACCTATAATAAATTAAAATTCTTTAACGATTTTTTATTTTAATACGTCAATAGAATAATTTTTATAATGAAATACGATCGACTGTCGCTGTGTGCTAAACTAAACTTATTTTAAAAGTAACTGCAAATAATATATTATTTATTAAATGCTTAATATATTAATGAAAGATTAATTTATTCTTTTTTCGATCATTTCTTTTCCAATGTAATACTTTATTTAAAAAAATATTATAATAACGTAACTCGTTGTGGATTATTTGTTGAAGGATATCATAAATATTTACCATACACGCGTGAATTTATGTTACTGTTTTTAATAAAAATTGTTAGAGAAATACATATTTATACAATGGCTAATAAACCAATGAACAAATAATGATTTGTTAATATAATTTAAATTCATTAAATTGTACAATTTTTTTATTCATTGCGTATGCGCTCACACACACGCATATATATATATATATATATATATATATATATATATATATGTATACATTATATTTTTGAAATTGTAAAATTGAAATACTAGATTTATTAGAATTCAATTTATAAGATTTATTTTTAAATCCTTTTCGATTTTACTAATTTATTGTTAGTCATTTATTTCACACATTCTTGTTTAATATCAATTATAATTCAAGAATTCAGAATATATCGCCCATCATTAACAAAATATAATCATAAAATACAAAATATATAAAAATTAATCATTAAGTAGTTATGTCGAAGGCAAAGTTAAATCGTATAATAGATTTAAAATTTTAATAATTTAAGCATAAATTAATACTTACTGTATCCATGAGTTCGGTAATTTTTGAGAAAAAGTACCACCAGGCTCCTACCGATAACTATAATTAAAAGAAATTTTTTTATTAGCGTAATGATATAAGACAATGATATAAAAGCCATTAATTGTAAATTATATTAATTAATTTATAATATTTTATGATTAATTTTAGATATTTCAGCAAAACTAGGTTCCTAAATACAGTTATATTGTTCGTTAGATTGCCAATATAACTATGAGACGTGTAAAATTAGCATAATTAATATTTAAAATGAATTGATCTGAAATGAATAAATGAATAAATAAAAAGAATAAATCTTATATATGGCTTAGTTGAATGTTGAATTACTATGTATTATGCATGTAAATTTGTGATCTCACGGAAATAGTTGAAAATAAATAAATTTCATTTGGAAGTAGTCGTTTCATTGAAAATATATATATGTAGCAAAATAAGCATAATATAATGGATTTCCAACTTTTAAACCTATAAATTGAAACTTCCAAGTGCTTTTTCGATGATTCTCTTTAATTCTAATGAATCCAATAGCGAACACCTTATTTTCAACTAGATTTAAGTTACAATAGAAATTTATATTTGAATAATAGCAATTTAGATTTAAATAACAGAAGCATCAGATTCAAATAATAGAAATTCAGATTAGTACCCTTTCGATTAAAGTGTATTTCCGGTACTTTTATAACGACCTGTATTACTTAATCCTCTATTATCATTTATATTTATATTATAACCCGTTCAAGGAAATTTGACCCAATTCCAAGGAAAAGTAGATCCACGTATATTGGATGATAAATTTTAATTTAATTGCAAGCTAGTTATTCCAGAACATCCACAACTTTACGAAGTGTAAAAGATAATTTTTTTTCTACGCACTGAAACGACCGCGCGCAAAGTAAGAGGATAAAACGATAAGTTTAAGTGTCAAGAATGCCGGCTGTGCAACCATTGCTTGTGAAAGTTAAAATCTTTGCATAGGAAACTCAATTGCACGGGGGACGTTATATAGGAAATAAGCGAATTTGTAATTCCCCTCACCGTAGACTGCAGCTTGTCGTTCGTCGGGAGAGATCTTTTCGTATCACAGCTATCGGTGAATATAAGACTCATCAAGTCAACCTTAAGTGCCTGCGGATAAGAAGTGGAACATCATTAAATTCATAGGCATGTTCACGTGCATACGCGTCTACGTACACAAACGCACAAAGACCCAAACGTATACATACACACGCGCGCGCGCGCGCGCACGCACGCACACACACACACACACATATATATATATGTATATACGTGCGTGTATAAACTGTATTTGAATGTTTTATATACGAATACAATGACTGACTAAAAAGTAAATTTTTATGTAATAATCGTCCATAATACGTTGAGAAAAAATATTCGTATATTTTCTTACCAGTATGGTTAACCAAATACTGAATAATACTTGAAAACCATTGTATAATATTATAACGGTTTTCAGCTCAAAAGCTGGCCTCTTTTCCATCATTTTGGGACCGACCTTCAGGACAAAAGTCAAATATGCGCCAAGAATCAGGAGGAGCGGCTTAGGCGAGCCCATTAGTAGCCAAGAATCTACCATTGGATCTATATTGTAAAAAGATATAATATTTTTATTTTTAAATACGAGCCATTCACTTTCCTTGAAAATATTTAACATATGTGGAATAATTATTAGTAGCTATACTTTTTCATATAATTTTCAAATACTAAGCATTCAAATCTGAATGATATATTGACATTTTGTAAATACATATCGATTAGAATTTATACTAAGCGAAACGTGTGGATTTTTTGATTTTCATAATGAAAATTCTGCTTATATCTATATTTCATTTATATTTCTTTTACAGCTGCTTATATCTGTAATTTTAACTGACTGTTCAAATTAAAATCTATCATATGTATATTACTTCATTATAATTTCGATAAAAATAATTTCATATCATAGTAATATAATTAATTGCACTTTAATTAACTTAATTGTAAATTAACACTGTGCATTTATTGAAGAATTGTAGAGTTGATATTTATTTAATTTTAATTTATCTTTCTAATAATAGGATTGCTACTTGCTAATATAATAGATTGGTATTAAATTTAAATTACATACAATTAAAATTTAACGAAAATTGTAGTCAATATTCTGAGAAGAGAGACGAATGAATGATTTCTTTTTCTATATTTATATAAAAAAAATTACTATTTAAATTTAAAAAATTTTTATATGCATTAATTTATATACAAAATATCGTTAAACTTTATTTTCCCCAATATAATTCAAAGAAAATTGAATAATTTAGTATAAAATTACAATAAATTAAATTCGATGAATTACGGCATCTTAGTTTCATTGAATATTTAAAAATAATTTAATATTTTATGTTTGAACCAATCGTTGAAATAATCATAATATCTAATAAAACATTCGATCATTAAACACATATACGTATAATTATTAAACATAATGTATTTAAGTGTACAAGATATGACATTTAAATAGGTAAGCCCATGTCATTACATCATCTATTTTAAATTTTGCCAAAGCTGAGAGAGTTCACGATTGCTGCGACAATTTACAATTCTTTGCATTAGTAGGCACCTGTAGATGCTTGTGTTTTTATTTCCTGAGTAAGCACATTCCACCCTTTTCATAACGAATAAATGCGTGCATAAGATGTTTAAGAATAATTTTCAATGATAATTAAGAAATATTAATTACATTGAGAAATAAAATTTACCATTAAATATGATGATCATTAGATACGAATCAGTTAGTTTGTCACTGATATTATTGTAGTTTACGAATTAATAATTAATTAGGAATTAACACAATTTTAAAACAACTACAAATATAACTGTGACGGAAATAGTTTATTAAAAATAAGATAAATTTCACTAAAGTAATAAAAATAATAAAATACCGTATTTGTATGTGCCGTAGTTCCCGTATCGTTGAACTTCATAAACTAATATTGCGTTACATATTGTGCTAGAAATTGTGTATGTGTATATCGAGAAATTAATGATATTGTTTAATAATATTAGAATTTAGGCTTTAATGTTGTATCGTGTGACGCTTAGAAAGCCTTTAGGAAGTATTGCCTCCGGTGTCATAAAATGTTATGAAAATCAAGGGAACGAATAATATCCCGATCGTCTTCTAGTTTATTGCCGAGCGACGACGGGCAGAGGAAATTCGGCGCTTGGGCGCATGCGCGTTCGATCCCGTTCAATGAAACAGGTGACCCGGTTCAACTCCACATGTCTCCAGCCCCGTGGATGGACCCCGGCATATAGGCCGTCGAGACCCGTTTACTTTCATCCTCCTTTGGTAGATCGACGATTATTCGATTTAACCGAGCCTTACTTCGAATGCCGGAGCGAGTCATCGGATGGAGGTGTTCAGTGAAATCTTGGGCGGAATTTTTGTAATGTTCGGCTATCGCAGGACCGATGAGACATTTCGCGACAATTCTGCTTTATGGGTCAAGGAATGCTTTGTGCTGCTTGTGGCGTATTTCAAAAGCAATCGTGTCATTTTGTAATAGCGGATGAATTAAATTACGCGTGCCAGTTTTGCATGGATTTGTTTGGTTTTTCGAACGGGACGTTATGCGACAGTTGCTAAAATTTTTTAATGTGTCGATGAATATTTTTTGTGGCTGTAACGGAATATTTTTACCCACCAGTCAATCTTATTGCAATAAAGGAATGTTACATTCGGAGCATATTTTGGATAGTTTTCTCCCTCGTTCGCAATGCCATAACAAATTTGTTTACACATTTTATGACAAATAAACGTCGGCGATTAGCTTATGATGTATATCGCTCGTTCTTTACTTTATTTGATAAATTTTTGATAATCAACAATTTCATTAATTTTTCCAACTCCAACTATTTAATTCTTTTTATGGTTTTCTTTTATAATTCTTAATTCTAATCATCGTTAATGTTTTGACCTCTATAACAAATAATTTAGTAGAGAAAGTTGAAAATATATCCCACATGAAATTTTATGAGGATATTTATTTAATTTTTAGATATTTCTAATATTCTTGAATTTTTTTTTTTGTTTTTTTTTTATTTTTTATTTTTTATTTTGGACGTGTACATGTAGCTATTAATACATAAAGACTTTGCAAATTCGACAATTTAAATAGTTACTTCATTTTCTTCCTTAATTTGTATTGTTTATAAAAGCAATTTACGAAAAGAAATTGTACGTATATATCTCTGCGTGTTTGTGTGCGCGTGCGTGAGCGTGTAGGTGTATTTGCGCGTGTGCGCGAGTATTTTTATTTTTCTCTTTGCACGTGAATGTTTCTCTAGATGTGTTACGTACAGAAGTATTCCAAAAAAAAAAAAGATTCAAGAGTACAAATCGAATTTTTAAAGGACTTTGCATATCTTTATATTCAAAATAACTGTTTATTACTTTTAACTCATCTATTAGTTTTAAGCGTCATGTTGATGTCTTCGTGTCTAATGGTTAAACATGTATTACTTTTATCTAATATAAAACCATAATACTTTTAATTTACTAATTTTTGACACGTACGAAATGCCATTTAGAGAGTAAATTCATGCCCGAGAGAAGGTATTTATAGCGTGTAAATATTCGCTGTGTACTTCTTTACTCACTCTTGAGTTTTTTCGTCGTAACACTTTTATGAAAGATTTTTCATTTTTTTTTTTTTTTTTTTTTTTTTTTTTTTTTTTTTTTTTTTTTTTTTTTTTTGATGAATAAATATCTACCGATTATTGTTAAAGATGACAGTTTTCAACTTTTTTTTTATTTATTTATTTATTTATTTATTTATTTATTATTTATTTATTTTTTTTTTTTGTTATATGTATACGGAACTTGTATTGTTGTATTGTAGTATTCTCGAGTTAAAATAATCTTTAATAAGAGAAATAGAATAAATTGTCTTACCTTTATTTGTTTCCAAGATCTCATTGTAATTACTAACGACATGACCAATTATACTCGCCATTTTTTGAAATTTGTTAAATAGAGTATAAAGAATACTGTCACTGAAAGTTAAATGGTTCATTTATTAATCATTTCATAAAGAAATTAAAATGCAGAATATATTTGGTTGAATTACATTTGGTTGGTAAATATATCTACTAAATAATAGAAGAAACAATCCAATGCGTACAACTCATTTATGTTTAAAAAAAAAAAATAAATAAATAGTTTATGAAGTATTATTTAACATAAAACCTTAATACTTATAGCGTCATAACGTATTCCCTACTAAATGTAATTCATGAACAAATACATTTAAGCTTATGTATATTGTAGTAAAAAAAATGCATTTATAGTATGCTATGTAAAATAATTAGAAATTTTTTTTTACTAATATAAATAGCTTTTGCTTTATCATTTTATTAAGTGCACGTAAAAAGTTTTGATAAAAATATTTAAAAATCGATATAACGAGTACAAATTATGCAAATTAAAAAAAAAACACATTGTGCCTAATTTCATTTGTATATATATTTTTATTAAAATATTCTGATAAAATATATATTTAAATATTTTAAATAAACAATACTTCCAACTTTTTGCCGACTAGTTATAATAAATTTATTATTATTATAAAAAGATTATTATTATTATAAAAAGAAGAACAAAATATAATATTTTTTCAGAAAATATTCATTTAGAACTTTAATTTCAATAAGTCAACAAGTAAAACGGAAACTTTTCATTTACCTTTTTCTATGAGTAAAGACAAATTATAATTTATTGAAATTTATTTAAAAATTTATTTATTTAAGAGTATTCCTTTCGAATGACTATGCGTGCCAATCTTTATACAATATAACAAATTATAAATTTACAAAATTTGTTAGAAGTTCTGAATTCTGTTACAAGTTCAGAAAATACGAAAATTTCAATAAATTATTTATGATAAACACAACTATTATTTCCGATACTTCGATAAAGTAAATATATGTCAGCTGTTCAATAAAAAATAAAATTTATGTATAAATTTTCTAAATACACAATCGATAAAAATCAATCAAGTCATGGAGATTAATGCAGATACTCTACTTTCTACTCATATTAATGGCCTGATTTAATGACAGAAAATTCTTCATAATTATTTTTATTATACGAAATCATAAAAACTTTAATGACAAGTTATGGCAACTTTTAATTTAAGATTTTTTGTTTTTTTTTTGTATTTTTTAAATATAGAATACTTCATGTCCAATCATTTTTATCCTAAAAACATTCAAAAATTTATTAATTTATTATTAGATGTTAATTAATTGTCTCACTCGCTGTTCTAATGCTCTAATGCTAGAGTTCAAATGATTGTGTGCAGCGTGGCTGGGCGTATGTAATTTTCATATGACCAAGCGGAGCTTTAATAAAATTAACAAAATCCTAATTACATTTAGAATTATAAATAGAATTCTATAATAATGACGAAAGAAGTTTCATAAATATCTCGGATTATTCAGCAAACAGTTTGGATATCGCGTATTTCATCAAACAAATCGTAATGAAATCGTGTGAAATCGAAACGAACGAATTTCAATACAACCAGGCAAGAAAAAAGAAACAAAAAACAAAATAATATATAAATAAATAGTAAAGAAGCAAAGGGACTAATGAATGTAAATTAAATTTTGTGTGTGTGCGTGCGTGTGCGTGTGCGCGGGCGCGCGCGCGCGTGTGTGTAATAAAGATCGTAAGGAATTGCATTTGCAGTACCTGATGTATCGGCAAGAAAGCCGAGTAGCAACCGGCGTCCAGCCTGCTATCGGCCAATACAAAATCCTTTGGTGTGGAGATGGGTGAAGCTGCTGCACCGCAAGTGAATGGAAGAACCAAGTGCGTATCAAAAACTGACGGTTTTAAGAGATACCGGTCGGAACGCCGAAGACATACCAGCGACTTTTAATGGGAGGGGGTAGAGCCGTGGATGAGTGACCCCCACCACCTCCGTTCGCTTTTACGGGAAGTTAAATATTACTTGCTACCACATATTGTTGGTAATTTCAATTGCTCCAAGCTCGGATTATTTATTTAGGGATTAATACGGATTAATATGTGATATTTTCGGATATCGACAATCATAATATCACATTTTCGTGCATTAGATATTGCGTTAGAATGGAAGAATCACAATTACCGATAAGCTCGGTTAAAAAAAAAAAAAATAATAATAATGAAAATATGTGAATTGAATCTTGTCAATCTGGTAAATAATAAGTATTAAAGCCATACGCATTAGTTAATAGATTTATACACTATGGACTATATGATTGATAAATATAAAACAAAAGTTTCAATTTTTATAATCAATTCTTCTGATTAGAACATTGAAATAGGAAAAAATTAATTGACTTTTTGACCATTTGACTTAATGTTCATAAACATCAATTAATAGCAATTACTTACACCATCAAAGTTTTATATTAAAATTTTTGTTATTCAGGTTCTACTTTACTCCGAGAATTCATAATTATTTCTTCATCATAAAATTAACGATAAAATCAGCAGTAAAAAATCATCAATAACTAATCCTTAAAAATCGACTATTCCGTATAAATGATTTCAATTGAAACTGAAATATTATAGAGTTTTTCAATAATAATGAAAGCATGTCCATTACATTCCAAATTTACATACATATGCACCATTCGATTTACATTCCGAATTAATTTGTTTTTAAAACAAATTTTACCAAATTCTCAAATTCAGCAGAAAAACAAACCATATAGCATACTATTTAGTATTTAAATACTCATACACTTTGGGTAAGATTTAATCATTAACATCAAGTTCCGAGAAGTTGCATAAATATCCATATAATTGTAGAATAGTGCACAATTGAAGATTATATGCTGATATTATTAATATAATTTATAGAAAACAAATGTTTCCTTTAATTAATATTCTTTTCTTCAGTTTGCCGTTTTTTTTTTTTTTTTTTTTTTTTTTTTTTTTTTTTTAGTCGGATTAGATTAAATTAGAATAGAATGCAAAGATATAGTACAAAAAAGAATTCGTTTATTTTTTATTTTTTATTATCTCACAAGGTAAATAGTTGTAATAATCAACATTGTTAAATTAAAAGTTGATAGATAGTATTTAAAAAATATGTTAAATTTATAATTATACAATTAAAATCAACCATCTAAAACTAATAATGCAATGTCTATAATAATGTATATGCTTACACACGTACAATAAAGTGATACACATATATAAATACATTCATATATGGTACAGAGCGTCAAACATTTAATATTCGAGGACTCATTGCTGTTTGCATGATTAGTCATGCAAAACATCAAGGAACGAATGCCAAATTAGAAGAGAGAATAAAATGCTGCGTGCAAGGATTGTGAACATTGCTGTAGTTTATCCTAGCCACCTATTATTATTATTACATCAGTCATCAGGTACAGTATTCGCTTGGTGAAATTTCCTTCTCGAATATAATTCCTTCGGTAAACTGATGCCATTGTATCGACTACTCGGGAGGTGCAGATATGAATCCGGTCCAGCTTATTTGAGAAGAAAGCCAATAGAGTTTTTTGAGCTGTCACAGTATTATCTTACAATGTATTCAGAATGCATTTTTTTTCGGTGCACTATAAGATGTTTATATATGCGCCAACATAAAAAAAATCGATTGATATGAATAAAGATAATGAAATAGATTAAAATGGGGTATGTAATAAGTAATATTTATTATTAAGGTCATTGAAAATATGATATTGTAAATTTTTGTTACTATCGTACAGTTTCATCGAATACATCTAGAGATATAATTATTCAAATAATAAATGTTCAATATACATATTATATTTTTAGAAATTACTAATAAAATTATCAATTAATAATCAATTAGTAGCTGTTTTTACTATTAAATATGACTGAAAATTAATACATAACTCTTTGTTAATATCTTCTCTATCAATTTCATTAATAATAATAGTTTTCCAATCTTTTCAATTTTTCGGTTAATTGTAAATGTGAAATTTACAAATTTTATTTATTTAGATGTAAAATATTCTTGTTAAAATATATTCATCAGTGACACTACTATTGAATATTTATCTAACATTTCAACAATATTTTATATTCACATAAATTAGTAACGATTGATTACATTATATATTTGTTTCGGCAGTCATGTCAATTGGTAAGTTAATTTTTTTTTTTTTTTTTTTTTTTTTTTTTTTTTTTTTCTTTTTTTGTTGCAAAAATATACTAATCTTTTATATTTTATATTATAATTTTAATTTTGATTTTTCCATATTAACGTATGTTTATAATTTTTTGCTTGATTACTTGACATCACAAGCTTCATGCAGTTAAATAAATTCGTTGAAAATATCTCTTCTAACCTTGGGTATTTCCAATAAAAAAAGCTACATAATTAATAAAGCGCTAGAATCAATCGAAATGAATAGTGAAATGTCGGAATAAGGTTTATAGTTTGCTCATTGAAATTCAAATTGCCATCCAGCATCACAACCATTTCGGCATTAAATACAAATAGTAAGTAGGGTAGAACGAGATACAACTTGTTATTTTATTAACGGCAAAGCTTAAGATTTTAAATCATAATAATTTTCGTATATTTTAGTAATTCATACTCTTAATTAACAAAAAATTTCATTTCAATGTAAGAAATATTCAAATTTAAAGCTGTCGAAAATAAAAAATTATCTGTGTGAAACATTTGTAATATTTTCAGGCTGATTGATATTCTTCCATTAACGGAGGTCAAATTTAAAATAATACTTGTGTTACGTTCGGTTCGGGTTCATCTCCTGTTCACGTAAAAACCCAAGCGAATAGTCGCACCGAGTATTATTTAGGAACCGAGAATAAAAAGACAATTATTGTAGTTAATATCCTATTATTATAATTTTTATCCTATTACATAATTTGTAATTATACAATTGTTTTCATACACGCTGCATGGAATCTCTTCTGCGCCCTTTTATAATCATCTTATTCCTTTCTTTGAATAGTTATTCTTGCATTTAATTTTAAATTTGAAACTTCGTATATTTATAATATTTATAATTATAAAGTGAAATTCTGCTGTCGTCGTTATTTGAAATAGTATTTATTTGATAATGATAATTTTTACTTCTTAAATTAACGGGAGAAGGTTTGTTTTTATTTGCTTCTTATATTCATCTCTACTATATATTTCATATTATATAAAAAAAAAAAACAATGTCCAATATTCATTTTAAATTTAAAAATTAAATACACCGCTTAACTATAAATGTTAAAATAAAATTTTACTCGAATATTATGATTGCAAATGTGTATATTTGAGTTTAACATCATCCACCTTGAATCAGTGACATTTGAAAATTGTTAATGTAATAAGACTCTACGATAGATACTCAATATTTCTTTGTATTAGCTGCTAAATAAAATCGAATTGAGAAATTGAGAAATACCAGTATAATCCATTTTTAATTTTCAGATAATAGTTATGCATTTAAATATAATTACGGATTTTAATATTAATAAAGTTAATACTACTTTAATATCAATAAACTATTTAATAATATGAATGCTTCTTATAAAACAATATATAATCAATAAAGAGAATAAATATTAAGTGCTTACTCGCACTTAAGATTTTAATTTGATATTAGCATTATGTCAATTATGAGATTTTTAACATTTTTAGCAAAATTTAACGATCAGTTCGTGAAAACTATTCGTTAATTATATATCGCGAAAATTATATAAAATACGTGAAATACTTTTTTTCAATAAAAAAAATTCAATTTTTTATATATGCACAGAAATACTTTTTATTTACCGTATGGTATATGAAAGATATAGTAATTAAAATTAGTCTTCAATACAATTGGTATTTATAAAATTTAAAATATTTAAATATAAATCGAATATTTTGAATATAAATAATATTGTTCCACAATAATTTAACCAGTAAGTTCATAAAAATCATCAAATTTACATTTACTTTTAATAAACGTAAAAATGGAATTTCAAATAAATTTTAATTCTCATTAAATAATATTCTGCATAAACCCTCTTTAATTATTTGAGTATTAATTATTGTATGTTCAAAAAAAAACTATTTATAAAATTCATTAAAGCTGTAAAAATTTTAATAACAGTTTTACAATTGGTTATACTAATTTGTTATTATAATACGAAAATTTTAATATTTCCATTTTTATGTCATAATATAAAAAATATATTAATATTAACGCAAGATTAAAATTAAAATGTTAAATTATTGTTTACAATAAATACGTACATAACAATTAGTATTAAAGTTATTTCTCAATCCTCGAATACATCTTTTATAATTAATTTATAAAGATAGATAGTCTTAGTAAGCATACAATGTTAATTAATATTAATTATAAATAAGAGGAAGATTTAATATAAAGCAAAGAATCTAAAGAATCTAATATTACTTAGTAGAAAATTGTAGTTAAACTTTTATGCGTATAAGGTATTTAATTTAAAATATTTAAGTTTCAATATAAAATATTTAACTTTCAATTGTGCATACTATTATGCCTCATATTTAAGAAAGACTATTCGGGATTAAAATTTGTATTTACAAAATCAATCGCCATGATAATTGAAACGATGGCTTTCATACGTATTGGATTATACATAATAATGAAGAAATCCGATGGCATAATATCTAAAATCAGAGAAATATTAAAATATAATTATCATTTAAATTAATGCATCGGATGCATGAAGAATTAATAATATCGAAATTATGGATTTGATTTTATTTGAGAATGAATTTGATGCTTATAAAATAGAATTGTAGGTATAATTGTATATGTTGTAAAAAAAAAAAAAAAAAAAAATAAACAATAAGGCATAAAAAAGAATAAATACATTATAAATATTTATTGATAAAATGGGAAATAAAATTATAAAATTGTCATACAAATATAAAAAATGTAAGAAATATAAATTGAAAAAAATAATTACTTTTCATTGTCGTTGCTTCCACATTTATTCACCTAAAAATGTTTTATGATCTTACATCAAAATTTTTTCATAACCAAATACATATAAGTGGTACCTCTATAACTAGTATTATATTTATTATATTTCTTATAGTGAATATGGATATTTAAATAAATTATATCCTTGTTTTCTTTTATAACTTTTTCTCATTTCATAGGTAATTCATTCTGGAAATTCATTAGATTTATAATATGATTAGTTTAGTTTAAACATCAAGTATGTACAATTATTTCATTATATTCTTAGTAATGAATAATATTTGTATATAAATATATTTACATTTATTTACAGATATAAATTTTACATACGAATATCTTTCATATAAATAATATCCCTAGTAATAACATCCTAGTGAATTGTAATAATTATTAGTCAAATAAGATAATTATAAATATAATTGAATACATTCTATAAACAATAATTATACTATAATTATTTATAAACATAGCATACCCATATTTAAACATATCCAATGATTATCCTATTAACATTTTTCTTTTATTGTACTGAACTATATAAACTATATATAGAAAAATCAATTTATTATTTCAAATAATAAAAAGATAAAATTTAGTGAAAAGTTTTTAAAAAAAAAAAAAAGTTATATAACTATTCTATAATTATTATATATACTTTTATATACTATTATATAAATATAATAAGATGATATAAACATAAAATATAAATAAATAAAAAAGGATTATTAATTGTCTAAATAATAATTAAATTAAAAATATATATTAGAAAATGGTTTATTGTTATTTTAATGTTGAAAATGACAAAGGTAGGTGAATTTATATTTATTTACTCAAACTAGATAGATCCACTGACTAAATAATTTCGGATTTTTAACGTACTATAAATAAAAATCAAAAATTAAAGATTCGCTTTTTGAACCTCTCGATAGAAATTTAAATCTGTTACATCTTGAATTTCAGGTCATTCTAAGAAACGGATTACTCTATTACCAAGAATTAAGTAATAATATACAATTTTCTATAAATTTGAAGTTAAATTATTTGAAACAAATTTAGACTTATATCTTGCTAATATATATAAGACAATATTTATGAGAAATGGTGACGTACACCTCAAAATAGATAGAAAATTACTACAGACTTTTAACATTGGAATTTTTATAATATAATGTATTTTGCATAAGATCATTGAAATTGCTTAAAATTAACGATATCTCTATATTTTTTATTTCGAAACTATTACACACTCTTATGATGAAACGTCCATTGAGATTATTAAAAAAATTTTACCTTTACATTAAGTGTTATTCTATTTTATTACTAGATATGTAATTATTATTGAAAAAAAAAAAAATAAATAACTTATTGATAGAATATGTTACCAAACAAAAATGGGTAGGAAAACTAATCCAATAGTATTTAATTACTATTCAAAATTAACATATTAGCTTAATTAATAATTGTATTTTTATTCATTATATGATAAGTAATATAGAAAATATGTATAATTTCAAGTTTGATTAGTTTTCATCTTTTAAGCGCTTCATTCTCACTTCGTTACCACGAATAATGTTACGATACAAAAATTCATTTTAATATATTTGTAAAAACTTGAGAAAACATAATAAATAGAAGTGTCTGTGATTTTTAAGCATTTTGTTAACAAAACAAATCATGTTATTACATCGCTTTGTATTCAAATGATTTATTATGTATAATAACTTTAACGATATGGAAATGCTTAATGGATGTAGTTAGACATTTATGATACGGGAGTCTAAGAATAAAATAAAATAATGATAAAGAGGGAGATACAGAAATATGTTATGATTCTCACTTATAAAAAATTTATAAAGGATCTAATATTATATAACTAACTTCTAATACAAGCAAAATATGATTAGCTATAATACAATAATCTGGTTCGTAGTTTTTCATATTGACTTTATCTGTCCATTATGTCAGATTATTAAAGGAAGCAATTACTATATCACAGTACTATAATAGATATAATGCATAAAAGGTTCCGAGCAATATGATTTTTGCAATTTAAGTGCAATATATATATATATTCGTTTAAAGATCATTAAACTTCAGATAACGCAATATATATATATAGTGAAATATGTAATAATTCCTTCAAGAATTTTACAATGCAATATAAATGTAAATAATTATTTTATAATATTATTTATTGTAATTAAATAAATATAGGATATAGGGCATAAAATCTTATTATAATATTACACATGATTGTGCTAGCAGAAACTCTTTAGGATATTATGGTAACGTATACAGGATATTAGCCATCAATATTCACATGGACGTTTCACGTAAATTTCCGTAATACATACGTAAATTTTATAATTTAGATATACTTTATTCATTTCATTTACTCATTTATATTGTATAGCTAAATAATGATAAATGAGCAAAATTTATAAAAATTTTCTCCATAATTGTGATAAAAAGTGTATAATGATCAGAAATTATATAATTTACTTCGTTGCAAGTTTCATATTTACATAAATATGAATTGAAATTTCAATAACTATGTTCTCATTGAATTTAGGAAAAAGATAACAAATTATCAATTATTATAAAATTACAAATATCAAAATACATCAAATTACATATATCATTATCAATTAAAGTTTGGTAAAATAAATCTAATTTGTAGTAGCAAATTAACAATGTGATAATTTATGTACTCATTGCATAAAGATTAGAACAAGTTATTTAGCTTATGTACATACTTTATGCTGACTAATAAATTTATAAGTATTTAGTAATGCTTAACTAGTTACTGCATAATTAATTACAAGAAATTTAAGCTTTTTTCTATCATGTCATTCATTTTATTATTTGAAATATTCCTTTCGCAATAGTATTAATAAAATACCTTGAATGAATATAAAATTTTTTTATAGATGGAATATAATAAATCATTTGCACTATACATGAAAGATAATAGAGCTATTTTTAATTTGAAATAATTCATTAATACTTTATACGTAAAATATGAATTAAGTTTAAAGATAAAACGTATATATGTTATAATTTAAATAGTACAAATATATATATATATGTGTGTGTGTGTGTGTGTGTGTTTTTAATTATACAACTATATAACACAACTATAACGATAAATTATAATCTAATTATATACATAGTATAATTTTCAATAATTATTAAATACTTCTTAAAGGAAAGTTTTTTTAATTAGAAAAACTTATTTTTATAATATATTATTAGCATAATGCTTGTTTGATGCTATATTTGTTATGAAAATATAATTATTATAGACATAAGCATTACTTTATAATTATCTCTCAATCATTACTGCATTATAATGAATTTATTCATTATTTTACTATTAAAAATTTGTTTATTCGAAAATTATGAAAAACGATATTTAAAGATTAATGATTTAATTCAATTAATCGATTCACCTTGATTGAATTAAAATTAATATTTATTTTCCGATAATTATGATCGAAAAATCATTAATTGCATCTGTAAATAATGAAACATGAAATACTATATTATCAAATTTAAGTAATAAAAACGTTTTTATTACTTAAATAACCAATGGATATTAAGCAATGAATTGTAAAATAAATAAAAAATTTGATTAAAAAAAAATCAAATTGAGTTGTATTGCAACTGTTAATGATATCTTAATAATAATACATATACACTACCGATGGTGGAGAATTTCATCAAAAACGTCTTCTCACTCTATTTCTTCTTTTAATCATTCTTAATTATGAATTTCATTTTATCTTTCCTTTACTATTTCTCCATCATTCGGAACTTTTCCAAATGTGATGAAATTACAAAAGTATCTCGCACTTTATTCATTTTCATTTTAAGTACATTATTTCAAAAACCAATCGATTCATGATTAATGTTTAATTAATTAAGGAAATCTGAAACATAAGCATGAGATTATTTGCACACGAATGAACTATTAGTTCTAAATAATAATTATAGTAATTTAAATTTAATTTGTAATTATATAATTATTGTCGTAAGAATACTTTGCATTATGTATTTTTTAATTAAATTATTCATAGTATTGGTAAATAATATATAAAAATGGTAATATTGTCATCGATACTGATAAAGTAGGGTTGCATTTAAAAATCATGCCTAATTTATTTTCAAAGTTCATTTTATTAATGTATTAATAATAATTACCATAATAATAATATAATTGTTCTGACCAATTCTATATTATTTTCTCATTTTTTAATTTAAAAATTTAACTTAATTACTTGATGCAATAACTTAATATTATAATTATTATACATTAACATGTAATTACATATTAATTTATGTTTTAATATGTAATTTTTTTTAATTAGAAAAATATATTCTAAATTTAATTAAAATTTCTTTCATTAATTATCTATAATATCAAATATAATATATTTTATCAATATGAATAATGCATTTCATCAATAGTACTTCTCGAATTAGAAAATTCGATTTCATAAAATTAAATTACAACAATAAATCCGGCGAACGTGTTAATAAATAATAAATTTTCCAATGAAAATTTAGTCAGGAACCGTCATAAACTAGTTGAGCAATGAATGTCAGCATTTATTTATATCCTTTGAAAGAAAATGTTTAAGACAATTTGTAAATAAAATGGTAAAAATTCTATTTGATTGTGGCGCATCATAAATAATGTAAATTCATAGTACATATTATAAGAGATATAATACTGGAACAATAATTTCAATTTGTCTATAAATAACTTTCTCATTTAAAATAATACATTGTCTATTTTTGTCGAGTTTTTTTATTATTGTATAATTGAAATAACTTAATTTTGTGGATAGCACTTTATGTATATTTTTACATTATATTTTAATAGAACGTAGCAAACTAATCAACATTACTACAAAAGATAATAGTAAGAAAAATCCTACATAAGAGATCGGCATAAATAATGTCTATAGTAATATTATACGTTTATATTAAAAAAATTTAATTATTATAAATTTACCCATCATAATTATACAACATGAGATTCATCTTGACATGGGTTGAATCATTAATAAATAGATTTGACTGTCTCTATCAAAATTTTACATAGTATGTCGCTTTATATTATATTATGATATATATATAATAATTTCAATTAGATTATACATATTAACATTTCATTTGCCTAGATATTTTTCATTTAAAGATCAATGAAAATTTCATTAGCTAGTTTAATATAAATATTTAAAATATGCAAAAGATATTTTCAGATTATGTATGAAATGTCTAGTGTGCAATAAGAAATATGTACACTTGTCGATATAAAAATTAAGTCGAAATAGGTAAGTTTTATGATTTGTTATTTTATACATGTTGATATATTAAAAAATGATTAATGCAAAACGTAAAAATTGACGTAAATTTGATATTTAATTATAGATAAATGTTCCGTATATCTACATATTATAATTAATTGTACAGCAAATTGTGTACAATTTTGATTAGAAAAATTTTATTCAAGTGGATATGAAAATCGACAATACATCCTTAACATATTAATCTTTATATATGAACAAAATTTTAAATGATTAATAAAAAAATATTATATATCTTATAAAACAGTTTTGATAATTATGTGCGTGCAGTCGTAATGGTTACGATTATAAAAAGTGAGTGAGGGAGTGAAGAGGAAGTGAAGGATTAGGAGAGAGAGAGAGAGAGAGAAAGTTGAAAATTCAAAGAATTTATGAAATACAGTACAGTAAGCGTTTAGTTTTGTAATGCGATTATGACATTTTGGAGAACACGTGGAAGGAATCGCTAGCTTCTATATCTCCGAAAATGTAGGCGAAGTCCACCACCAGCTCCTCCGAGAGAAAAAAAGTGGGTCGTGGCGTACAACCGGACTTTCATCGAGAAACACGTGATTGCGTCTCTTTTTAAATGACGTTCACTAAAATTATTGTATCAGGTTTGCTCTAAGCTTTAAGAAGCTAGTGAATTACTTAACTAAATGATATATAGACGCATATTTAGACTTTGTACAATTAGTACATTTGAATTTGTTTATTCGGACCACGTGCATCCTGATTTTTGAAAATCCAACACAAGTATTTTTATTTAAATTATTTTTATTGTCTATATTATGTTATTATGGCTGTATAATTATTATTAGCTATATTATGTTATTCAATTATTTTATGAACTTTATGAATATCGGAGTAGTTAATATACTTTATTTTATGTGCACAGTACAGTATTAATATCGAATATATAAATGTATAAAATCAAAAAATATATATATAAAAAAAAGAATAACTTTTATTGACAAATGATTGTTATTTGTGCAAAAAAATCATTAATTTTCTACAGAATTATTCTCTACAATGGCTAGATTACCGCATCTTTAATGATTTACTTTAACGCCTCATAAACAATTACTATTACTTTTAAAGCAGCTATTTTTTACCTATTAATAGTAAGAAAGTCAATTATATTATAATCATTATGTTGAATGCGATTGCTTTGCCGCCATCTAAATGTATGCAGAAAATTTACATTGAATGCGTTTTCTTTTGTTATCGTTCTATCAAAATTTATTTTAGTATTTCCTTACAGCATTAATATGAATCAGTTATAATAAATAATACATGTCTATATGACGAATTATATAGCTTTTATTGTGTATAATCGTCATGTTATTTATTAATACAATATATTTTAACGAATTGGTTTAAGTAGAAATTATTTTTAAAAAACTAATATGTTTCTTGTTAAAATATCATTGTTGCTAATTGAAATAAATCATTGATATCTGTGAAAAAGATTTATAAATAAGTAAATTGTAAATATTCATGCTAATACAATATTTAACTTAGAATATTGAATACTATTAAATTAACAAAAATAGACGTCATAATTTTATTAATTATTCATAGATATTAAAAAATAAATAACGAAATGTATTGTAATCAAATTGAAGGAAAAAAACTAGCCGTTTATATAATAAAACAATGTTAATATTCATTGAATATGAACAAATTATTAATATAAATAAACTGAATTATATTAAATTTTCTATAATATAATGCATTATTGATCTTTGGCATATTTTATATATAAATTTATATTATCGCAGTCTTTTAATTTTAAAGAATATATGATATTGACTCTCGCACTTTAATTTACAATGACAAACAGAATAAATGAATGTAATTGAGATAGACGGTGTAGAACATTTTTCTAGCATGAAAAAAATATTATACTTCTAATTTCTATATATTTATCTCTATAGATGTGTTATTTCATTTACACATTGATAGTCGCTTATTAATGTATATTCATAATTGTAGATCATGAGATAATTGCAATTAAATATTTATAACATTTTTCATATTTTAATGTGAATAAATTTTGAAATTTGAATGGATTCATTTACAATACAGATCCTTTATTTAATTTTATTACTTATTACGACTTTTATAAATTATAACATTATAAATTAAATAAGTTATATTGTAGAAAATTTTTACACACTACTAGAAGAATTGTACTCGGATATCAATCTCTTAAAATAAATATTTTTTTTACAATGAATATGATTCTATTGTTCTGATAATAATAAAAACATATCTATACAATACGATGTATAGATTAACTATTCCATCGAATTAACAATTAAGTGTAGCGAACAAAGGAGTAAAAATATGGCCGAAAAGCATGTATTGTCTATCAGATGTGAAAATTTTCAGCGAAACATCTTGATACACGTAGCTTGTTTCTATAATTCTTTGACGTTGTAACAAAATTAATGCATTCCCATAAAAATTCGTTTTATATTTACATTAATGATTATCTATAAATATATATATATATATATATATATATATATATATATACATATATATTTGAGTAATATATAAAATTAAAACAAATATTAAATTTTTATGTGCATTATCAACGTGCACATATGTATACTATCTTTTAAATATTAATTAAATTTTTATTTTACTATATAAAGAATCTACTTAACATAGTATGCAACAAAAAAAAAAAAAAAAAAAAAAAAAAAAAACAAACAAAAATGCATACACAACATACTATTATTCATAATGTCAATCCTATCCGTTAAACTAAGTAAGAATCATTTAAAAAATTATGTGAAAATGAAAAGTCAAGAAAAAAAAAGACGAGCTTACTCGACTAAGAATGCAATTTAAGACTTTCAATTATCACTACACAGCTACCGATGCTCATATACTCTGTTATTATTATGTTTTTTTTTTAATTGCAACGCGATATCTAGTAATCGTACTATGTCAACTTCGTCACATAAAAATGAAATACTTTTACAAACTTTTTAAAATATACCTCGATAACTTGGATTATATATATTATTATTTTATAATTCCTATTTTAATATGAAAATCGACTACGTGACTAAAAGTTTATTATTCGCCATGAATTAATTATTTTCCACGGGCTCGCACATTTCCAAAAATCAGTTGCGCATGAGATAATTATGTATGAAATCAAATTAGTAAATTAGTATATATGAACTTTATAATAACTGTGAGGGAAAGGATCTTCATAATTCTTAATCTCTTCATAATATATTAATATTAATAATTGTGATCGATATTATGTTTATGTTAGTTGGCAATGATAAAACTTAATGATGAAATTTTGCATCTGAAAGTAAAAAGTTTGACTCTTACGTTTGAATTTCGACGAGCGGATGAATGGATAATCAGTTATTGCCACTGCACATTAATGTCTGAAAACGAATTTAATGTTCTTATAATATATTGAAATATTAATTTTAATCGAATTAAATATATTGCTTGTTACTGTTTGCGATAACATGAAAATCCTTCCGTTCTAACTATAATCATAAGAAAGTAACTCTTGACTGCCCTCTCGTCTCAGATGGAGCGCACTGAAATGGCTGTTGGCTATTACGAGAGGGAACGTGAGCAGCTTTCCCCCTTCTTCTTTTTCTTATCAATATGGACATAGCGCATGGTACAAAAGGACTTTCGAGGCGCGAATTCTCTCTCTTACGCTCTACTTGCGTCGATGACCCGATCAAATCTCTGAATATCCGTTCAATAAATATTTTATCAACTTACACGTTTACGAATGCAGTCTATATGCTTTATATTTTAGCAGAAATTAATGAAGTCGTATCATGGATTCGCTATTATCACAATTATGTTTAATATTACATGCCGTTTATTTTATCTCCCAAGGTCCGGAAAGTTAAGTGCACTTCAATCGCATCATAATGGCACAAATATTAAGTGCGTGATGACTTTTTTCTGCACAGTCGGCATATTATTTCGGCATATTAAAAATGTCAAAATATTGGACAATTTTTAAGCTCATATATTCAAATGATTATTCAATGAATATATCTTTATATGTTTATTATTTTTATTTAATTATACGTCGATAAGAAATTATTACACTGTAAAACGGTACATAATCACTAAATTAAATAAGCCTATAAACATGGATTTGAAAGAATTCATTCTTATAAATTTGTCCTAAAATTATCTAGAGTGAATTGCGAAACCGATTAAGAGTCAATTGATATACATTCATAAAAATCTTAAAATTTCAATAAATGCACAAAATATTATACGAATTCAAATATATGACATTCCAATTGTTTTTTTAAATCATCGTTTAATTTATGCCTGAAACTGAAAGTCAATTAATTTGATTTAATTTGACTAATATTTAAAGAAAACATTTGTAAGAAATATTATTTTTTCTATAGGAGCTGCATAAATGAAAGAAAAATGAAAAATTAAACTTGAAAATGATAAATAAGTGAATACAATGGTCCTTTAACGACTATATATATATATATATATATATTCACAGTAATCCGATACAATTGTAAAGACGCTAAAATTATTATTTGTAGGGTCTTTAAAATTGTATTGGATTACTGTGAAAAATTACGCTGAAATAAATAAAATCAGTTCTGAAATTATTTACCTATTTATACGATAGATTGTTTAAAGACGAGGTAATATGTAAATTCAATAATAACTATTGTATTTTTAAATAAATTTGAATTAGTATTAGAAGTTTTATGAAGAAGTATTTTTCTGTTACTTTGCTTTTTTTTTGACATTGTTTTCATTTAAATTTCTTTTCCTTTATGATTTATATTATGTTCAGGTGTTTATTTTAAACGAACTTTCTCAAAGATATTATACGATATTATTACAATTCAATTACTTCTGTACTTACTAATAATCTTTACAGTATAGTTTGCAGTATACCTATAATCTATACTATTAGAGTAACAACGTTGACTAAATAAATTAGAAAAAATAATATACTATTGACCGAAATTTTTTGAAAAAGTACGTTCATTACTCACAATTAATTTTAAATATTCATCTTATACATTGACGAAGATATGTCGATAATAATAAAAATACGGCACTTGTATGTAATTATCAAAAAACTTTCAAATATAGATAGTATATGTAATAAACATTTTATTTCAAGTAATACAATTTTTTGAAAGTGTAAAATAAATATAAATATTTTTTACCACTCATCCATACTAACAAATATTAAACTTTTACAATTATAAGATAAGGAAAGTTAAAATAACAGTTAACAGATACATTTACAATAACTTCATAACTTTTTGTATTTCTTATGGCAATTAAGTGCGTCTCTACTAATGACGTATAAATTAATTTCCTTTTAAATAATACAAACAGTAAAAATTAGGTATAAATCTTTAATATCTATTATATACATAAAAAAGGATTACTAATAAATGTGTTTACATAACTAGGGACAATGGATATAGGTAGCTGTGATATTCATTATATCTTATTTTTTGCAACTAATCTATTTATCATTCGAATATTTATTAATTTAAATTTGTAAAATATTCAAAATATTAAATATTACTGTAAAAATATTTAGAATGCTAATAAAAACTTTTTCTGCTTATAAACATTGAAATCAATAATTTATTATAAAAATGTTAATGTAGTCCATCATCAATGTTTTATATGAAAGGTAGTATGATTATTTAATTTGATTATAAAAAATATTTCTTTTTATCTTTTGCATTAATTTTTTCGTTAATTCTCAGTTAACCATGCGATTGAGAATTTCAATTTAGAATAAAGTATTTTTTGCCCAATATATAAAGTTCCTAAATACTTTTAATATGTTTATCTATATATACATAATTAATATCGAAATAAATAAATAAACAAATGATTAATAATTAATTTATTCATAATGCTTTATTGGCGTAATATTATATATATATATATATATATATATAGCATATAAATAACATTGATTAAATATAATATTAATTCTTCAAACGGTACAACCTTATATATTTGTATTTATATTAATAAGTTCATTGAAATAATACGAAGATATTATGACGACAATGTTTTATTTTTATATATTTATTATTATATAATATTAACTGAAATATTGAAGACTGTAATACATACGCACATTACACGCTATTAATAAGCATTAATTTTTTTCTATAAAAGTCTATTATAATATGACTTAATTATTTTTTTACATACTATTGCTTTATTTCTAATGAATTAATATTACTTTATGGTTAATAAATATGAAGTGTGATTTAATGGAGTAGATTTATAGTTCATGACTCATTATCAGATTTCTTAAATATATTAAGTATCATTTATGTTTTTCTAAATTATTATATAAAATTATATTTTAGTTATTTTCAAGCCATTAAAGTGTACGTAAAAATTTTACGAAAAATACATATGAGTTTCGATTGAAAGTATATAATTATATTTGAACAAGAACAAAAATTTATTCATAGAAAACAAAAGTCCGTTTGGGAAAATTAAATTTTTAATTTTTTTTTCTTTTTTAAGTAATGCCCTATGTTTATTGTAATCGGTAAAATATTTCGCAACTATTTAAAAATGAAATTTCATTAAAATAATCCTTCCTTTAATAAATAATTACTGGTGTATAATATAGAAATTAATTTAGAAAAATATAAAAAAAAATGAACGTAAATATTACATATAAGTAAATTATATATATATATATATATATATATATATATATATATATAATGAAAATGTTTTGTTTCTTAATAAAGTAAAAAATTGATATGACAATTAAAGTTCGATAATTCCAAATTATATATCTGCATAGAACATTTTATTTTATTAAATATAAAAGACTTTTTTCTAACGCGCTTTTGGTTTGTAAAAATATATATATATATATATATATATATATATGAAATTTGTAAAATATAAAGTATTTATAAGAATATTATCTTTGTAAATATCAAATGTGAATATGTTTGTAATTTATTAATGCATTAAAGGGAATCTTTAAAAATATATAAGCTCCTTCTTAATAGACTCTTATTGATTACTTAGAACACAGAATTTCATATATAAAAATGCTTTGTTTGATTGCTTAAAATATTTATCTATACATATATAATCCTATATTATTGTATCTCGATTATCAATATACGAAATAAAATAATGTCTCCTTGGGCAGATTCAAAATAATAAATATTTTCAAATCAAGATTTATGAATGAAATTTTAGTCTCAGGTATGGCTTAATATGTTTCGTACTTTTCGATTATTTCAATCTTCAGCGAGTTTTTTTGCTGATTTTTTCATATAAGTCTTGTAGTAAAAATCACCAAAAAGAATAATCATGAAGAAATTTTGAGGTATCATGACGGCTGCGGGCCAACGTGGATAAGCGCACTCTTTCATCCAAATAAGTCGAGAAAAGTGAAAAATTAAGTAGAAGAACTGGACAAGTTGTAGTTGAGTTATATAAATTTTCCACCAAGGTTTAAATATTTTAAGTGACATAACCAAGTAGTGCGAATACATGATTAAATGAACAAATGAATTTATAATACCTGAAAAGATACATAAGGTAATTTAGTGCCATTGAAAAACATTTATTAATAAATATGCAACTAAATATATATATATATATATAAGGTATTACATAATTAAAATAGAAATTATTCAAAATAAATATCTAAATGGTTAAACATTAATCTTAGAATATAATGTTAAAAACAAGTTTTGTAAGTAATCCTTGACCTTAAACTATAAATTATTTAATAATTTTTTATACAAATAATAATAATATTATAGAAATTATTTAAAAAGTCTCAGTTTCTATGTTAATTCTAATAGTTAACTGAATATTTAGAGGCTTAACATTTTTATGAAAATCCTCTTTAATACAAATTTTTCTTTTATAATTTTTTGTTCCAATTTTTTTAACATGATTATCTTTTAATATGAGAGACATAAGTTGTTACCTAGTAATATGCCATGACCTCCTGGTAAATATTTTACGGCAGCCCAAGTAGTTAAAACCATGCCTGTGTGATGATACACATGCAGAAATGATACTTGATTTTGCTTTTTACGAAGAACAAAGAAAACTGTATCTAACAAATCGATTATTTTCACTACGAAATATAAATGGACCACAGAAGCAATCTAGATAAAATAATCATTTAATTTATATATTATAATGTAAGATTAAGCGGTTTAATCTTAAAAAATAATTAATTGGTTTTTAATAGTAATATAGAATTATGTCATAATTATATTATATTTTACTCAGCATTTTATTAAATTAGAGTATTTGAATTAGAGTTTCAATGAAATTATGAATAGTATTTTAATATAAGAAGCAAATGTATTACATCAATAATAATACTCGAAATGTTAATTTAACTCCAATGTTATTATTATCTATCTGTTATTATACATCTCATCTCTATTAGAAATTAAAAAATTATATTTTAAGTTAAAAATAATACTTCGATTAATCGAATAAATATTGTTATTATTAATGACAGTCTGATTACCGGTATTATTTTCGTATCATGTAATCATTATGAAAATATATATTTCATGTTTAATGTAATGTTTCTCAGTACATTGGAATAATATATACGAACTTCCATCCATTATTCATTATTGATTTACACAAATTAATTTTCACAAAGAATGTATCTTTTATACAATTCTTTATGACAGTTTATTACCTGGATGGCAATTGGATCATTAGAATAATCTACAGCTTCGCAAGCATACTTGTAATTATTCGGCGATCCTAATCTTACAGCCTGAGATTGAAATAATATTATATTATTACGTTAATTATAGATGGGAAATATTGATTTTTTGAAAAATATTACCATATATAAAATATAAATGCTTAAAAGTATTTGTACAACATTGTATGCTTGCATAATTCTGTCTAAATTTATTGGTGATCTATTTTTCATTATTTTAGGCCCAAGATTATAAATGAAGTATATGTAAAAAGTTAATATCGCTAAACACTGCCATGGTGAACCCATTAAAAACCAATTTCTTGTTCTGGGATCTAAAAGAAAATAAAATAAGAAATAAGGCATAACATTGTTCACTTAACTGAAATTATTAAACAACAACTTTTTTGCCATATTAAATTTTCATCCCATAGTAACATTAATTAATTTTTTAATATAATTAGAATAATATTGACCATAAATATTTATATACTTTTTTAATATATTTGCTTTTAACAAGACTACTCTGAACGATTAAATTCAATTTCCACCCCCCCCCCTTCGCTACTTTAAATGCAAAAAAAAAACCAAAACACGAATTATTTTTTATTTAAGTTTCTCCAGCGATTTATATTGTATATATTTTTAATCTCATACATATAATATTAGAAACAGGATACGGCAATTAAATGAATTATTTTATAATATTGATATCAGCTGTCATATTTTGGTGTTATACAAATATTCAAATTATTACGAATTTATAGATCAAAGGTTTAAAAATCATTTAAGAACAATTAAATAATACAATTTTCAATCCCTTGAATTACATTAGTGGAATATCATCGATTTATAATTAATTAGATATATGTATGATAAACATTTTGAATCTGAAAAATTTATCGATGAAAAATGTTCATTGATTTTCAATAATTCATTAGAATTCCTTGTCAATTTTAGATAAAGAATTATATAAAAATATATATCCTTCCATGAATCCTTCTTACCCATATTTAATAATCTTATATTGATAGGATCACTTGATTTTTATTAATTTTTATTAATTTTATTAAACACATTTAAATATATCCGTCTCTCACAGTCGTAGATTTTTTTTTTTTTTTTATAAAAATAGAGTTTATCTGTAAACTATTTTTTAATATCATATTATCATTAAATAAAATATTAAACAATGTTATTAATAAATTAGAAATTACTCTTGTACATTGATTTGAAAGTATCGTAAATAATATTTCTAATTCATATTCGACGTTGGCCATTCAATCGAATAGTTAAATTTTAAATTCTATCATTGAATTGAATTCTATCATTTCCAGTCTTTTTTAATATAAAATAATCCATATTACCTTCAAGTTCTTCATTCAAATATCGATAACCATCGATAATTTCGTGAATTATGGTTGCCATGATTTCGTAATCTTTATTATCGGATATATCGCTTTAATAACTTGCACTATTTTATAATTATATTTATAATATCCTTATGTGGCAAATAGTTCTGACCTACACAATATTTTCTTTCTAATCGTCTATTTTTTTTCTATTACAAAAATTTGTCCATAAAGAAAGTAGAGATATATTACAAACTATAAATATCATTAATTGAAATCACATTTGTGTGTAGGAAGAAAATAAGTACGAAATGAAAGAGAAAAACCCTCTGACCCACCCAGTTACGGAGAACTACCAACAAAAACTGAAACGGCTTACTCGTTTCCTATCACGGTGTACTGAAACTTGTATTGCTCGTATTCGTTGTCATTCTCATTTTTATCGTTTTCTTTATTGTTTCGTATTTGATGTTGCATTAAGTAGTAACGTATAGCGGTACAACAATAAGTAATGCTTATAAAGGTTCCTCATTCTTAGCCATGGATTGGTCTATAATAAGTGATTAAAACTTAAAATTCCTCCCACCTCTATACACATTATTCATCTACACAAAGGCTCGGTGTACGCGCGCGCGTATATACATATACCCTAATGTATTTACTTTGGCCGTGTGTATGTAGATTTTATATTAAAATTTCTGTGTACGTGTTAATTTTTAACTTGCATTGTATTTTTCTGCATCTATTAAATACTGTACGAGCATCTGTCGTGCACTTCTTCGAATTTGTTTAATTTAGGTCAACTTCCCTTTTAAAAACATTATTTCTTAATGTAATGAGCGATATATAAAATGAAAATAATAATAACAATATTTTAATAAAAATTAATTCGATATACTTAAATTTCATTTACAATTATAATAAACGTGCAAAAACTTTATTAAAAACTATAGTATAATGTTGTCATATGATGAAAAATTTCTCATACGTCACATAAATTTTTCATTCAGTATTTTTTTTTTAATAAACAACTCTAAACGAAAGTAAGATCTCACAAAATAATTTTATATTAATGTCATATGGTTTATTAAACGTTCTATCTTATTAAATATATACATAATATAGCGAAATATATAAATTGAGTATAAAATTGTTACAATTCATGTATTGATTTACAATAATATTAAATAGTCTACTGTCAAAACTTACATTCTAATATAAATATTCGTAAAGAATTTTTTAATTTTCATAATACATCTATCAATTATAATTTATTAATAATTTTTCAATTTTAAATATTACGAATTTTAAAATACTTTATCTTGTTATTGAATTCTAAATTCTAGTTTATATTAAAATTACAAACTAATGAATATATAAGTATCATTATAAAATAAAAATGATTTTATACTCTTTTATTCTTATAATATACAATTAATATCAATTAAATATTCATCTTGAAATCAATTCGGTAAGCATCAATAATTATTTATACAGCAATACAAGATTCTTTCATTTCTAATAAATTAATCGATGATTAATAAAATTTCCATTTTATATATTCTATTTTCCAACCATCCATATATATATATATTTATAGAGAAGTAGATTTATATAATTTATAAGACAATTCCATACTTTAGACGTTCAAATAAGTCTTTACATAAGAATACCAAATATAATTAGCCATTTAAATATCGATAATGTCTCATTTATAATCATTAATTTGTTTTTCTCTAGAAAGTAAAATTAGTTTACTGATTCTCTAAAAAGAATTGTCTGCATTTTCAACAAATGTTACTTAAATGTTCATTTCATATTCGTATTAATCTTAATTTAAAAACATTAGGTTTAACAAATCATTGATACTAAAATACATATAGGCTTTTAAAATTTCTTGTAAACGTTAGATTTTTTCAATTATTTGTATAAAATATTTTAGATATCAAAACTATCAATAATTATAAAAAATATTATTTAATATTATATATTCTAATCATTTTTTTAATTAAAAAAATTATGATCATATTAAAACGTATATATAATTTTTCAAACTGTATCTAAAGATATTGCTAATTATTAATTAAAAGGTAGTTGCACTTAAACATAAATTTCTAGAGTCGAATGAACTTATTAGTAAATTTATTGTCATAATTAGTATTCCATTGAGAAATTTGATAATAAAGTGTATCTATCCTTAATCTCTCTACATACGTAATAAACTGTATATGTAGAATTTAATTGTAAATAATTTACCTTTGCGTCAAACAAGGTACGTTTAATTATTTCGAATGAAATTATTTTTTTATAAATAAATATATAATTTATATATTTTTTGAACTTTAAATATAAAGTAATTTCCATCATACCATTTATTCAAGTAGTAATATAACTTAAATACTATAAGAAGATAAATTAATTTTTGTATTTTTAATATATTTCTGATAAATTTAATATATTAAATCTAGAAAAATAGTATTTTTATAGAATTCCATATTTCATAATTTATACATGAATTCAATAATTTTTCGATATACTTATTTAATAAATAAATCGTAATGCAAAATAATTAAATTAATAGTTGTATTTTGAATTAAATAATAAGAATAAATAATAAAAAATAAATAATAAAAAAAAGTAAATAATTAAAATTAGCATCTCAAAAGAGAATTCATAAAGTAAAGAACTTTTTATAAATTAATAATAATTTAAGAGATCATTGTTGCTAGTCCGTCGTATAAAATTACTACGAAATCACACTTCATAATTTAGCGAATAAGTATATTTATTTGCATATAATGAATTCATATCAAGCAATACAAAAAGTATAATATAATTTCAAAATATATGATAATTTAGATGTATGCTAATATCCTTAGAATATAAAAGTAATAATACATACAGTAATATAACATAAAAATCTTTAATTGTACTGAAAATTCGTAAGTTGTGATTTAATATTGTGTTTTTCGCATTATTTTTGAAATTTATTGGATAAAATAAATTTTAATATATTTAATCATCATGAAAATAATAGCTTCCATGAAAATTTTAATCGAGGAAGGAAGGAAATTGGCAGAATATTTATAAATTAAATGTATAAGGAGTTAGGCACGATAAATCAAAATATGTGCATGATTTCATAAGGCGATAAAAATTATTTTATAAAAAAACTTTATGAAATTTGAAAAATTTTGGTTATTTTTCGAAAAAAAATTATTGAATTATGAGCGATATTTGGTACCGCAATTATATCATCAATAATTCATAAAATGAATACATGAAATTTTATAACTTTGAAATGCCATTATATTATTTCTATTCTGTAATATATTTTTTTTACTTTGATATTATGGAAATCATACTTTACCATTTCCAAAAAAATTAAATTTTTTATCCGGAATACAACCAAATACATTTCATCATTATCTCGATTAAATAACCTTTTAACGTTTAACGAACATATGTATATTTATAAAATCAATTGTCATTTCCTTACGTCGATAAATTTAGCATTATTTAATTATATGATAATTAGCTAATATTATAAATTCAGTTAGAGGTCAAGTAACATTTGTTTTCCTTTTTATCACCATTTTTTGAATTGGATGAATAAGGAGTAATATATAGTAACATAAAATTGTTAATTACTGAAAGAATCTGGAATATATTAGTTGTTTCTTTTATTCTTTAATCTAAATATCATAATAATGAACGAACTATAAAAATATGCACACAAAGTCCCAATCCCAAGCGTATCCATGTATGCACGCACAATACATATGGATGTTGGTATATATATTGAATTCCGAAATATAATTTTTCAAGAATTATCTCTTAAACATCATTTTATACAAAGTATATCAACATTAAAAGTATGTTACATGCTTGTTACTTATAATTTTTTTTTCTAATTCATTTTTCTTACTAAAGTCGCTTTTAATATTTACAATTATTAGAAAAATTCGTAGTGATAATTTAGTTATAAATATTATAAATACAACGATCAATATAATAAGATTATTTAGATAATTAACGTAAAAGTACATATAATGTATGAATTAAAGGAAATTATGACAATAAAATTTTTTATCATTTTATTTAACAAAGTGTACAGAAAATTTGAATTCAATGAAATTTGAAAACGTCTTTATTTCATAATATATATATATATATATATATATATATATATAATAAATTTACGTTATTTTGATTTATGTTTTTTAACCAATATCATTTTCTTGTTAATTGCAATTATGTTATATTACTCCTATTGTACTCTTCGTTTTCAATATTAAATTATTTTGTCTAATGTAATATCTATATAACACTAATATTAATAATGATTCCATATATTTTACCATTCTTATTTAACTCGTAATATCTACTTTCACCATATCTTATTATAGAGTAAAAGTATAGATTTAGTTTTAAATTATAACCTTTTTAATCACATACATTATTTACGTTAATATTCATTACTTATACTTTTTTTTGCATACTCCATTAATTAACCATTTTATATTAGTTAGAAATTTCAATTTCAAACTTATATATAATATTTATAATTTTTTTTATACATAGTATAAAGATCATTAAAAGGGATTAGAAATTTCTATAAGTCTAAATTATAAATGTCTGTTTCATATAAAATGATTTTTAAAAGAGTTTAAACAATTATTTATTATAATGAAAATGAGTTTCAAGAATTTAAATTGTTATATAGTCAGAAAAAATGTTATAAAGATTAATTTTTGCGAACATATGATATTCATTCAATACCTTAACATAATGTATAATAGAATAGATAATACAAATTGTTTGTAAAATAACACAATCACTACTACATTTGTTAAAAATTTTGTGTTACTCGTAGAAGCATATTTTATAATTTTTAATTTAAAAATTACAACTTCATAGTATTTAATATGTTAAACCATATAAATAATTTATAAAAAGGTAAATCGGAATGATTATAATAAAATTTTTCGTTTCAACATCCATAGATTAAATGAGAGAATTAATGAAAACTAATCAAAGTATACCATCGATAAACAGAATTAAATATGAGAGATTAGAAAAATTAACTTTAATCAATGGAAAATTTGTACGACTTCCTAGTACTTTTACTGAACAAAGAAACAGAATAAAATAATCTTAACATTAAAATGAGTCGATACGTCAGTTCATCGTCAACTCGTAAAATAATTGTCAATAACGAACACAAGAGTATTATTGTGATTCGTTCATGAATACATGTCCATCTGAAATAATTTTAATCTAGCCATTCCTGACCGGGTGACCGGACGTCCACTACGTTAACGAGTATGCGCATATTAATGTTCCCAAATAAATGTGACTTATCTATGGCGACCTTGAGTTTCATTATCGGCTTTACGTTACAATTGCAGAAGTTATAGGAAATTCATTAATCTTAGTGTATAATGTACAACTAAAGATCTAAATCATCTTAAATTAATAATACAAAAAAGTTTAAGAATGTAGATGATAATATTATCATTTTACTTTCAACTTTTTATTGATGAGGAATATTAAACATTATAAATATCACGAAAATTAATTAAGATTAAAAATTCGTATTACGCGCCTGCATAAGTAAGTATTTTGCATGAAAAATTATATGTGTGCGCGAGCGCTGGCGTGTGTACATATATTATTGAATCTAAAACTAATATACTTAATATAGAAGAAAAATAACTTATGTCCAGAATACGCTAATGTATAAAAAGATACGATTGTCGTTATACAATTATTTCAATTTAAATACTGGATAAAATGAATGAATCCAAATGGTAGAAGTAAATTTTCATTTATCTACACAATTACATGACCATTGAAAGTGTTCCGTTTAGCAGTGTAGCTATAGTCGCTATGCGCGTCATACAAATTGTCAAAAATCTTGAATTTAACAGTAATAGTCTTTATTTATCAACCAATAAACCTAAAATTAAAATTTGAATAGACCTCATGTATACATATATATATATATATATATATGTATATATGAGATATTTATAACAGTAATAGTCAACATATATAATAAATTTATGACAATCAAAGATATAATAGTATAATAATATAATGTTAAAGTAGCGACTATGATCATCGACTATGATATTAAGGGAGTACTATCATATCTGTTGAAATATAAATGTAAGTTAATAGTTTATATTTAAAATTATGATTTATACGTTCTAAGCATTTAACGCAGTAGTTAATAAAATATATTGTATTATTCTGTTCTAAATATTATATATATTTATTTGTTGTAAAGACCACGTAAAATTACGTTATTTGACAATCGATAGGCATTTATCAAGCAATATAATTTCATTTAGTCTTTACAATAATAAGGAATGTTAGCATGCCTGGATTAAATTTAATTAAGATAAATTAAATTAAGCCATAAATATGTAACTACTTTTATAGTAACTAGGCTACTCCGTATAGGTTTAACAGATTTGACAATAAGTTTTCTGTTTACTTGAATGCCAATTACTTTTAGTAATTACTATAAATCAGATTTCATTACATTTCGTATTTTATAATTCAATAATTTTGTAATAACAAATAACACAGTTCATTAAGTTATCGATTTTTTATAACAGTTAGAAATTAATAAGAAAAACCTTTACAAATATTTTCCACTATCTAATATATTCGATAAACTTTTTTTTTAATTAAAATTATCAAAATTCAAATTTTTCTGAAAAATGCTAATATTAACAAACAATTTATATTTAACAAAGAAGTGTGCTGGGGTATTTATTTAAGAAACTATATCTACAAGTTGATATAGGTATTAATTATTTTAATATTTCATCAAATATTATTAGTTTTTCTACCTTCGATGGACAAGACGAATGAATTCCAAGATAAATACCGAGTCGATAAAATCGTAATCTACTGATTCTACAAAATAAATTCTGCTATGACCGATCGAGGGAAACTATATAAACGCTGTCCTAAAGAACAAGTTACCATTGAGTCGTAATTCTTAATTGACTTAGGATTTTTAAAATGAAAATTTTTTCAATTTCTAATATTCAAGTCGATATATATATATATATATATATACACAGAATTTATGAATCTAGAATTATTTTTAATTTAATTATAATTAGAGATTTTTTTTAATTCAGAAATTAATTGTTTTGTACGTGTATATATATAATCCTTATTAAAAATTAATTTTATTACTAATTTGTAATATTGATTGTAAGAAATGGATAAAAAAATATTAGAATATTATTCTATATTATTTTTTATAACTTTTTTTATAACATAATTAAATTTTTGCTCAGTATTAATGAAAAAATATCAAGATTATGTTCCACTTAAAAGTGTTTCATTATAAAAAATATTATATTTAACCAGTAATATTTAAAATATAATTAAAATATTAATACAGAATCACCATCAAAAATCATTTTTCGTTGATCGATGATATCTGTTTATAATATGTTGGCAAAATCCGTTTAGCATTTATTTATTTTATTTTGCAACATTCATTTTGGATTTAAATAGTCATATATTACAAATTTATTAATATAAATATATATGAACATACTGTTAAATAAATAATGAAGAAAATTTGGATAATAGTAGAAATTATATTGATTATTGTGGTCAATTTCGATACAATGAAGCTTCAACATATAATCATTAAAATCATGATCAACTTATGCAATAGTATAGCAATTCCTCTATTTTATAAATATTATTAAAAATTTTATTATACCGTAAACAGTATTGTGCCTGATAATGTGTAATATATAAATCATTTACAATAAAATAAAATTTTATTTATTCTATTATATAAGTGTTTATATTTAAACAATCTTATCGAACATTAAATAATTCGGATCATTATCAATTATTTTAATAACCATAATAATTGTTCGTCAGTCTTATGTTATTACAAATTTTCGTAGTAAAAATTACAAAAACATCCATATAATATACAATTCCATCTGATGGTATTGTATGCTGATTTTTAGTGTTATGAGTTTTCTGCATTACACGGCACCAACGATTATTGAGTATTTCAACAAACAAAATACAAAAGGGATACAGAGATTTATTTATAAAGAATAGACGTGCATTCAATGCAAATAGATACGCAGTATTTGCATCTTAATATTGTATATGTGATGGGCTGCCCAAGACTAGTACCAATTGGAAGGAAGAAGAATATTCTCCAGATCAGGTTGAATAATATAATTTTGTTACGTCCATACAACATACACTAGTAACGTATTTTCATACAATTTAATTTCACGAGAATCGAGTACTTATGAATCAAGGATATTTCCAGAGTAAGTATCGCACGTTTAATTTTCTTTTAATTTGCTCTATTCGAACAGTATTTTTTTTTTTTTTTTTTTCAATGAGGCTGATGAATCAGTTACCGGTTAATGCTTTATTTATATTAGTATTATCAAATATAAGCAAAAATTGCGTTAAATTTGTGCTACGGAGTTAACAGCGATTTTGTGAAGTAATGGATCGATCATTTATTAGACTAAAGCAGCCGGGAAAGCATTTAAGCAACATTCGTGTATATTTGACATTTGTATGTAATTATCTGGAAAACTATGTCCATTTGATACTGGTCATGTATTTCGAGGAAATTTATTAGCTAATAGAAAGTAGTAAATTAACAATCCAATGAATTATCTCGGTATATCATTGTCTATCAATTTATATTTTTATATCTCGTGATATTCTTTTTTGGACGTTCAAATTGATCGGACGGACTCATCTAATGCCCACCCTACTCTTAAATTTTCTTTATGCATATGCTGTAAAGTCTTGAAAGTGAATAGAAAAAATATGAAGAATCAAAGGTCTTAACTTATGTATAACCATCATCTGATATATCGATCAATCCTTTCTTATATATATATATATATATATATATATATATAGTATTATATAGTAGTTATATAGTATTATAAGTAGAATATATAGTAGTCGTACAGACTACTGTACAGATAAAACAGAGTACATATATATTTATATATATATAGCGGATAAATATATGACCTTCATCGTATACCAACAGACTCGCCATGACTATGATTAAGATAGATACACAAAGATAATTTTTTCACTTTAAAACACATGACTGTCTAATTTACATTGTCTAATTCTCTTTAATTACTAATTCACTTCAATCACCATTATTTCGAATAATATGACTGACAAAGAGCGAGTAGCAGAGAAAGCTCGCTTATCAAGATAAATCTAACGGTGTATCTGTCATGATTGTAGAGAAAAAGTTCCACTCAGCTCAGTGATCTACTTCGTCAAAGAGCAAATTTTATATACGACGTACAAATAGGAAGCAAAATACGAGAAAAAAGGGATCAGCGATGAGATTTCATGACCCGAGAATGAAATTCGAGAGAGCCAGCTAAAGTAGCGACCACTCAATTTGTACGCATGGCAAAGATCCACCCCCGTTGCGCTCATATAACAGCGAAAATGAGTGGTGCATCGTATTAGCTCACCATTCTCTTTAGACATAATCATATTTCGTTAATTATGTAAATGATTAGCAGCCGATCGAGCCATCAACTGACCCGGAGGTGTTGGATGCAATCATTGGCATTCAAAATATCGTAAATTGTAGGTAAGAAAGAACGGCAAGGTAGAGCACTGTTTTATCCAAAAAATTTTAAATTCAATATAAAATTGTATTTTTATTTTAATTGGTTTTGTAATTATAATTACTATTGAGTTTTTAAATTTATGTTTAGCATATTATTTTTTGTGCCTATTTTTTTTTTAACAATAATAGTATACTTACTTTTAAATACGTTTAGTCAATTATGAATCTATGTAATTAAAATTTATAATAAAAAGTGTATGCATCATTATAAAAAATAATTCAGTGGTACAAATAAAAATGAAAGATTCACAATTTCTATATATATTACAATAAATTATATAAATACAATGATTTTATAAAAAATTTCTGGAAATACTATATTAAAATAAGAATTTTTAAAATTCTGAAAAAGATCTCTCTCTCTCTCTCTCTCTCTTACTATTTATATGTATATATATAATTATATTATGTAGAAATTATTTTACACCGCATATTTTTAAATATGATTTGATAATCAGGCTGAAATAATCGGTAAAACTGTATTAAAGTAAATTTATAGTAAATGAATAAATATAATATCGGGGACATTTAGAAATTTTTGAAAATTATTATGTATATGTATATTATTTCATATTATACATATTATCAAATTTTTAAAATTTTGTTAAAATTTAAATGAAAAAATAGGGCTATATGCTGCAAGTTTTTCATTTCACATTAAAAAATTTCATTACCAATGAATTATTTGAATATAGTAAATACGGTTAAATCGAAAAAAATATAAAATTGACTATGTACGCATTCCTTTGTTTATTTGCTTTCTTAATTTACATACTACAAAAGCTTCTATGAGGATGTCAGTGTAGACACAAATACACATATTCGTAAACAAAATAATTATTTACACCGATATGAAAAATTCATATTTTAAAAATCACAGGGACAAAATACTTTATTTTTCTTCGTTAAAATTCTTCTTAAAAATTTATGTTACAATTTTCTTCAAAAATATTTCTTATAAAAAACGAATATTTATTTAAAACTTATAATCATTTTTTCGTTATTGTTATTTTCACGAAAACGTGTAAACCTTATATCTTTATAATTATTATTCATATAGGTACATATTATATTTGATAGAGATTAATAATATAGTTATACAAGCACAAAGAAACTTATTATTTACTAGAAATACAGCGAAAGAATTAATACAAAAACAAAAATACGTCAATGCTTTCGCCTACAATTATTTTCAATTATAATTACTATTTAATCCTAAGAATTTTACATAATCTGTTATACAATAATTAATCTCTAGAATTATTTATACCTTTACACAACTGAAATAAACACTTCAAGTTCAAACGGATATAAAATAATTATCTACTTCGGTAGTATTGAACTTAATTTTATCAAGTTCATATTATACAGAAGATAGAACAAGCTTTACACATCCAGACATCAAAATCATCAACATTAAATTAATCTAAAGTACTTAGCGTACTATACCATTAATATAATCCTGTAATTACTTTGTCTATTGTTTAATTTTACTGCTATAAATATTATTACATTTTCATTACATATATTAAAAATTAAAATTTGATTAATATTTTCTGATTGTCATATAATATAAATAATTTTCATATATTCAAATAGGTATCAACCAGATATGAATTATGAAATATATGTGTATATTGAAAATTAAAGAAAAAATTATTTCTCTCCTTGGTTTTTAATCAATTTTTAATTTGACAAAAATTTACGCTGAGAATATTACATAAAAGTAAGCTTGTTCCAATAGATTATTTAACAGAATTAAACTCATCGACTATCTTCCCATGAAAATTATTGATTACATATAATGTCAGTAAGTAAAATAAGCCATTAAATCGCTTATAATAATAATAATAATAATAGTAACCAATTAATAATCAAGAATATACTTAGTATTTAAGAATTATTGGTAAAGAGTTCATAATATTAAGTTATAGAAATGGAAATGAACTATCGATTACTAAAATATGGCAAAATACATAAAGCTTCACGTAATAATTATGATGAATCATATATTCGATAGTTTTGTGAAGAAATAATGAAATTATGATATTTATAAATTCTGTTAAAAAAGATACAAAGATTTTCTTAGTCGATGAAAAATTGATAATTATTTATTCACAAGTCCGTAAACAATGTGACATCGACAAACATGATGAAGAAAAATAAGTTTTACATCATTTTTTTGTATCGTTTTTTTTTTTTTTTTTTTTTGTATTATGACAATAAAAATAATACTTGTAAACTTTCTTGTAAATTTTAAAAATATAAACACATTCGATTTCTGTCAATTTTTGTAACTGAAGTTGAGCAGCGGAAAAAATAATTTAAATTTCACTCTTCTAATTAATATTACAAAACTTTTTTATGTACACATTATTCATAATTAGAGATAAAAAATATTCTTTGAATTCTTATAATTAACTTCAGGAAATTAAAAATGTACGCCCGCGTAATGAAAATGTCATACAAAACACAAATACGTATCTATTAATCGCTTTTGTAACTTCTGGCATAATCATGAGTAACAGTACCATTCGTGTAACCATTGCTTTTAATCATTCCATTTGTAATTTTACTCTTTTCCCTTGCAATCAAGACATTTTCTCTTTTGACTTGGTAGTTTGCTACGTAGAATGAACCAAACAGATAGATAAATAGACCCGCATTGACGATGAGAAGGAATGATAATACTTTCGGATAATTGCAATCCGTAACCATTACCTGTAGAATACAATTTTTTGTGTAGATTAAAAAAATTCACTTTATTGAATAAAATATTTACATTTGTATAAAAAAAAATCGATAAAGCCATCAAAATCATATCATTCTATGAATATTTAAATATTTTTATTATTATTTTTTTATGAAATTCGCATACTCGTATTCCAGTACGTAATACTGCATGTCGTATGACGTTTATATCAGTGTGAAATGTAATTGTAACTTTTGAATAGATGAAAATATAATTATATTGTCGGAAATAAATTAACAATAATGGTACCTGCATATTATGCACCAAAATTATACTGAACTGAACTAGCTGAAGGGAAGTAAGATGCTTCTTCCACCATAGGTACTTTTGCATCTCAGGTCCAAACGCCGAAAGCATGTAGTAGGCATACATAAGGATGTGGATAAAACTATTGATGAGACCAAGTAACGTGGCATGACCACCAGGCACGAATCGCACTCCTATCCAAGCACAAATTGGCATCACTGCATGATGGTATAGGTGAAGAAATGAGATCTGGCGTTGTTTTTTGCGCATAACGAAGAAAACCGTATCGAGGAGCTCTATAAGCTTGCAGATGAAGTACATATATACGGCGTGTGCCATCTGTATTTTAAAATTGTGTCTTATTACTTTTCATCCTGTGCAAAGAAAATCGAATGCAAGGCTTTCGAGGACTTGGGCATTCCTTTAAATGTGAAACGGCTAAAAACTGTGTTTGTATGTCGAGAAAGCCAAAGCCTTTACATTACGTCATTATTACCCTATTATGCATTGTCAGAGCATATACATCAAATAATAAATATCGAAATTTGTATTTTTTTTTGCATTCTCCACTTTCATAAAGAGACAATTTTCATGAAATTTAAAACATTTAAATTTTCTTCATAAAATTCTTAATAAAATTCTTTACTTAATAAGTAAAATAGATGAAGTAATGGTTTCAATTCCACTTACATTGTAGTTTTTTAAGATATTGAAACGGAATACAAACAAAATTAATTTCATATCTTATTCTAGAATAATCTAAGGACATTTATAATTATTATATTAAAAAATATATATAGATAGCCAATAATTGGTCGTTGTTAGCTATTGTCAATAGATATTATAGAGTAAACGAAAATAATTGTAATATAGCTCATAATAATTGGATTTTTTTCAATTAATAATAATGAAAATTGTAATATAAGTAATTAAAAATTCTTAATTTTAATGTCGATAGGAACATTCGTTTAACAACGATAATTTTATGCAAGAGACAAGTCCTAAGGCTATTATCTATTACAAGAATAGATTACATTATTCGTTCTCTAATTTTTCTTGTTCATTTCATCAACTACTGCATCTTACCATTTCACGTTCGATGAAACAAGTTCGTTCCAACACTTCATTTAAGAAATAAAAAAATAATAACATAAATAATATTTTAATATGACATTTAACTTTATGATATCGTTATAATTAAAATTTTTACGATTCGATTAAAATATCTAAATGCAATAAGAAATAAAACTTACCCTTAAAGCTTGTGGATTGTTGGAATAATCGATAGGTTGACACTTGTAGCTATAATCATACAACCATCCGGCCATCAACCCTTCATAGACAAGATACATGCTAAGTAAAACTTGGGTAAAATTGTAAAAGATGAGCGTATTTCTGAGATCGAATGGTTTCTTATCGCGCATAAGTCTAGGACCTATCGATACACTGAAGTACAAATATAACAGGATGATTGTTAGGATTGGACCAGGACCTGATACCAGTAACCAGTCTTGCGTTCGAGGATCTGCATAATCGATGTTCAAATTAGTATATTAAAATGCACAAATTTCTATAAGTTTACAAATTTATCAAAGTAAAATAAATAAAATATCATATTAGTTGATGTAATTACAGTATAAAGGAATTTCCTTCAAAATCTTGTTTATAAATTAATATATATATATATATATATATATATATATATATGTGTGTGTGTCGATTTACTTATAAATAATGACTAAATTTATAAAAAAATTTTCCATTTACATAATTTTTGTAATACGTGAATTATGTCAATTTAGAAAAGTAAAAGGTTTACCATTTCTATTGTACATGAGATCCTTATAATAATTCACGATGGATGCCATATTAACTATAGATGTATTTAAAATGTTTACTGAAATCCTAAAATAAAATAAAAATATTAATTTACAATATTTTTAAATGATGATTTGATATATTATATTTTTAAATTAATAAACTAAAATTTATAAAAATTGAAAATAATTTGTAATTTGTAAATTATTTGTTTACTAAAAATTTCTTTATCAAAAATCAATATCAAACTACATAATCTTTTATGTACACAAATTGTCTAACTTTTAGTAAGTTTATTAATAAAAATTAATAATCAATCAAGGTTCAATCAATGTTTCCGCTAATATTAATATTTTAATGTCTTTTGAATGAATTATAAATTAATTTCAATGAATTTTTAATTAGAATAGAATTTGAAATTAATAAATACTCTTATTGTATTGTTTTCTATGTTTTGAAACTAATGTACAGGTGACATATACAATGAATATTTCAATTTTAATAAATCACAACAAGTGCGCGAATCTTCTAAGATTAATATTTCTTGCCTCAACAATGTTAATGTAATGCTCAGGAATAAAATAATGATAAATAAATGTACATTGATGTATCCCTGCAGATTTTGAAAGTATGACTCGAGATATTTGGTCATATAAAACATTCATTTTGTACAACAGCTTCAAGTTTAAATCAAGGTGAACAAGATTTTAGTACACAAGAATTGCTTTCCAAGATTGCTGTCAACATCTTGGCAACACTTACTTTTGGATCTGCGTCATTGAATACTTGTACTTTTTTTCACTGTAAATAAGGAATAATATATCTTCTGCTTATTTCGTGCTTTCTTTTACCCTTTGTATTCTTAGATGGTTTGATTCTTATATGGATATGATTTGAATTACATATGTCCATCTTATCTTATTCATATGTCAATCATATACTTGTAACCTATATATTCTTAACTCTTTATTTTACATTAAAGAATTATATAAAACAATTTTTTCACAAATATCCGATATTATTTGGTAATATGCTGTCGAACATTCTTTAGTTTGTTTTCATAATTAAACCATTTATAAAATGAATGTGTTTTCTAACATTTTTATAATTAACTATAAGTTAAATTTCTTATTATTCTATAAAATTTGATCAATAAACGCACTATAAAAGGATTTTTTTATAGATTCGTCTACTGAAAATCATGAATTATTTACTATTTTTTTTTTCAAATTATTAAATCATATTAATAACAATATTATTCGTATCGATTTTTATTATTTTTTCTAGTATTAAGTAACATTGAAATCATTAATTATCCGAAGTAGGAGATAACAAATATTAATTTGCTAGTTAATTATATAGTGAAAAGTTAATATTAGTATTGACATATTTATGTGTATATTCACATTCAAATCTTTATATTGTAATAAAAAATAATCATAGTTAAAAAATATTTTATTTAATTGCTTTACAGTGTAATCAAATAGTATTGGAAATACTGATTAGGGAAATTTACAAATTGCATAAGAAATTTGTATCTTTTATATAAAGTATATTTATATATGTAATAGCTATTCATTTATTCTGATTTTTTTTATCAGATTATCAATCAAAATATAAATATAATAGAATATTAATAAACTGAAAATAGTGATTTGTAACATTGCAAAAAAGTATGATCTTAAAATTGTTAGGGTAATTAGTATGAATAATAGTTCAATGTTTTTTTTTTTTTTTTAGTAAAAAGTATTTACAATGTTTCTATTATGAGAACAAGTAATAATTCATTAAATATTATTTTACTATCGTCAATTATTTTCATTATTCATAAAGGTAAAAATGTAATTATAAACACTATACTAAAGATTAATAAAAACTTATTAATGTTGTTTTGTAAACATATTACATTTGTACGTTGAAAACAATTTAAGAATTTTTTTTATTATATTAGTTAATAAAAGATCAATTATATTAAATACTAAAAGATCAAAGTTCTTTTCAATTTGATAATATTTGTAAAATTATTTTTTTTTTATTTAAAATGTACGTTAAGTTATATAAAGTTATCGGTATTTTAAATAAAGGTTATTGAATCTTAATAAAAATATTTTTATATTTAAAAAAAAATATATTTATATATAAATGTATAAGTGTTATTACAAAACCATATTTTTAAAAGTTAGAGTGGAATATAAATATTTTTGATCCAATTAGCGTCAAATATTAGCGCGATGTTTAATATTAAATTAAAAATTGTTTTGAAAATTATTAAATCATTAAGTATTTTTATCATATGTACAATAGAAATACTACTTTACAATTTTTTTAGTAAATTATTTTTAATATTTGTATTTCTTAAATGAATATATTATAAATAGGTAATGCAAATTTTCTTAGCTTTTAAGATAAATAGATGTCGATTTCTTTTATTATTTTATAAAACTCATCTAAAAACTATTAGGTACATTTGATATCATTTGATTATTTTATTTAATGTATTACTTTATAAGGGAAAATGTTACATAAAAGTCAATTTTTAATTTAAATGTGCAATTAAATTAATAATTGCATGGAAAAATACATTTGAATCGTATATCTTTCTGGTATATATTTACTTATAAACTAATTTTATCCTTTTACATAATTTAAACCTTAATTTAGTCGTTTTTAATATAAAATAAGTATGATAAGGCATAAATTAAGTATGCTTAATTACTTGTTTTTTAATAAAATTTGGACACGATATAAATTAATTCATACATCATTTATGAATAATTAAACTTTTAAAATTAATATGCATTTGATAAGTAATACTTTCTATCGGATAATTACATATAGGATTACGGAAATTGTTGCATTAATTTGATGTCAAATAAATTTATATATTATACCTACTCATCTCAATAATATTTCAATAATAATTGCATTGACGAATATATTTTCATTGGTTTTTGTTTTCCATAAATGTGTAGAAATCATGCGATTTTAATGACTGCACAGAAAAAAGAGAGTTGGAGGTGGATAAGGTATTTGATGATTCAACTGCATATTAACTGATTTGGTCATTTTATTTTATTTTATATCGTATTCTGTGTTATATATACAAATAAACATGTTTTTCAATACTATGAGTATTGTTAAAATATTTACGCTGCAGTGTTAACTCTTACTTTTTTACATTTTTCAATGTTGAATGTATTCTTACAATACTATTTGTGGATTTATATGAAGTATACTTCAAATTTTTAAATGGAATTCTTGTAAATGCTTGCTTTTCAACATATTTTGTATTTGTAATACAGCTTTTTAAATATTTTCATATCATAATTATTAGTAATATATACTATAATATATATTAAATTAGTAATATTATTATGATCTTAAAACATTATTTAAATATATAATCTAAATTCTATTACGCATAAATTTTATCCTTAATTTTTAAGATTAAATGTATTTTCTATTTGGAAGCTGCAGTTATTTTCATATATCATTAAAAAAAATTGACTTCGTACTCAAAAAACTGCGAAAAAAAATACTTTTCTAAATACTTTATAAATTAGCCTTAAGTTTTATATAAAATTATTCGTATGTGCGGATACGCACGCACACACGCACACGCGCGCGCCCGCACACACACTCAAATTTAAATAGACAAACTTGTTTTTGTGCACAGAGTGTTATGACGAATAATGTCTCTAAGCATAAAAATGTTTAATTCACATTAAAATATTAAAGTTATTGTGCTATCATAACTATATTATCAACTAGGATGTACATTAGGTATATAAATGCCTGCCTAATTTTATGATAAATTTATATTACAACCTTTCAGTTCCCAAATCATAACGTTCATAAAATAACATGTATCTTATTTAAAAAGCGAAATATTAATATTTAAATTCAGATGAATGCTTTGAATAGTATAATGAAACTAGAAATACAGTTCTCATGTGAGTAGAGCGAGTTTTACTATGGTATATCATAAATCAGTAAAAGATGTAAATTTATAACGTAATTGGACTTTTCTACGTGCTTATGGCTAGTCTGTCATTTTTGCCTAATAAATAGCAGTGTATACGCAAGATAATTGTACATTAGTAGGAGAATCTTGATGCATCGTTGAGTTTCTCGGACATGCGTTACAAAAAATACCTCCAAGATAATCCTACAACCATACCGTTATTTCAATTGCACCTAACAATTATACGATAAAGTTATGCGATTATGTAATTCACATATTTTCATTTATACAAGCTAATTAGAAAAAGAAATGAAAGGCAAAATTTATATTTCAATTAAATGAAGTACGCTTCTGTTATACGCAAACTACTATAAAACAAAATTTATTGACCGTTGAACATAATAGTTCATTCAATAAGTGCAATGTCCTTTCTTTGGCGAATAAGTATTTATTTTAAAATTTCTTTCGAACGAGAGTTATATTTTTCAAATGATAGTCATAAATTTCGTATAATTTTCAGTAATAATTTATCATTTTAACATTATCTTGCGTCCAATTGAGCGATAAATAAATCAAAATTATTATAAAAAAGAAAAGTTCACTTATAATTCGAACAAAATATTTTTTCGTTCTCTATATTGACTATTTTGAGAGCTTTATTAAGAGCTTAATTATTAAAAGCCTAACGGTAAATCATACTTTAAATAATATCAAAATAATAATAATAATAATAATAATAATCAAATAAATAGTAGCAAAAATTATAAACAAGTCGAGCAACTTTCATAATGGGTAAATAGTCGACCTCAAAACACATTTCTTAAATTTCTATTGCATTATCACTGTCTCAGTACGTACGCATTCAAGATATTAAATCATAAATTGTCATTGTTTAATAATTTTAATGTTATATTAATATATGGAATGTTATCTTATACAATAATTTTTAATTTGTGTTAATATATATATATATATATATATATATATATATAAATGTCTTTATAAGTAATATAATATAGTTCCTTACAGTTAATTATAGATTTTATCGATATATGTAATTAAAATTGTCGTACCACACGGATAAGATAAATTATACCATAATTATACAATAATGTTTCGAATAAAATAGTTACTAGCTACACGGACATTACAATATCTTCTTAAACTATGTAATAACTTAGTAGATAATTCAAATAAAATTTAAAGAATTAATTTATTAACTGACAATCAAATTTGTTAAATTAAATCCACAAATTGTGGCATTGTTTTACTAGCAAATGATACTTATTTAAAAAGAAAGTAATAAAACAATATGAAATAACATCAATAATAAATTATAAAATAAATAGTAATTTAAATAATAAAATCTAGAAAACTAATAGATATATGGAATTTAACATTACTTTTACATACATTAAATAATTAATATTTAGTTATTAATTATAAACTCCTATGTAAATTATTAAAAAGATAAAAATAATTTATTAAATAATAATATAAGATTGTGATTAAACTATATTCTAGAAAATATTTTCATCACAAATAATTGTATATTAATCAATGATATAATTATATTATCCTTTATAGACTATTTTAAACAATTAACGATTTCATTCGGAAAAATTTATTTTACATATACCTATTAATGTGTATCATAATATCTATTCATATTATATTCTGATAATTTATTACATCGTATTAATACTAACAATAATGAAAGATTATTGATAAAAATATTTATATTTGAACACATTTATATTTATATATATATATATATATATTTATAAGTCTTTTTGTAATGTGATGATGTGTATATAAAAATTAATAATTTATTGAAAATTGAATTTAAATACTTCAATGCAAAGAGAAATTTTATTTAACGGAATGAAAAACAAAAATTTTTCAAAACTTTGATAAATATTTCAAATAGTTGTATACTTCATTTGCCAATTATCTAAATATCTTTGTCAAATGTTTTGAAATTGAGCCTTCATTTGCTTGTTTTAAACTAATAAAATATTTTAAAATACTTTTACATTATAATACTAATTATTATCATTATATAAATTTTTTAGATAAATGGAAAGAAAATCATAGAATTTTATCGAATTTAAGAAAATTACGTTCGTTAATTATAATCGATGAATTTTCAAAACTATTTTATTGTAAAATTATGTACAACCATAATAAAGGAATTTTTAACGAAAAAGAATTAATAATACAGATTAACAAGAGCGTTTAGCGTATCGCGTGCTTGAATAAACATAATTGAACAAGATTTAATTTTTGAATGTTATATTACAGAATTCGATAAATACACGGTGACCTTGTTAAATGATAATACCGAGAAAGTCAAGCTAATATACGGATGAGCGTGAAAAAGAAAAATAAACAATGTCTAGCTGAGTAATAGCATCGATCACAACAAAGACTAACCTGAAGCTCTAAGTGACTCTTCTACCCTCCCGCCAACCGACAGGAAAAGGACAGATGCCTTCACTCAATATATTCAAGGCTAGCTAACTATACCCTTTTTTGTACTCCCGCGAAACACTGAGGCGGTAATACGCGTGCGCTCTTGGACGCATCCGATCTCTCGAGCTCTGGACCACTGACTGAAGGAGCAATCGCTCGTGTCTCGCATTGCCACTGATCCGCCAACTAAGAGAAAGATCGGCGGTTTTCACGCGAGTACTTATGGTTGTATGCAAGTGTGCGCGGTCAAACGAGTGTCAGGAAACTTTTTCCCACTGCCAGTTGTCAGCTTTTCATGTAAATATAGATACGGAAATCACTTCTTTAATTCCCTTTCCGTCTACACTCTCTCCGCCAATTCATTAGATGAGAAAAATTTTTACATACTAATTACTTCATTTAAGCATCTGGATTCTCATCGTTTGGAAATAATATACAGAAAATTAGCTGGTACAATTCAATACAATAAGAAGAAATAATATTTGTTATATGCGTTTATAAGGGAATTAATACAATTACTTTGTATGGAAATCTTTTGATAATGACTTCATTATCACAAAACGGTAGTTAAAATTATTTACTCGAATGTATGTCTATATTAGACTAAAAGAAGATTTTATGGCTATCATTATGGCATTGTCCGATACGTACCTTTTGTATTTACTGACTACTAATTTAAACAAAAACAAAACAAAAAACAAAAAAACAAAAAAAAAACCAAAGAAAAAAAGAAAAATTCTCATACCACAATATAACTTTATATTAGCAATAGTAATAAGGACTTGTGTAAAAATTAAATTTTAATGCATATCGAAATCAATATAAATTGTTTTTTATGAATATACGTATTATATAGTAAAGGACCAAAAAACATTACCACATCGTCCTATCTCCTACTATTGATAATGATTAAAGAATAATACAATATCTTAAAAATGACAGTTTTCTTTTAAATAAAAATATAATAGTTGTTGTAGCATTGTTGTTGCATTAAAATATAGTAATAAATATAATTTTAAATCTAATTATTTACCAAAATTTTTCCTATTTATTTATAAATATATCTTTCGTTATGTATATTAAATTAACAAAACGATTTTATCATTTTATAATGTTGCATTTTTGACAGTTTCTAGAAAATAAAAAAAAATTATATTGTATATCATTGTAATATGTAATGAATAATTTGTTTTTCTATTTAAAAGATTTAATTAAAAGCAATTCTTATATTATGAGAAGGAATAGTAACGTTTACCATTGAAAATATAATACTTTTTAATTTGGAGCGTTTGAAAATACAAAACTCAAATATGTTTAACCATCTTCGTTTAGACATATTTGATTAACCACATTCTTAAATCTTTTTTATACATTTTATATAAATTTTATATACATTTACATATCTATAATTAGTTTAATTAATTTGAATTATTATCTAAAAATATTTAAATTTATTATGTAATATTCGCCTTAAAAGAAACTTTTAGCTTTTACATATTTGTTTAATGAAGATTTCGATTACCTTGTATGGATAATAGGTCAATTTTAACCTATTACTTAAGAAAATAAAATTAACGACAAAATATGATGAAAGAAAAGATTTCAGCTGGTACATTCACTCGTATAGAAAATATATGATATTATACTTTTTTTTTTACTTTTAATGAATAATCCGAATGAGTAAATGATATCTCTATCAGTTAATTCATTTATTTATTAAGTAAATTTATAAGTTTATGTAATACACAATTTAGTTTTACGATATTCAATTATATATATATATATATATATATATATATATATGCATACATAAGCTTGAAAATATTCGGTACAAATATCCATAACTAAGATCATAAAATATTATATCCATAAGAACAATACAATTATTACAGTACAATAATTCTAATATAAAATACAATTAGTTGATTTATACGAATTAAATTGCACTACTTTACTTTATGACTTATGTCGAAAAAAAATCAGCGTACTAAAAAATACTTAATATTATTAAAATTCAATTACAATTTAGAGTGTATACTTATTCTAATTCTAATAATTTTAAGAACCAACAAGTAATTGACGTTTGAAGATATCGAAAATTATTTAAGAATTTTTGAAAATTCATTTCATTACAGAATCCCTCACTAAATATAAGCGTTTAAAATTTAAAATAAATTCTGATGAATTTTCAGAGACGTCATATAACAAAAAAATTATGAATATATTTAGAAGTATTTTTTTCTTTATAAAATTGCATTTATATATATATATATAAATAAAAAATATTGATTTATTTAATACTATAATTAATTGAAAAACAAAAATTTATACAGTATATCCTACAATATATTCATCTTATAATAATAATAATAATAATAATAATAATAATAATAATTCATTTGAAAAAAGCAAGTATGTATTTCATGTACATCACTCTCTTTGTCCTGATAATAGAAAGTTAAATTAACTGTAGACCTTGCTTACTCATTTTCCATTAATCTCGACTAAATATCATATTTTTGCGTAGTCAAATTTGCATAATTAGCAATTCTCTGTCATCTCTTATTTATATTTAGAAATCATGTTGCGCGAACAGAATTTACAAAAATATAATAACATTTATTATTTGTTAAAATCTAATGACAATATCAAAATTCGATAATTATCAAAAATATATCCATATAAAGGTATAATAATTATTTAATACTTATATTGCTTTCGTGGCAATAATTGTATAACTTTTTATAATATATAAATCAATTCCCTATTACTTATAATAAATTTTAAAAGGTTTTTATAAATATTTCCTATTCAATCTTTATATTGTAAAGCATAATGTACATTGGATGTGTAGTATGTATAGGTAAGATTTGTTTGTATTATTTGAATGTATAAGAGGAAAATATAATATTTTTAAATGAAAAACTATTGTAGATTATGCCACAGATGTATACAAAAATGTTTGTGAAAAATTGTGGCTTAATTTCAAGTCGAAAATATACATTTCTTAGTTAATTACTGGAAATAATAATAATACATAATTAGGGTCTCACAAAATACATAAAGTGCTCTCTCTCTCTCTCTCTCTCTCTCTCTCTCTCTCTCTCTCTCCGAGAGGCATTTGATATTTAATCGCAATTACAAGCAATTACAAACAATTCCTTCAGAATTCATGTAATTTCAAAAGTCGTTCCTCGTTCGTTCATTTATATATTTTCCTCGTTATATTTATATATTTTCATTGATTTGTATAGTTATAGAGTTATGTCAATTTTACGTTTATCTTCTATTTTGATAATTAAATTATTCTTTAGCTCAAATCCACTGCTGGATGACCTTGACCGAAAAAAAAAAATTCAATTATTTTTTTCAATGTTTGATTGACCTTGAAACATAATTTCATCTTTCATGTAAAAAAGCTATGTATTTTAATATCTTACAATTACAATGTCTTGTGGAATTTGGATTTTTAAATTATATTGTAATAATTGCAAAGGTAGAATGTGCATTTTTCGATCTACATTTTATATAAACAGTTTTGCTATAATAAAGTCTACATAAAAGTTAGTATTTTTATGTTTTAGTAATTTTCTAATATATATTTCTTATCTATTATTCGTTATTAATTTCCTCAATAAGAACGCCTATTTTGACGAAACAATAGGATAATTTGAACCAATTTACTTATAAAAAGAAATTAAATTATAATAAAATAAATTTTTTAATATAAAAGAGTTTTTGATATTAAAAATCAGTATATAATAATTGAAATTAATAACTAAATTTCTATAAAAAATTAAATACAATTAAAACTAAATGGTTAAATAATATTCACTTGTATAACAATTTTCTGTTAATAATATAATGTATTTATCTATTCCTATTAACATACAAATGAATAACAATTTAGTAGATTTTTTAATTAGAATAGTTTATTGTTAATATATAAATTTTTTTTTAATTTCTCATTTGGTATTTGAAATCATAAATAAACTACTTTAATATAAACTAACAATATCATATTAATTAAATAATCACATCGATTTGTAAATAACGAACAGTGCATCGATGCTTGAAGTATTTAGTTTTTAAACGAAGAAAGTATTAATTATTTTAGTAAGCAAATGAATAAATGAATGGCTACTTATTTCAACTTTATTATTCAATAAGCTATAAATGAAATATATTCATACTATTTATAAAATTTTATCAATGTGAGTTTGTATTTCTAATTCGAATATAAAATTATATTATCCATGTACAAGGTGCATATGTTAATGAACATATAAGTGATATATGTTGCTGGAATAAAATACTAATGATAATTAATTAAAATTTACTGATCTTGTATAATGTATGTTTAGTTTCCCACCAATTAACATAGATTATTGAGTTACTTATACATCATAATGTATCAATACAAACAAATTAAACAATATCAGTATTCTTAATTTTACTTTTTTTTTTTTTTTTTTTTTTTTTTTTTTTTTTTTTTTTTTTTTTTTTTTTTTTTGTAATGCTTTTCTATTTAATATGTACATTATTATTAAATCTATGCAATAATTTTGGCATTATTGATAATAAACATTATAATTTCTTAGATTAATGTTGCAGTATATTTATATAATCTAATTTAACGCTTACATTAGGTTCTACATAATGTAATAAAAACTTCGATAGATCAATACATCAATAGAAATCAGTTTCCCAAATATTTAACTGAAAATGATTATTTTCTAATATAAATGAACCATGAAAATTGGATTAAATTTAATACTAAAATTTATTCATTATGAAAAATATAGCATTTTTTCGTTTAATTTTCAATTTTATTATTTAACATTGCATTATATTAATTACAATTCCGAGGATGATGGTATAATAAATATCAGCCTGGATTATTAATTTCTAATTGTATTTTGTATAATTTTATTCTATTCAAATATGACAAAATTGATTTTGAAAAATAAATTATATTGAATTATCGAAATTTAAAAATATTAATGTTATTATTGTATGCAACAGTTAAATGAATTATTATAAAAATATGCTATAAAACTTTGATAAACAAATGTAATTAATTTTTGTAATTTTGTAAGTAGTGCATAGTTAAGTATAAAACATGTATAATATAAAATGGAAAGTATATAAATTTTATAATATAAGGTATAATCTAAAAGAAAGTAAATATTTTTACAAAGTTTACATGCGTGACCTTCTCTTTGGTAGAATTATATGACTTATTATCACAGTTTCCTCCGAATCAAAAGACAGGTATATGCGGTAATATCTCGGCATTTATTGAAAATAAAAATACATAAGTAATACCCCCATGTACATTAACATCATTATAAAAAACTTTACATGGACATTATCGTTAGGTCAACAATGTTTCGGAAAACATTTTAATGGAACACTGTCCTACGAGAATTCACACGGTTATAATATCTATTATATCACTGAATATTGAAACTCGCACATGCATTGATGTAATATTAGAAAGTTTGTACACATATGCGTAAGTATTACAGCTCACTTGCTCATCGACTTTTACATCAAATTTTATACGTGTTTACTGGCATTGAATGAGGCAAACTAGTTTTTACATGATCCAATTATATTTATAAAGTCCAAATATTTCAATAACATGGATTTTATAATATAAATTGTTCCTTTGATGAAATTCATTGTTATTTCCAATATTTGGAAACCAACTTGAATCATCTCTATGATATATAATTAATATGAAATTAAATTTTTTAAGCGAAGTAAAATATTTTTAATGTATTGAAATTAATAATGTTTTTACCTACAGGATCGTTCATATATTTTTTCATTCTATATATTGGGAATTCAATTACATAAAAACTACACTTAATTAAAAATATATATATATTTTGATATAAACAATATATTTTCATAATGGTATTGTATTGCATTGTAGTTAATATTCATATTTATTTCAATAATCGTTAATTCATTGAAATTTATGATTTATTAACAGATAACGATGCAATTTATTTTAATGTTCCATCATAAATAATAAAATTCAATAAACATTGTTTACCAATTATTAATTAATGGTTGTCTTTCAAACAACCATAATTCGAATTATTAGTTAATAATATTTATTTACAGATAATAGGACGAATAAATATAAAAAATTTGCCCTGTATACAAATCGACGAAATTATTAATATTAAAAATAATAGTTTTAAGATGTAGTTAATAAATATTTTATGATTTGTTAAGTCCGTCTACTTATTATTTTACAAAATCATTTTAATTCATTATAATAGTGATTTATATATTATTATTCTAATAAATATATTTATATTTATTAATAAATTTATTGATAAAATTTATATGTATAATCATTATGTATATTGCAAAATCAATATTCACTCAAAATACCGAGTGTTAAAAAATGCTCAATTTTAAACTGAATAAAAAATTTTTACTTTCTACTTTTTTCAATGTTAAAATAAGAAAAGAAATTAAACAAAATAATGAGAAAAAAGAATATATATTTTACATAATAAAAGAAATTTTTTAAATGACTAGTATCTTCCTTATTACGGAATTTAGTATGTTCGATGGAATTTACAATAATAATTTAGAGAATTGGAAACATTCTAGTTTCTATTTTTAAACTGCTCAATAAAAGAAAATAATAAAATACACGAAAGAATTGTGAAAAGATTATATTATATATATATTTTGAATAATAAGTGATAATATTTAATAGGTAGATGGTTTGATAAATTATATTTCTATATTATATTACAGATCTATATTATATTTATATTATATAATATAATTCCTGATATAATACTACTAATAGCCATTATATATATTTAAATTGTCAATTAATTGCGATCAATACTCATCTACATTTATGATATAAAAAAATTGAAATTTTAATTTATCTAAATAATTTTCAGCCTCCGCGTTCCGTTTTATACAAAAGTTAGTGATGCAAAAATTTTTATTATTTTAAATTATCTAAAATTTATAGCTTACATTATAATAAATTAATATACAATACATTCTAGAAATTAATCCTATACATATTAACATGAATTTTATTGATTTAATATATATTAAAAATTCCTCAATATAAATATTATCAAAATATAAATTTTAAATGTATTATGACGATTGTTTTAATCGTTCATAAATTACATAAGTCTCAAAAAAATTTTAGTATCTATATTTGAGTCCATTATTTCAATAATATTCAGAGTATTTTCTAAAATGTTAATATTCTATTTAAATTCCTATAATTATTTTAGAATTTCGAATTTTTTTATTTTTTACATAATTATTTACCTACGTCCATAATCTTTTGATAATTATCACATAATAATTATTGTATATAACTGCTCATTCTAATAGTTTATCAAATTTGTCTATAACAATAACTATATAATCTTATATAGAGTACTATACTATTGAAATTTCAAAAAAAGTGTACTCAAGGTCACGCGTTATTAAACTTTTGAATTAAACATGATATGGGTTAAAAGATAATGTAAGTTTAAATAATAAGCAAATCTAATATACTTTCATTGTTGTCATACTTTTCACGAACTTCATAAAAGCCTTTTACTCACATTGTCCCATTTATGTGGGAAACTTAATAAAGTATTAATATTTTCATGTATAAGTTATTTACGTTCCATATTAATCATGAAAAAATTTGATTATGAAAGTTAAATAATTATATTCTCTTCGATTATCTATTTAAATATTACCTAATTGTTTTTATCGATATTTTACATTTTTTTATTAAGATAACATGACTAAATAGTATATATAGTAATACGAACGTTGCTACAAATAAATATATATATATATAAGTAAATTATATAAATGCATTTATCACTAATCAAACATTTATACAAATTGAATTTTATCGATTCAAATAAGGAAAATAATAACAATCGAATAAATTGTTATGATTTTTAAAGACTAATGTTACTTAATATGACAGAAAGTTTATTTATATTAATATAAAAGCAATACTGCATATTTAGGAATTTATTGATTAACCGAAATTTTTATAATCTGTAAATAAATGTTTCTATTAATAAAATATTTTATGAGCCACTGAATTTTTTATAATATTGAATATTTATGTAAGAACATTACATTTTAATTAAAATAATTTCGTAATTGAAAAGTAAAATAAAAAATTTCAATATAAATTATTATGGATCTCAGTTTTTAGGACATATCTAAAGATATAACAAAGTAATATTATATTTTTCAGTAATTTAATGCATAAATAATGTTAAAAATAAATAAATAAACTAAATGTTATTCATAGATATACCGGAACTTTTTGCTCATAATGAAATTTTCAAAGAAGATAAAGGAAAATGTACCGTATGCACTTGGTTGACTAGAGATAAGCATAAAAAATATTAAAAATCCAACAAAACGAGTTTCATGTATGATATGCGACATCATAAAGAATACTACTAAGGCTGGACAGTTAGATGTTGAAAAAAATTTTTATATTTATCGTAGCATAGAACTTTATAGAAAGCGAATGTGATATAAAAAAGTATAATTTCCTTTCTCAACTTTAGAATAATATTATTAAAATTAAAATTTAATATAATCCTTATATATATATTTTTCTTTTTTTTTAAGAATTTTTTTATTTTCACTTATATATACTTATTTGATAATATTAACTTACATAATTTACTATTTATTAGTCAAGTTTTAAGCACACTCATATAAAATTATTTACTTAAATAATTTTTCTTAAGCTAGATTGGATTTTATATAGGAGTTTTAATAAAAATAAAATGTTTATCTTTTTTGAAAAATTAATATTTAACAATATTTTATATCTAGTTTGTAAATTTCATATATAATTATAATATTTTATTTTACTTCAATATTATAATTTATGACTTCTGATGCATATCTGTAGTATATGAAAAAATAAAAATAAATATTTTATTAATACGTTATTAAGAGATATAAAATCAAATACTATAAATATCTCTATTGACAAAACTGTAATTATCGTATAATAAATTTAATAATTATAATTTTATCATACTTTTAATTTCTTTTATGTTTATATATTTATACAGTTAATGTATTATAATGATTTTGAATGGGATCATATCATTATCTTATTGTGCATGTATTTGCCCTCATTTATTTAAATACGAATCAATTCATATAGAAAAATCTAGATGTATATTGTTTACTAATTTATTAATAAATACAATTTTTAGATCTCTCTCTCTCTCTCTCGCATATATATATATATATATATATATATATATATATATAAGCATAGGTTCTTTAATTATTGAGCAACTTACTATAAGTATTTTTACTTTCATCACAGACTATTTTATATACACATTTATCGAACTTTTAACGTTATATCTCATAAATTTCCAAGTTAGTGTTCTTTAATATTAATATTAGTAATACGTATGACCCAATAATAACTACGAAATATGTAAACACTCGTTCTTCTTATGACTGCTTACAAAAATTTTAATCGCTGAACATTAAATATTTCATACTAGGTACATAAAACTTAAATTGGTCAGTAAATTCATCAGTATAACTATATATATTGTGAAAATATCTTTCAGTTCTATAATTTGAACTCATCAGTATTATTTACATCATTAAATCAATCTACTTATTTTAAAAATATTATAAATTTTAAAGATTTAATAGAACTTTTTTATTATATAATACTCGCACATTTATTACTTAATCGATAATTAAAATAATTATATCTTACATTTATATAACTCCATTACGATATCCAGGTTATTCCAAGCAATAGAATAATGTTTTAAATATTTTATTTATAAAAAGTAAATTTATATTAAGATAAATTTAAACAAGGCTCTTAAATATGAAGATTTTAAAATAAATGTAAACGAAATTGTTATTATGAATAAATTAGGTTTGAATATAATTGACAAAAACAGGGATATAATTTTTTAATGTATTTTTAGAAAAAATTTAATATGTATTTCTATATAAATACTATCTGAACATTATTAACATATTATATGTTTATTATATTTTAATACATAATATTAATTTTATTGGTACTACTTTTGCTATTTCTTAAAATAATAAATATTTTGAAAATATTATTATTTTTATGCTATGGATTTGATTAATTGCAAAACATATGAAAAATTATAACAAATGAAAGTTATTGAAAGTTCCCCATTTCAATTGAAGATTGATTTTTTAATTTTTTTATTTTTCACTTCATACTTTTATATTTTAAAATGTATATATATATATATATATACCTATATATATATATATATACATATATATATATATATATATAGTAATTAAATTAATTTTAAATAAATTTAACTAAAGTGAATGTATTGAATGTAATCATTTCATAAAAAAAGAACAAATGTGCTAAAATTATTTTATCATAGTACAATCATACTTGATTGTATTTAAATACTATTTAATCTATTTAATTTCTTTCATATAAATATTATTGATTGCAATTAAATATACATTTTTAAATTATAATTTCGAATTACAGAATATATTCTAGCATAGGATATTAAAAAATATTACTGTATCCTAAAATATTTTATTTGATGAGTTACTAATATTAGCTTTATTTATAATTTTTTCATATATTTATAGATATAAGCAAAAAAACATTTTATAATATTTTTAGTGTAGCGAATCTTTAAAATTCTCATTTTTTTTTATACTATTATTGTACGTAGAATGTGAAAAATCATATAAAACTTTTCGTCTCTTAAATATAAATAATATTTATATTAAAAAATGTTTTATTTCAAGCAATTAAATACCAACAAAATTTATTATAGGACTCTATCAATTTTATAATGTCAATAATATTATTGGTAATAGTAATGTTTTGATTTCAAAACTAAAATATAGTAATAAGATATAAAATTATCTGTGTTTATTCTTAATGTCAGTCAATTGTTTATATTTAAGTTTTCCCATTTACATAAGATGACTTAGTTTTTATTATTTAAACATGAAAAAATTAATAAAACAATTGTATTTTTAATAAGCCTTAATTTGTAAATTAATTTTTAATGTAATTTTTTTTTTTTTTACAAATTTTCATCGATTTAAATTATTATATTTTACAGTCGTATGTTCTGCAGATATAAATTTTACCATTTTTTTTTTTCTAATCTTAATATTATTATATGTTGAATATTACATTTATGAATTCCATTAAGTAAGTATTATTAGAAATGTAATTGTTTATATTTTCTAATTAGTATATATTTTATGTGTATCCTCTAGTTATCTTGCACATTACGTGGTGTTACGGATTGTAGCAGTTTTAAGTGAAATAAAAGTGGGAGAGTTATGAGCTCGCGAAAATTTGTTTTATAAACAAATGGCAAACGAACTCGAAGAATGCTTCTCACCAAAAAACTCGAATATACGACTATAATTCTGAAAAGTAATAACAAATGAACCCTACAAGGCTACGACAAATATCGGCATAGCAACAGCCACCGATCCGCTATCGGCGCAGCAAGTTCGTACGAGAATATTTAAGGAGCTGCACTTGACTCTCTCGTGCTCTTACTAGTTCAATCAATCAAGTAGTCATCAAGACAGGATCGCCGTCCTATAAGATAAACACCACTTACATAGAGATCACCTCTATGTATAATACACAAGGATCGACCTCAACACACGTAAACTACGCTATTACACACGTCCTTACGTACCATCAATACAATTGTGATCGACTCCACACACGTAAGCTACGCTATTACACACGTTCTTACGAATCACTAACTTTGATGTGGTTCAATTTAATAAACTATAAATGTTGTATTTCTTTCGTTTTTAATTTTTAAAAATGTTTGAAATTTTTTTGTTTTCTTTATATTATTTATCATTATATCATTATATCATTATATCATTATATAATTATATAATTTCATTACATTTAATTCCTTCAAATTATTGTTTTTATTTAAAAAAAAAAATAAATAAAATAGTTTTATTAATTTAAAATAATATCACATTATACGTTGGAAATATTGATTCTACCAGAAATATTATTTTTTTATTTTCAAATTAAATTTTTTTACATTTTTACAGATTGATAAAACAAAATATAAACAAGTACGGGATGGAAATACAATAGTTCTATATTATAAATTAATAGCACCCAAACAGTGTATACAGTTATCGAAAGTAGTGTAATGACGCATATGCTGCCATCTGTGTATAGGTGACTAAACATTAGAATTTGTGAGGTGAGTTTGCTCGGATCACGTGGCTGCAGAAAAGTAAGGGACACTGCCTACGAACGAATGTAATGTAATGTAATGAATTAAGGACCGCATATCCTTTGAAACCGAAGCTAGATTACACGAGGACTAACGGAATGGAAGAAAATCAAACGAATAAGAAATTCGAAAACACGAAGGAACAAGCGTATATAGGGGTTTCTAAGAAAACTGTGTCTCCAAATGAGAATTAATATAAATTTTCATGGCTGTAGAATGACAACAGTAGAGGATAAGTCGAGCATTACATCAGTTATGAAATCACTTAATAGCGTATGGAATATGACGATTAACTCCATTCGGCAACGCGCAATTTCACCGTTTATATCGTCTCGTCCAACTGGCCTCGCGAAACTCGTCAGCCATCCATATGCAACAGCCGAGCTCGCGAAAGTAAACGGTCCGACGATTTTCGAATGTCGTCGTCGTCGTCGTCGTCGTCGTCGTCGTCGTCGTCGTCTACCGTCGTACGCGCGCAGTCTCGTCAAAGCGGCCGAGTGCGAAAAACGGCGAAATACGTCCAAGCGGAGGGGATTGGCGCATGCGCGGCGCCCAGCTGTATAAAGACGCCCGCACGTCTCACTCGTCTTTCAGCAGCTGTGGTTGTTTCGACTCCCAAGTCCGCTGGAGTTGAAATCCACTCGGAACGGTCGGTCGGACATCGGCACTTCATCTTGGCAACGATCGAGCACGACCGAGTATCGGCGTATAAGCCTTGCTGGGGTTATTGGGAGGGAGTCGCGGTGTTCGCCTCCTCATCTGACCCCGGAGTAAAGGTTGACCGACGGCGCTTAATAGGATCGCGGGGACTACGATGTCGCTGCTGGCCGAGTGCTATCGAAGACTCAGAGACTCGTCGTCGAGTCAGCAACCGGTATGAGCTATATCATTCTATTTATCTCCGTCTACTACCTCCCCACTCCTCCTCATTCCATTCGCCATTTAAACTTGTCTGCTCGTTGGATTTTGCGGTGACGCGGATTTCATCGTTAAGCGCTTTTCCCCTGGCAATTTATAAGATTTATGGGGCCTAGTCGAGAAATTGAAATTATTATTCAAACGCCGCAGTCGGTCTTTTAAATTTGTTTCACACTTTAAGCGAATATCTTATGTATACGCTACGTGGCTTATAATCTTGGCTCTTGACATTGCGATTCACGAGATAATTGCCGTTTCAACTATTTTCTTAATTCATTAAACGAATGAGAAGGAGCGGATCGATAAAAAGATACTCCGATAAGGAGATAATTAATAAAATTGTTGCTTATTGATGTTTATAATCCAAGGATCGGTATTGCACATTATTATTATTAATGAAGCTTGTGAGTGAATGAATATTGACACGCATTATGATATATTTCGTTATAAATCGTTAATATAATGAATCATTATGTATAAGTTGTGTGGTGCGAATGTACTTGACTATAAGTATGAAAATAAGAGGTGTAAGGCGTGTAGAAAAGGACAATTATCATCAATTCTTATATCTATATATATTATAATGAAGAGCCTTTAGCAGATTTTCCTAATTAATTCCTAATAAATAGTCAAAAATTTAATTGTTTTAATTGTTTTTTTTTATTTTTTTTATTTATTTATTTATTTAATTATCATGTTTTTGCTTTTTAATTAGGCTTACAACTAATTATTAACAAATGCAATAAAAATGTATTTTCATTCTTTCCGATGTAGATATTGTTTTTGTCTTTAATACCTTAGACTTTCTATGGAAATGTTGGACTTATGAAAAACGAAAGGTCAATTTGCGTGATAAATTGAATCATCTCTTGTGCTTGCTTTGCAAAACAAAATTTCTTTTATCGAATAAATATTTTCATTTGTTCTTTAAATTGCTAATGATCGTGTCGATTTCACAGTTAAACAATGTGCAGAGTTTAAACGTTTATGAGTAATTTATAAAGTAAGTTTTTATTAAGCAAGTCAAATATCGTAAATAAAAATTTGACTTATAAAATCTAGTTAATAATAACTTTTTAAAAATGAACGAAGAAAAATGTGCATTTTTTATAAACTCTTCTATTTTAATTATTATTTGTCGTTAAAACATAACTGTACAAATAAAATCTTTATAAGAAAAAATTCATCTGTAAGATATGAAATTTCTTATATCAATATATTTTTGCAAATTATTCTCATTATTATGCTAATTTATTCTAAATTCTCTTTACATTGTTTTATATAAAATAGATCGATAAATTAGAATTAAAACATTATAACGAATGTTCATAATAAACAGCATTCCCTATTTCATTTAAACTACACCGACTATTATAATACGTTAAAATTATTTAACCGTTACAGTTAAAAGGATACAAAGTAACAGATGTAAATCGAACCAGAAAAATTGGAGTCGCATGTCGTAATCTACAAGATCTTAAGCAAAAAGCATGTGCCAAATTTAACGTAAGTTATTCTGTGTGTGTTAATTACTTTTGTAAATCATATATAAATTTGTGATAAATCAAACGGTATAATTACTATTTGAAATATATGTGGCCAATTGCTATAGATGTGAAAAGGCATGAATGTAACATATTAATTTAAAATACATAATATTCTAACACAAGACATAAATATTTTTACTTTTGATTTAGTCAATTATTTTGATGTTTTAGTTTGATTTTTATCACCGTAATCGGCACGTTATATAAATACAATTAAAAAGTAAATAGTTATTCATGAATAAATATCATTAATTATGTTGAGAATAAATTATTTATTTGCTTTATTATATTGCAAATTCCATTATTATCAATATATACAACATTATTTATTTATGTATATATAACATTAATATATACATAAAAATTCTATTATTATCAATGTATACAATGTTTTCAATGTATTTGATGTATTCATGCGCATCATATGTTAACAGACGATAAAAGGTGAAATGCAAATACTTACATACTTGCTAAGTAGTGATTTACAAATTTTGTTTTGTAAAACTTATCGTATCATTTATAATTATTTGTTACTGTTAAATTTATGTAACGAGATGAAAAACTATTAGTTTTCTCTATGATTAAAATGTCTTCCCATTATTAAAATCATTATATATCAAAATTGACTTTATAGCAATAGTTTAAAAATAATTTAAAACAGTCGTAGAAATTAATGCTCACAAACAACAAATTATTATATGAATATTTTTTTGTCTTCGTAAGAAATGGGCTCAGCCTTCTTAGTAATAAAACAACTCAATAATCTTTGATTGCGTGATGTGGATTCACATTGATTCATTATGGTACTTAATAGCTTTATTTATTACAAAAATAATATAATATCTTTGTTATATCTTAAAAGCTGCGTAAAATATATCGATATATTTTTATTTAATTATTAATTAGAGGAGATGGTAATATGTTTTTTAATTGTTTTAAAATTGTCCGATATTATTTTAATTGATAGATGTTTTTATTCATTAATAAATATTCCAATATAAAAATTTGTTTATTAATACTAGAAATTGTATAATTTATATATATATATATATATATATATATAATTATAAGTAATTTAAAAACGTAATACTTATTGTTTAATATCTCTACAAGATTTATAATATAATTAATTCAACGTAATACTTGAATTAAATACAAATTGAATCGATAAAATATAAGTAACCGCTAAATAATATAGAATATTAAAAATAATTTATAATTAAGATGCCTCCATTACAATAAAGTGTTAAAACAATCTTGTAAAATTACTTGTAAATTATATATTATAATGTGTGTGTGGGGGGGGGGGGGTGTATAATGAATTATTAGAAAGTAAAATAAAATGTTGAATTCTGATATAAATCAATTGTTCACCATTGTCATCATTTCTAATAAATAAAAAATCGGGATTTTATTTTGAATGACGTTTACATCGTAACCATGTGGAAAGTAGAAAGCGCTATTCTCGCATTATCCATCTCTTATTCAAGCATTTTCATACTTGATCAGACAGAAACACACACACGCGCGCACAAACAAACAAAAATCCAAGCACACGCGCGCGCGTGTAATAAAAAAACATGAACGCCCGCATAAATGCGCAAGCATCTAGAGTTCACCAAAGCAATTGCCGTTTATTTTTCGAGCTAACTTGACGAGAAAATGGTATGCCATAAAAATAAAGCGCATCAGACGTGCAAGAAGGAGGAAGGAGAGTAACGGGATATCGATCGATAAGATAATGATTATCGTTCGTCTCTTTTTGATCATGTCCTTCGTCCGTACGCGTGAACTAGATTCCCAGCATTTGTGCTTCAGCGTTTATGGTCTGAGTCGGCGGTGCTCTATCGAACGGACGAAGGAAGCAGAAGCCTGGGAAAAGCCAATTGCAGTTGTTAGCTTCAACGAATTGGAAGGAGTCCCTGGCAATTCAGGCCAGGGCCACGCCATATCCCAGTTTTCCAGTACTCTACCCTTCGGGAGTCTAATCTACCACATCTATTTTTCATTGTCATGGTTGCACCGCGCATGTACTTTTCAATCCGAATGCTTAGTTGGCAGATGATAATCCAGTGATAGTTCGCCTGTAATTTTTTTTTATTTTTACTTCAAGGTTAAAATCAGTAATCTACACATAGCAAAGGGCTTTTATTTTCATCTTGGATTAATAAAATTTCATTATCCATTTGCATGATATTTGGAGGTGAAATTGCGATTTATTGAATTCATTTCTGGTTTTTAATAATAATAATTGCTTCTTCATCAAGAACTTCCATTGCCATGTGTTTTTCATCCAAAAATAGAAAATCGTTAAATAATTAACAGCATTGTTAATTTTTAAAGATTATTATATAAATAAATATAACCATTTTTATCTAGAGGCATGTATTACATGAGATAAGTATTTCCTTTCCTGGTAGTTAATTATCGTAAATTTTTACATAATTAACGAAACTTTACGATAAATTAATTATCTCAATTAAATTTGCTCTAATTTAGTCTATCAATTATTAGTTGTATATTAGTTATCATTCGGAATATTTTATTATACTTTTTGTTTCTTTAATTATTTTGGCACTAATTTGCCAAAATTTTCAAAATATCATTTTACATAGTTATTTTACGAGTAGATGATTTGTATAAAGATTTTTTCAATATCCTTGAACAATAGTAGATGAAAGTTTAACAATTCATTGTTTATATTGTTTCTAGAAATGATATGTAAATATGTTATATTATAAATTTTATTAGATTAGATTTATTAGATTAGAAATAGATTTAAAATTAGTATTTTATTAAATACAATTTTTTCATCTATCTTTAGAAAGTAATGAAAAGAATATTTATTTATGACTACAACATATCAATTAAAAACTGACTTATTTCTTATTTCTTAATGAATACAATGTTTGTAAAAAATAGAATAGAATTGAAAAATACCTGCATTCACTTTTATACTCTGACTCTTGTTAATTATTCCAAATTTTATCTTCAACCTTTCACTTATTATAATAATAATAAAATTTGATTTATTTATATTATTCAATTACAGATAATGGATGACTTGGCGCTGATTGGAATTTTTTTAATCGATGGTTCAGAAATAGACGATGAATATTTTGCGACTGTTGAGCCACAGACGACCCTGATACTTTGCAGACCGGGCGAACAACTTTTAACTGGTAATGACCATTTTTCAATCAATCTACTAATATTTTACTAATTTTATATATTTATTATCTAATTTGCAACTAATTATAATATAATAATTATTGAAATTTATGATATTGTTTTGTTACTATTATTTAATTGAAATTATATAATGCATTCAAGGTTTAAATGACAATTAAAGCGTATAATTTTATAATTTCTTTGTTTAATTTTATTTGTCAAATTATCATTATAACAGAAGCGGATATACTTTATCAGATGCTGAGGAAAGCGAACGAGAGTCTTTTTCAACAAGGGGAAAAAGCCGCGGAATTTCTCACGGATAAATTGAAAATTAATATTGCAACACTTAATAAAATTCTGAATAAGGATGATAAGAAAACAATGTTTAGTAAAAGGGAAGATCATCCAGAATGGTTTGATGGATTAGAAACAAATTCGCAAACAAAGGTATAAGCTCTTGCTTTAACTTTATTAATTAAATAATCACGCAAATTATGAGAAATATTTTTAATCTTGAGATTTGTAGTACATATTAAATGTCAAGACAAATATATCCATCCCTCAGGAGGCTTATTTGCATCGTCGTTGCCAAGATAGAATTCGAGGTTACCTCTACAAGACTATCAGCCAGATTAGATCGTCCGAGATCTTTACTAGGGATCCGAAAGCTCGCAAACAGCTTCAACTCGTAATAACTTATTTCAAGCTGCAACTAAGGAAAGATCACTACTTCGGCTATTACTTTGACCGTAGTCGGTCCATTGAATCGGCAGCTGCTAGTGGCGGTCGCAGCCAATCTGGTGACGACACAGATGGGCCTCAAAGATGCTGTTACGATCACTGTGTTTGCAAGCTGAGCATTTCCGATTATGAGAGGTAAAAATGGTCACTTAATCATTTCACTATTGTAAATGTTATAAATTTTCATCGATATGTAGTTTAAATTACTTTATTTCAATAAATGTTAGTTTATAAATAAATTTATTATACGCCAATTCTATTCATTCTAATGGTAATATTGAGATTATTGAAAATATAGAACATTAAATTATGTAAACATCTTCATTTAAATATATTAAAGTTTTTCAAAATCTTTTTAATAATGTAAATATTCTTAGTGAAATATCATTCAATAATCAAATTATTAACAATATTAGAACAAATAGCAATATTTATAAGATAATTTAATATTTTAAATTATTTCTAGAAATTATATTTATTCTTCTCCATAAAGATCGATTAAAAATTGTAAATTGCATATGATATTTAATTTTATTAATAAAAATGTATTCTTTATTTTTTATTCGTACGTAAAATCGACATTACAATGATATTTAAGTTAACAGAAACTTTTTGTATTATTTCTTTAAACTACTGAAATATTTTTAGTGTAATTTTACATGTATTTTAATAAATATATATGCAATGATGTGAAATTAATATTCTAATATTTATACATTCTTTTTTTTAAAACGTGTATAATAAAATAAAAATATTCAAATAAAAAGAATATTTCATAATATAAGAACTAATGAATCTTAAACATAATTAATATGTATTCATTTAGGTATATTTTAGGTTTAGATAAAGATGAAGTGGATGCAAAGAAAATGAGACTATCGGGATCAACGACAGACACCAAGAATGAGAATTTACACCCGAGCAATGAAGAAAACGAAGATCTACAAGTTATATTAAAGAAATGCCCATATAAATTCATACAAAGAGAGGAAAAAGATATGGTAGCTCTTTGCGATGTGACGGGAGAATTTAGCTGTAGCGGTGTGTGGAATCTAAACAAGTGCTTGTATGATGAAAAACATAAAATTAATCCTTATAGATCTAAGGAAGAGCTAATTTTATTCTCCACATGGAATTTAGATCATAGGTGAGAATTTCATATATTTACGAACGTAAATGGTGATGAAATTATTTCAATACGATCAAATTACTGTATGCAATTTGAAAATTTTAAATTAATTGCTAATTCGATTCACTTGTAAATTATTATTTCAAGTATTGTAAAAATTGTATTATTTTAATACACGTATGTACGGGAAAAAGTTTTAAAAAGAGACATGCAGTGTATTTATTTGTAAATTAATATTTTTATAATATTTGCATATATTATCAATATGATACCTTATTATACAAATATTATTTATCATTAAATTGTATGAGCTATAGGAATACTTTAATGTGTAAAATTTGGTTATAGGATTGAACGTTCAAGGACATTAGTACCGCAACTATTGGAAGCTTCAAAACAAGAAAAAATAGATGAAAAGGATGTTTTAGAATTTTACGATAATCTTTTCACTTTAAAAAATTTAAGGCTTGTGCACATTGTGTGTCATGATAAAGGATCACATAAATAAGTATTTTTGATATTTTTATTGACTAACTTAGCACGGATAAGGATAATTAATTATTGAAAAAAATTAATAAAAATTAAATAGAGTGGAGAGAAATTCCGATTGTTTGTTAATAAATTAATTTTATGATTATATCGTCTGTTACGTTATGAATTAAAAGGCATAAAAGCGTATATATTTTATTAATTCGTTCAATATCACTGAATATTATTTGTCTGATTTTAAATAAATTAAGGGTATATAAATATACTTTAAACCATGAATATCATTTTCAATGATAGGATTATTAAAATATTTTGGAAAAAAATTCTGTATTTTGTATAAAAAATACACTTTATTATATTATTCGTTTATTTATTTTATTCACCTTAAAATCGACATTTCAAGTGTATTAAATATTCTTAAAAATAATGCTTCGGTAACCTTATCTAATAATTTATTTAATGATATATTAAATTATAATTAGTAATTAATCTATTAATTCCTAGTAATTAATAATTACAAAAGAACGCTAAAACTCAATGTTAAATGTAATTATTGAAAGAAAATTATAATAAGCATCTACCTAGTAACAAGTATTCATTTTTTTGTAATAATAAATTATACTTATAAAAGAAGATATATATATATATATATATATATACATTTTTCTGTGTCAAAACTAATATTTGTACTTGTAGTTAAAATTTTAATGCAATTAAAATATTTTCCTATTAGATGTCAGTGCTTTTGCTCATTTTATTGAATAATCGATAATTATATTAATAAGAAATATTTTTGTCTGATAATTGTAATTATTATAATTCCAATAATTCTAATAACTTTCATTTCTAGACTTTATTATTTCAAATTAATTTTGGAAAATATCTAAACAAGGCACTTTACAAGGGTGCTTTAAATTTTTGCCTCTTCGGTCAATTATAATTTAGTACTGTAAATTTTAAATAAATACAATATGAAATTTAAATTCAATAAATTAGATATAATATAAATAATGTATTGTACGTTATATTTTCAATTGTTTTTAAAATACGCTTTTACTCTAAATTGGACTCTATTGGAACAGTGCATTCGATTAATTATTTTAAAATGATAAATTTTCTACATAGTTTTCGCTTAATCTTTCGAAATTTTTCTTGAAATTCATATAAACTTTGTAATTGAAAAACTATACCTGACGTTCAAAATCCCTTTACCATTATACGATAAAGTCCAAATTGTAAGATAGAGCTTTTCACGGATAGAATATTTAAAAGTATTTTAAAATTAAATTAAAAAAAAAATATGGTTCTGAAAAATATAAGTATGTATTAGATTAAAGTATCTGCAGAATGATTTATAAAATTCTGGGAGTGAATCAGTGTCTTTAATTGTGATACATTAAAAAAAAAAAATTATCGAATTATAACAACAACAATAACTAGAAGAAAATGTCCGCGTACTCGTATTAATTTTATAAAATTTTTATAATTTTCTAGTAGATCACTATTAGTGACTATTGCTTTTATCTGTTTATTGTTTCTTGATTAAAGAAAAATTCGTTATTATTCCTTATAATCCAGAAATATGATTATTATATTTAAAATTTCCAACCAATTACAAACAATTAATGTTTTCTATCTAAGCATAATCATTTATAAATAATTAAATGCTAGAAATTTTTTAATTGAAATTTGCTTCACTTTATAACGCAATACTTTCTGTATGGAGATAATTGCAGAGTATCAGTTCACGAGTTATCGAAAAATATTATTAACTTTTGATTTTTAATTTGCTTCTTTTTAATATATATGTAATGATAATCAATTGGAATTATTAGATTAATGCAAGTTGCTTACGGTATATAGACGCTAAAAATAAACAATAATAATTAAATATAGACGTTTCCGTGTTACCTGATATTCAATATAAAGAGGGGAGAAAAAAAAACAAAGCACCGACGTACAATTGAAATGTAGCAATCAATTCTCAATGTTGAGAAATTGAAAGATTCTTTATTAAAATGCAAATTTCGACATGTCTGTATCGAAAATGTGCTATTACCTCTGCACAGCTTGCGTCTCATGACGATTAAAATTCAGAATGCCTCACCATTGGCAACCCCCTGATGAGTTATGGCCTTGATCCATGGTTTTGTATAATCATGTGACCACCATACAACAACATATTCAGAGATTATATTATTATTCACCCTCGACCAACCCCTCGATAAATTAATACCATGAGTGAAGGACTACATAGTTAAATAGAGTAAAGCCCAATTTCTAAAATATATGGAGACGAATAATGACTATCACAGCACTGTAAAAGGCTCTTTATTCATGCATATAACGTCCAAAACATGTTGCGTTTTTATTATACAATGATATTAAATGCTTTAAATATTTGTAAATGTTTTGATTTATCTTTTCATGTTTATTGTGTAATTGTTGCGTAGTGGCATTGAAAGAGGATTTTATAAAAAATAAGCGTCATGATTCATAATCTTAAGACATACTTGAGGCATATGAACATTAGCAGCTTATGTGTGTGAAACATGATGAGAAATTTTAATAGAAATTTATGAAAATTAAAATAAAACTATCGGATATAATACTTTATCCCTTCTATATAGTATACAAATATTTTGCAATTATAGAGTGCCGGTTTTTTTTTTTTTTTTTAGAAAAATATGGTTTAATATTGGGTGTAATGATTTGTTGTGTCAAAAAATAAAATAACTGCACTTTTATAAAAAGATAAAACATATAATATCATTTATGCATAATTTTTCCGCGATATATAGCGATATTTAGGTAAACCATTGAAAATTATATATATATATATATATATATATATATATATATATAAATTTTGCAAATTAAAGATCTTATGAATTATAAAAGATATTTTCGAGATTTATAAGAATTTCACAATTATAAGTTAACAAGATATTATAAATTCATGTTGTGTAAACTAAATTTATATAAAATATAGATATGCTTATTCATGAACTAATTGCGCTTATAAATATTAGTCATACTTAATAAGTCCGTAGGCATAAATGTTTTATCAATCGTTACGATATGTAATGATAATAAAAGTTCTAATTTCAATAATATATAATTGTCAGAAATTCCTACGTTCTTATATGGTTCTCATTAAAATATTATTATATGTTAAAATCAATACAAATGTAATTGAATGTAATCAAAATATATTATTAACATTCGTTTCATTTAAAATTAAATTCAATATTCTAAGTGGAATATCAATATTCAAAGTGGATATATATTTATATGGTGATATTCATTTCCAATTCTATATAATAATTTACTGATTGACAAGAACCGATAGATTATATAATATACATCGTAGTATTTTTAAATAAACTATTGTAAGAATTAAATTTTTTTTTTTTTTAACTTTACGTATAGCGTTTAAAATTGATAAAATATCATCTCAAATGCAGATCAGATAATTTCCAAATTTATTTTTATACAACTATGAAATTTTAATATAATCATAATAAACTTGAAAATTATTTTTATAATTATTATGTTACGAAAAGTTAAGTATTTAAAATAAGCTTATTGAAATGTTTGATAAATAAGAAACTCTGTGTATATTGTTGTTGAAAATATATGTAGTTTAAGAATATAAATGTATTTTATTATTATATTTAGAAGAAATTTATTATTATTATATTTAAATAGAAGAATATATTATTGTTCAATAGCAGCGACGACTACTGATTTGCGTTATTTTATTAGATTGTTTATAAAAAAAAAATCAAGAGAAAATGAATTTAGCAAAAAAGAATTATATGAAATGGATAATTATAAAATCTGCACTTCATTTATCTTAATTTTTAATTTGTAAACAAAATTAACAATAATATTTCAACGCTAATTTTTTTCTTAGCTGATTTTTGCAATTTAATTAAACTGATATCAAATATTTAATAAATTGGACATCAAGTGTTAGAAGTCTTACTCAAAAAATTTCAATAAAAAACCTACTAAATCAGCACAATTAATATATTGAAAGCTTCATCTATTCTGAATTATTTTGCTTTTCAATCATATTGCATTATGAAAGTTAAAAAATTAAATAAAGTATACACAATTAGAATTAATATCGTAGTAAGATATTCATAAAATCAATTTTATGAGTCCTAGAAGATTTGTAGCTTATTCAATACAAAAAGAATAGTATATTGTAATAATTCATACACACACACACACACGCGCGCGCGCGTGTGTGTGTGTGCGTGTGTATACGTATTATCTATACACATATTTTAATTAATAAATAAACAAAATAATAGTAAAAAAATGATGAATGCTATTAGACGTATAAAAAAAAAAAGGAATACTTTTTTTAATAGAAACGAGAGATAAAGAATTGCACTAAAGAATATAGATCATATAATAAGAATGTTTAAGCCTGCGACGCATATTTATTTATAAGCTATCTAAAAGGTTAAACATATTGATGTATCTTAAACGTCTACCTTATCTGGCTGGGAACGTCGCCTGATGAGTTTTTCAACTATCGCAGTAAAACTTCGAGGATTGGGATTAGTCTTGAAGCTATTACCCTCGATTTTCAAGACGGCGTTTGCTGTGACCTCACTGGTAAATCTTGCATAAGTGCTTTTGAGTTTCAATTCTATGATATCGTTCTATTTTACTAGTCTATCAATGTAATCCTCCAATTTAATGGACACCTGATGCAAATCCTGCGGAGGGTTTCAAGATTTTTCTAGGAAATATTATTGATCCGTTGTATCTAAGGTTCCTTTCTAGGTTACTGCTTCATTGCGAATATAATTTTTTGATACCTAGTGAGTTAAATTTATTTTATGATTACATAACATTTATTCTTCATATTATAGTATTTTATTCTATTTTATTAATTTGACCTCAACGTTTGCATTAAATAATTATTTATACCTCAACTATCATTAATGCGGTTTAGTTAAATCTAAGTTTAGTTAAACAATATTATTTCATGGCAGTTAGTCTATTATTAGAAATGACAATATTATAAATTAGTGATTACTTTCATATATATATATATATATAATTCCTCATAATTGAAGTAGTCTAAGTGAAAAACAACTTTTTAAACAGTAATCCATTCATATCCGCAAAGTAAAGAGAAAATAATGGGAAGAGTGCAATTGTCAGGATTGCCGCTGAGCTAAGGTCACCAAAAAGACGATTATGCAAGCATTCGATTAAGAACCACCAAGTGGACTTGATAGGAAGTTGTCGAAGAAGACAGTCGAGTCGACCGCTAGAACTCGGCTCAAACCCACCAAGCCGATAAGACGGTAGTGTAAGTGCATGAACCGATGTTAGTAGATGCTCGCTCATACCGCCCCCGCCTCCCATAGCTGTCACTATCTAATGAGAAAAAAAACGCGTTTGTCAATCACAGGCACTAAAATTACCAAAAATTAATTCAATTAAATAAAAATATATTTTTTGCAATAATCGTGACAAATGAATTTGACGTGGTAATTTGACGTATAAATAGTATGTTATATAAATAGTAAATTAAACGTCTATTAAATTTACATAAAAATTAATGTGAATACGAAATATAAATAAATTAAAATAATAAAATAGCTAAACGCAAATTATTATGTAAAGTATGATTTATAAATATTATTTAAGCAATTTAACGACCTTGTAATAAAGTAATATATATATATATATATATATATATATATATATATATTTCAATAGCAGTAAATGTCATAAATTATTCTAGTTAAATTTAACTTGAATCCTAAATTTTGTTTATATCAATCACAGGATTGGTTTATAAATTATTGCCTATAAATTATCATAATATGCAATCTATTTATATTTGCTTTGATATTTGTTCTTCCCTAAATTTACAAGAAATGTTATCGTTTATTTATAATTGTTATAATGGGAATTATATAGTGTTTTATGTTTGTATTTATACGCTTTTTAATATTAAATTATGATATAAATTGTAAATTTTCTCCATTCTGTAAAGAATACAAGATTCTTATACATGTATAAGACGATAAAAAGGGTATATGTTAGATCTTAGATTTTGTATATATAATAAGATGTTTAAAACTGGCTAGTTCTTAGAAAAAATAATACTATTATTAACATGGTGATAATGACTTTATTATTCATAAAATTACATTTTTATTATAATACATAAAAATACATGATAAATTTTATAAAATGTAGAAAGACTTTTTTCCCCTACTTTCATATGTAACAAGATTTATTAAAAAAGATAATATAATATTAGTGACAATTTTTTCTCGTCGTTTCTTAGGTGAAAAGTTTTTATCTATTATATGTTCTAGATACGAATATTTGATATAATTTTAACTTACACTTATTCGTCAGTTATTTCGTACTTATTTTATATTGTACATAGTCAATATAGGCTAATGCATGGAAAACATGCCAGCCTTACACATATCTTTGATGAATAATTTCAGTCTAATTTTCTAAATGACACTAAATTATGAAATATAATAGTACTAAAAATAATATATTTTCTATTACTTTTTTTCGTTTTTCTTATATACACACACATATATATATATATATATATAAAAAATCACATCTTTGTACTTACGAATTAATTATTATATTGTAATATTGTATGCCTATTATATTATCAACGAAATTGAACAGAAGAATATAATGAAGTAAATGCGTAAGTATATTATTGTCTGCTTTAAGTAATATAAATTATGTATATATAATATAAATAAATTAATATTGTTTTCATTTTCCATGAAAGTTATGTAGTTAGCATAATAGTAAGGTCGTAAGACGGATAAACTGCGTTTAAAGACCAACGGACGGACTCAAATGTGCAGTAATTTTATATCTCCAGCAAATGCTTTGACTGACTCCGTAAATTAAGGGCAAATGTGCAAATTAAACTAAGTTTAAATTATAAACATAAAAATGCACTTTATAAACAGAATTGCATTCATAACTGATTTCGTCTAATTGATTAGATATTTCGTAATGCTCTTAATAAGTTAAATGGTTTAACTTTGATAATAACAATATGCGTTTGATATAATTTTTAATTTTACTTAAATTAAATTCTAATTAAACTTTACATACCCAAAAATTTAATTGTTTAAAAAACGATTAAAAATAAAATATATATATGAAAAAGATGAATTATTCTCATGCAAGATAAAATTAGAATGTATTATAATAGTAGTATAATACATATTATAGATAGAATTATAATAGTAAAATAATAATGGACGAAGAGAATTGGAATAATGAAATTTATAATAAATAAAATAGTAAAATAATGAATTATGTATATGAAGTATTTAAGATTATATTATAAGATTGTTTGGTATATTATATTTAGTAGTAAATGTAGTATCGGTTAAAAGTAAAAATTTTTATTGCAAAGTTTTCACCTCGCACACGCACACAGACACACACACATATATATATATATATATATATTATAATAGATACACCATACCAGCAGATTCCTATTGTTTTTGTAAATGTTTTTAAATTGTTGTAATTTAGATATACGTAGTGCAACAAATACGAGTAAAAGTAATAAGAAAGAATCCAGATAAAATAGTCAAAGAACAGAGAGTGATACATGTCAAATAAGAGAAAATAGTTTAGTAGTTTGGCCCCAACAATAAAATGGGCAGATGTCTGTGCATCAGAAACAGAGATTCGCAAACGTGGAAAATACCAGCCGTCAGCGTACCTAACGTCTCTTTACCATTTTTATTTCTTTCTTTCGCATCCTCTTTCTCCCTTTCTCGCGCTTGTTCTCTGCCCCAGTCCTAAATAAATTTTGATTTCGCGGCTCGCTGATTCGCTCCTCGCAGCCGATTGCCTCTCTATGGGAGCGTGGAGACGCGCGCCAAATTATGCCGCAATATGTTGCCGATTTCGCGTTCGAAAAAGTTCAGGAAATCAATAGATATGTAGTATATCGCGAAAGATGAGACACGTGCACGGAACTACAATCACCGGACAATTATTTCGAATCAATCCAAGTGAAGTTTGTGTGATTCTGACATATTTCTTTCAAAGAGTGAAAGTAAGTTATAGATTTCATGCTAGAGCAGACGAAAATTAGGTATATCAGGATATTGAACTTGATTAACCGATTCTTTTTTAACCTTGAAATGAGAACTATTGACTTGTAGGAAAATCGGTAATATATCCAAAAATATTCAGGTTATTGAATGCATTTACATTAAATGTAAAAATTCATGTATAAATACTGTAATTAGTCGTTCGCTAACTTTGCCGCATTACTCACATGATAATCATAATATGTTAATTATACGAATTATTTTTAAAAGCAATAAAAATGTTATGTTTAATTATCAATTTATTTTATTTATATAATGTAAATCGACATATTGATTTTTAAATGGTATTTTTTTCAGAGTGCTGCGAGAAAGAGAGAGAGAGAGAGAGAGAGAGAGAGAGGGAGAGAGAGTTAGATTTCATTAATTATCATATATTTATGACATAAAATTTTATATAATTATTCATTAAATTATTTTCATAAAATTTAACTTCGTTGTTAATAATTTTCTAATATTTATTATATATTCTTGGTATTATAATAAATATATAATATATAAAATTTCTAATATCTAATGCACATTTATTGTAGAATATAATTATCTAATAAATGTAATATATATATATATATATATATATAGAGAGAGAGAGAGAGAGAGAGTGAGGGAGAGAAAGATAATAAATTTCTAATAAATTGATTGTAAAATGTAATACTTATAATTCAATACTTTTCTTATCTTAAACTTTTCAATTTTTAATCGATTAATATAGGCATAAATTTTTAATTTACAAAAATAAATTGTGAAATTTTTTTTCATTTTTAATTAAGTGTAAGTGTTAACTTTTTTTCTATCTAGCAATAACATTAAACATATTGATTCATCTACTTTCACTGTTTATCTGCTCTGACCCTTCTTTTAATAATGGTATAAAACTTTGCAGTAGGCAACGTTTGATTATGATCACGTGCAGTTTTTTGTTATTCTAATTCAAAATAAATATTTGAATTGGTCGTGCAAAATGAAAAAATGTTTAATATAACGGATGTAGAAGATAATTTATTCACAGTATCATAATATTGCACTAAACTCTTACTAATTCATTAAATATTATTTATTCTTATTGAAATTAGTAGAAATAGTCTCAATTCGGTCGGGGGCTCCTCTCGCTTAAATTTCACGGTTAAGGCGAGTGGCTTCTCGTTCTTCGTGAGTGGAAAGGTAATTGACATCGTCCAATGGTTGTCAAGAGGACGTTAATCTGTTTATCCTGAGAAGGGTGCTTTATATTTTTTAAGGGGGAAGGGAGAGGAGAATGGCTTTCAATTGAAAAAACTCATGGTTTGATTTCTGATGGTGATTGAAACTGGACATGTTTTATCAGTTTCACAATAAAGGAGAGAGAGTCTGGGTTGAACAGAATGAGAAAGATAGAGTGGGTGAGACACACAGAGAGAGAGAGAGAGAGAGAGAGAGAGAGAGAGAGAGAGAGAGAAGAGTCGAAAAGTCTTTCATTCCCATGAGTTTGTTTTAGCATATTTTTATGATGTATCAAGGTCCCGCTCTTGCTACTCCACACTGATGATTTCAAGCTTTCTGCGTCACTTTTCTTTCGTTACCTCTAATATACATTTTATTCGCTCTTTTTCTTTCATTTTCATATTTATTTATGCTCTGACAGGTTTTCTGAGTGTAAAAACGATAGTGGAAATTAAGAATCTTTCAGCTTGCAGCTGAAGTATAATAAATAATATATAACGACTATGTATATATAATGTATATATATATATATATATTTTTTTTTTAATATAATACAAATTTTTGTATTAAGTAAAAATTATTTAACTAGGAAGTAAAAACTTTCAGGAAAAAAAATATATCATGTTATTGTAAAACCATTCTAAAGAAAGTATCGAGAACCATTAATAATGCAGATTTATTCAAGCGAGAGACTTTTTTAATATTTTGTTCATTGCTCGTAATTTCTTTGTATGAAATTGAAAGAAATTTACTAAAATAATTTGAAAAAATGTCGAGCCACACAAGTCAATGCAATTTATTGACTGTCTCTTTAATGATTAATCTGAAAAATTCATGCATAAAAGTATATAGAAGCATAATAATATTATGATCCTGAAGTTGCATTTTTTTTTACGACACTATGATTGCTGATGAAAATCTTTTTAGACAATACAGAAACTACGATTCTTCAAATAGATAAGGCAATATTCATATAAGCTATAAGGAAATATTGATGTTCTCAAAATCAAAATTAGGTTAATCGAAAATCCTACATTTTTAATTTCAGATAATCGTGAGTTTTGTGACAAAATGGAAATTCACTTTCTCGTTAAATTTTTTTACGCAAATTCAGTTGGTTAAATGCCTCTTTTAAAATTCTCGACAAATCTGTAAGTTTCTAAGCTTTCCTCTCATTGCTCCTAATTTTTCTGTCCTTTTTCAAAATATATTTTTAAAAATAAGCATAGAGTTGTCATAATAATTTAGATTATTACTTGCAAAATTGCATAGCCAGTCTGAGCATTGCTGCATTATGTAAACGTATTTGTAGAAAATTTGTCTATGTTTCTTTGGAACGACAAAGCAGAAAACAAAAAGTGCTTGTTAAAAAATTCGAAGTATACAAAAACGTTTCTTAATATTGTAAATGAAAGAAATTCTCTAAATTTTGACCGACTATGAATCGCTTAATTAGTTTAGAAAATATCGTAATAATTACCAATTTTCTTAAATGAAAAGGTTTAATTGTTTAAAAGTAATTTAAATATTTTGTAAACAATAAAACAAATTATAGAATTAATTAGCCGTATTTAATGAAAAACCTTTAATATTGCCGTTAGAAATAAAGTTTCTAAAAAAAAATTTTTATAATTTCTTATTTAGCATCTAAATATTGGCTTATTTTCTACTAATACAAACCAATAGGTAAGCCAATATAAACTACAAATATAAGTAATTTTCTTCTTCATAAATTAATTATTAATATAGATTTTTAATTTCAAAGCCATAGCATCTTTATGAAAATTTCAAAAATTGATTTCATAATTTATAAATTTGTAATATAAGGTGTCATATAATAATATATGGTGAGCGTGTGTGTCGGATGTGTCATGAATATTGTTAATAACATTTTCGATAAAATACAAGATCTCTTTATAATTATATAATTTCTATGACATAAATTATGTTAATCGATTTGATACTCATTTTTTTTTTTGTTTTTTTTTTTAATATTTCTAAATACATTATATTTGAATATTTTGAAATTTTCTCCTACATATTTTTAATTATATACAAATAACAAAACTTTTAAGAGCAATTAGTGCATTAATTATTTGTCAATTAATTATGTAGTTTTTTTAGTCTTTTTAGTCTTTTTTTTTTTTTTTTTTTTTATATCAAATGATGAATAATATATCGTTGGAATCAAATTTATTTGACCTTGTACAAAGATTAATTTTGACTCTTTAATGATATAATTCACTTATATTATTAATTAGCAATAGTAACAATAAGTAGTATTTTTACTTATTATTGATGTAATTAATTTCATTAGTAAGTACTTTTAATTAAGCTTAATAACGTTAAAAATATAAATAATATAAATTTAAAATATTAGATATTTATATTCTTAAAAACTCAGTTTTTACTTAAATTTCAATTTAAACGTTGTGAGTTGCTCTTGTAAAGTTAAAAAATTAATTTCAAAATTTATAAAACTGATATAAAGTATGTTAATTTACATAAGTTTACAGAGGTTATATAAAGTGCATGTGATGTACTCTTTGAAAATATGTTAGCTAAATTTTAACTCAATTAAACTAGAAGTTAGATAATAATTCCGTAGCAAAGAACTGTAGAAAATTTATACTCTTGGTAAGGCTTATAGAAGAAGAAGTTGAAAAGAACTTGTGAAGGAAATTACCAAAATCAAAATAAGTTTTAAAGTTTTGATTTAAAAAATATTAAGTATATAAGGATCCAGATTTTTGTGAAACTATAAAATAAGTTTTAATATGTTATCGCATTGATTTATAAAATGCTTTAAACAACATCTTCGAGTTGCAATGGAACATATTAGTTTATTAATCTATAGAATTAATTTGAAACTCTGATTCAGACTCTCTTATATTATAACTGTAAAAAATAAAAGAAAAATATTATTTACGAAGCAAGTAGACGAATAAATTTTGAAGAACTTGGTGATAAAAATTTTATGGTAAACGATGTATTTCAATTTCAATTGTAGAAATTCAAATACTATTATTAGAGTAATTTTATTATTGCAAAAGTATAGTCGGCCATATTCCTTCATTATGTGTCGAAAAGTATACTGTTCTAACTATACAATTCATTTTAAATATTTATTATTTATTTTATTATTATATAAATTTATTTGTAATTAAATTTCTAATGTTTTATTTAATTTAGGTAAATAGTTATTAAGTTAGTTATTTCTTCGACGTTAACATATCGTATTAAAACTTGAACGGAAATACAACTATCCTTTGACGGAGAAATCTTTCGATCACAAGCAGTAATCATATCAATAAATATTTGATTCTTTCCAACGCGCTTAATTACACGAGCTAAGGCCAAAACTAAAAGCAAAGAGATATTAAAGGGAAAAAAGACACTTGGAAGCGTCGACATACGCAGAAGACTCGCTTAATTAAATTCCTCCATGCACCTGCGATTTTCCCCGTATCTCTTCTATCCCTGGCTCGCCCACTTATCTTTCTCATCCCGTTCCCCGTCTTTTCCATTTTTTCCTTCGTTGTCAAGTCTCCTTTTCCACTCACCGCAACGACGCCCACTTAAATTCGAATCATTCCGGTGTGCTCCACGTTGAAATTCGATCACGTTACCTATCTATCCCCTTATCCGTACAAGCGAGCCCCGCCTTGATATGTACGATTTATCGTAGTCGCTTCGTACTTTCTTTTTCTTCTCTCACTTTCATTCTCTCACTCTTTCACTCTCTTTATCACTATCGTAACTCTTCTGCGAGACGATCTGATGAACTATAGCGATGACGAGCGCTAAAATGGACAATGGTGGATAATTACTGCATTTGCGCTTTATCGGAAGGGATTAGTCGACGTGAATTTTAATCCAGATTACTCGCGATGAGCAGTTCGAGCTTTGATCGAAAAAAGGCAATTAGCGAACACCACTGTTCTTCTCTCTCTCTCTCTCTCTCTCTCTCTCTCTCTCTCCCTATCTATAATATACACACTCTTTGACTGTTTCTATTCAACATTTTTTCACGCGAAACTGATGCCTTTTAACGCATAAGGGAATTATTTTTAATGATTCTTTTGTGGTGAATTGCTTTATTGGTCGGATATCGCAATGATCAAGAATGACTAAAAGACCTGTGTATCGGTTTATTAGTTAACCTAATATTTAACATTTATTAACATTTCATGTATGATTTATAATAATATACTTTAATGTTTTCAAATTTTGGAGAAATTATTTATTATTTACATTTTTATTTTTTTTTTATTTTAAAGTATTAATGCATATATTTGGTTTATAACTTTAAAGTTTTCACAAAGATTGTGATGATTTAGGTAAATTGCTATAATTTCGATCATTTAATGTATAGAATATATCTTATTAGTCGTATAATTTTATTATATCTATAGTTCCAATAAAGGATATATTTATATTATTATAAATAATAGCCTCTCATAAGATGAATTTGTTTCATTTTTCATCGAAAATAATTGAATCAAATCCTATATTGAAATTTATTTCACATAAATATATTATATAATTTTTTTCACTTCTATGCATGAAGAAATAAATAAAATAAATAAATTATAAAATTCAGATACATATGATTTCACATAGTTTCATAAAGTCTATAAATATATAAATTCTAGAAATTATATAAATATAAATGAATTTTCATACGATCTTTTAAATTGAAATGTACATTAAATTGTAAAAAATATAAATTAAAAAATTTTCTTTTTTTTTTTCAAATTTAGTCAATTAGTTGGAAACTATAAGATTCGTCAGTTGATTGGGAAACATAAATTAAAATATTAATAAAAGTAAAGTATACCGTTTTCAATTACAATTTTTCGAATGACAAATGCGAATGTTGTAAATATAAATTTCTTCTTAATTTAGGTTTAAAAATCTTCGTGTCGAAAAACAACAATTATAAAACAATTATATCACGAGGAAAACTAGGAAATAAAATTAACGTTTTACTCTAAGATTTGCGACTTAATTAAAAAGGAAATAAAAAGTTTAAATTTATTCTGCACGACTATATAATTTTAGTATACGAGTAATAATTTTTCTTGTGTTATTAAAAGATGATTTCAAGATTGCTGCTACGCTATTTCATACAATATAATATATTAACGTGAATATTATGTGCAAGATATGCTTTAAAACGGGATTGTCTGAAACTTGTATTGTCGCATAGCGTATGTAATATTAAGAAAACGTAGTAATTAAGAGACATACATAAAGACCTGACTATATATGTAGGCATTCTCATTACAGTTTTGTATTTAAATTTTCTCTATGTATTTTAACTTTTAATATGTATTAAGAAAATGACAATACCTGTCAATACAAGTACATGGAATTAAAGCTTCTTGAAGAGAATATTCTACGACTTTAAGAATTAATTTGATTTAAAAGCAACTCTGAATTAGAAGCAAGTTATCAAGTAATATTTTAATCTTTAGTTTTATGTAGTAATTACAATTAAACATTAATATTATTAGTATTATTATAAAAATATAAAAATCTTATATTGGTGATAGTTAAATGATTCTCTAGTTTGAAATTGTAAAAATATCAACTGTTTCCTTTACATTCTTGAGCTTTATTCGTAAAAATTTTAACGTTTATTAAACGGCAAATCAATTATATTTATTAATTATATCGGAAACAAATAATTATTTATATTTACATATAAATTAGCATTTTCAAATATTACGTGCACACGTGTAATTCATATCTTCTGATGATTGGTTAGATCTATTGAATTTGCTTAGAATCTATAGAAGAATACAGGATATTAGAATTTTTTTCATATCGAAGTCACATGTGTTTCCTTTAATCTCATAATACAATCAGTGGAACAGAATGAACCCCAATAAAAAGTGCACGAATTAAGACTTTGACAGTCGGTTTGTATTAAGTACTCAGCCATTAATTCTCAAAACAATATCCCACAATATTAACGTCACAAGATATCCAAGAGTGTTCGCAAGCAGGAGTGAGAAGTACTTCAAGGTCGTCGGAGCTTACGGAACATTAAAAAGACCGACGTCATGAAGGCACATGCCGGCAGCCTTTGAGCTCGTAAAACACCGGGAAAACCCGAGGGCTGATCCCGAGGATCTTCCTCGCGACACGCGAGCGCATGGGCTGTCCTTCTATCCCCACTCTTGGATTTATGTGCGTATTTTTCGCGCCTTGCGTGCACCCTCTCGTACAACCCTCGGGGGTTTACGCACTCGAGCTGCCAGGATTCCTGAATTATTGTTATTAACGTTGCTCTGCATTACGGGTATAAGAAGACTTGTTATCTTTATGTTATCTTTCCAAAGAAAGGAAGAAGTATCGAGCTCTCCTTGTTGTCGATGCTTTTAGACTTGCGTATGGAACCTTGCCTCTAGTCAATTTGCTATCAATACTCGTATTGAGTAAATTTGCAGTATTAAAGTTAGTTAGAATTTATTTGCATTGCTCCAGATAACAACGTTTTCGCATAAGAATATTTAAAATAGCAATGGATTAATTTATCCGGTTTGGCTCATACGAATTAGAGAAAGGAACGACTAACCGAATTTCATAATTAATTTATCACCTTCTTTAGTTTCCTCTCAAATATTAAATTCTATTAAACACTGCTTTATGTATAATAATTTAAAAACATTATTGGCCAATATTTAATATGAATTAAAATTAAATATCATTTATAATAAATGAGCTATTTTACTATTATATTTATTATTAAATATTAAAATGTATTTTAATTACTATTAATAGAAATTGAGAATATTTATTTTCAATTTCTTACTATATATGGAAATTTTTTATATACCATGTAGAACACAAATGTAAATTTCCAAATATTTTTATTTTGAATAGAATCTCAAAATAATCAAAAGTTTGAATTTATTTGCAGAACTATTAAACCTCGCGTAAGCAAATATATACATGTAGGATTGATGGTACATTTTTCCACAAACCTAAAATTTAATTACATAATTTTAAATTGGGCTGAATTATAAAAAAAGTTATTTACGAATTAGTGAAAATATTATTAGAATATATTATACAAAAAATAAAAAATTCTAATACTTATTCAACATCGAGTAATATAGCAAATTAAATTAATTGTTTTTATATAAAATGTAAAATAAAGCTAAAATAAATTGGATATTGTTAATGAAAGTAAATTATGCGTTAAACTAATAATTATTACTGATCAAAACTTCAATTTTGTTTTACATAAAACATTAATTAATTTGTACGTAAATTAAGAAATATCAATTCGCTTATTGCTTTAATTTCATAGTTATAAGTAAACTATCAAATAAATATTTTTAAAAATAATCTAAAGCATGATAAAACTACAATTTTTAATTACTACTTACTGATTGTTGGAAATTTTATGTAATATTTATTTCATAGCTGTTTGTTTCCCGTCAAGAATTTCTTCTAATGTCCGCTTACTGGAATTTCACGATAACATGACATGGGAACACGGAAAATTTTGAAACAGCAAGACGGACAGATAAGAATGCGAAGTAAATGTCACACTAACCACGACCAACATCAGCTATTGTAAGACGCGGAACTCATGGAAATTGCTTTGAATTATTCGTCTTTTGCAACGAAGGTCGGGGATGGTCTGGAGAAAGGAAGTGATCGAGCCATGAATACATTCAATGCGTTTATATTATAATTTCCATCTCGCAACCCCTCTACTAATTACTTATTTCCTGTGTTTTAATTTACACTGGAGCTGGTATAAAGACATATTTGCGTGTCTTTTTCTGGACATCCCTTGTGTAAATATAACAAGCAATGTAGAGAGAAAAAGTAAAGGAAATGAGAGTAGAGACAATCGTAATGTAATTGAAAGTTAGATAAGCACGATAAAAAAAAAAAAAAATGTGCAGATGTTATCATGTCAAGAGATAAAAATAAGAGGTATAAAAGAGATGAATTAGACTAATAAGGGTGCGATGTGAGTGTATTTTTCTGCAACAGTTACATAAAATTGTCGAATGTATATGTTGGTACGACGTCAGTGTTACTTACAATTTCATAAAATAATTACATTATGTATTAATCAGAACTTGTAATAGCTAATTTATGATAAATGTAAAATACGTTCCGTTAAATAAAATATTCAAAAAAACAAAAACAAAAAAATAAATAAATAAAAACTTTACGATAATGCTTTTATGAAAAATATTTTAAATTTAATATTTTTAATGTTGATAGTAACTGTAAAAACGTTAATAAGTTTCATTAAGTGAATCCTATTAACAGGATGTTAATACTGTAATGGATTTTATGTGCGCGTGTGTACTTATATGTATAAAATTTTTATAATTAATCGATGCAACTAAATTAGTTTTATTAAATTCATCAACGTTCAATTTACACTATAAAATGAAGAAAAATTATAATAAAATTTTTATTTATGATTTTACTATCCTAAGTTGAATTAAATTTTTATAATTTTTTAATAATATTTTATTCGATTTTTGAACTCTTAAATGAAAAATCTTTTTGAGAACGTTTTGACGTATAAAAGAGTTGTTTATGTACTTTTTTTATATTTTTTTTTCTTCTACCTCACATTTCAAAGACCGTTTGAAAAGCTTTTACTCTGATTATATTAAAATATTTGAGAATATATCTGGAAAATCAAAAAAATTTATCATTTTGTATACCAGAAGCATCAGACTTGAACATACATTTTTAAAGAAGCCATTTTTCCTTTCAGAAGACGCAATTTAAAAATATCATGAATCCATGTTACTCATATAAACATAGTTTATAACATTTTGCATGCTTTTATATCATAATGTAAATATTTTGAGGTAAAATCTTATGAATAGCTGTAAATATTTTCGAAAAAATGAGTACATAAATGTATGATATTGGGACATTTCATATATAAAATATTATTAATAGCGATTTATATCTTTAAAGAGAAATAAATTTATTATCCATAATAAATATAATTATAAGTCATATGTATTAAAAAGGAAACTTTTTGTTTAATTATTATCGACGTATTGTTGTTAATAAAAAATTAAACGAGTAGTTGGCCTTTCTATCGAAATTTTTTTTATGTCATTTCATTATTGATTGAAAGTGCGTAGTATTGCTTCTTTATATTAATCAAAATTGTTTCTCAAAGTTCTGAAATCAAAAGAATCTAAAGAATACATTTTTCATAGAGTTTTAAATATAATGTCTCAATAATGGTAGTGCAAAATTAATGATTTTTAATAAATAGTAAAATCATAAATTAACTAACAATAATTGAGCAAAGTACTAGAATAAAACTAATATGCAAATGAATATAAATTTTATGAAGAATATTTATATTACTAAATGATTTATACGAGTACTTTGAATTTGCCATCAATAAGTTTCAACGTATTTTATTTATTAAAATATGAGTATTTTCATCCACTAACTATCACATTATCTGTTATTTTACCACATTGAAGAATTTTTTGGACACAATTAATTTTGTATAATAACATAATATATTTATTAAAAGTCAAGAATATTATAATATAATACTAGCTAATTTTGTAAATCAAATTAAAAATATACTTGCAACACTTATGCCAAACAGAATTCAAAAAAGTTTTCTTTGCATTAACCTAAAAGTGAAAATAAAATTATTTAAAATTTTTCTTCTTTGTCTAATATTTTTACCTTAGTTTGGTGATATATGTTATCATGTTGAAAGTTTAATCCTATCAAAAGTATAAATGATATTTGTATCTTTCTAAAAGCATCCATTTATAAAGCTCTTTTCTATTTGCAATATATAACTATTAAATGAAACTGCTTTAAAAAAAAAAAAAAATCAGACATAGTTTATTCTACAACATTGAATTTTATATGCTTTTAATTGCCTTAACGAATGAAATTAGTTTGGAGTAAATTTTGAAATATTTGACATATGAATACAATATAAAAAATTTATTTTTAATTATTGTTTCTCCATTTCGTACGTTGATAATTGCATCGGTGCAACATTTCACAACAACCCCCAAAAATTCTTTTTTTAAATAAAATTTGTATTTACTTAATAATTTTCATTTTCATTATCAAATAGTAATGAGTAATATAAATTAGTGTAAAATGTTAACATTAGCTTGATAAGGTCCACAGGAATATGTTATCATTAGCTTTATACGCTACTTGAAAACAATTTTAGTAATAATTTCTAAATGACCTCATTAATAAAATTTTTTATAATTAATAATAGTATGTTTTCCTTTAATTTTAAGTAGCACGATGACTTCGAAATAAGATAAGAAACGGGATTTTACGCTTACGGGATTAAAATTTAAAATTTTCTGCTATGATAATAATTAACAATTTTATAAAAGATAACCAAATGATTTTAAAGCATATTTAATCTATTATTTCAAAATTTAATAATTTTCAATTTTATAAAAATAATTTTTTTAGTGTGTACACATATTTCTTTAGTTTCCGTGAAATTTTTAATAAACTCTCCCTTTAAAAACAGCTCGGGCTGTTTTTTACAATGCACTGTAAACTAATATTTACGCAAGAAATAACTTTTTACTTTTACTTACTCCCTGTATTGTCTCTCTCTATCTCTCTCTCTCTCTCTCTCTCTCTCTCTCTCTTCACCCCTCTCTTTTCACAACCATCCTCATTTGTTATATTTTCCCGTCTCTATGTCTCGGCCGTTTCCTACAATTTCTCGATCTTGTTTCTGTCGCATTTACTTTTTTTCCTTTTCTCTCCTCCACGTCTTATTGGTTCACGGTGATGCTCTACTGGTTATAGATCAACACGCTCCACGTGTATCCGTGATCCGTAAATCATAGACACACTGGGGGGTTGCGAGCGGCTGCAACAGCAAATTTTAGAAGTGCGAAAACGAGTCGCGCGGGAAGAGAAGGCGGAACAAGTGAGAGGGGGAGACAAAAGTTCTTCAACATAAAAAAAAAAAAAAAAGAAAAAAAGAGATGGATATAGATGTCCGGAAGAAACAATGGTGAGAAGCAATGTATAAGTGAGTGAGAGAGCAAATGTAATAGAGTGCACAAAATAGAAAGAGTGGGTAGACGAAGATGGGAATATCGATGGAAGAAAATGTAGCGAGAATCCGCGTCCGTTCTGTCTATTTTTATTTCTTTTATTGCTCATTGCGCCAGTGAGGGGGGGGGGGGGGGGGGGGCCGCGAGAGTGAGAACAAACAGAGAAGTAATTCAGCTTATTACTCTTTTCTCCTTTTGCTCCCTTCGGCAGGGAAGATGAAAGATAAAACAAAAGAAATTGTAAACAATTGGATTTTTTTTATTAGATGAAACAAGGGATGAAACAAGTTTTGCAAGCTTCGTATCTACTTGAATTTCTCGAATTATAAATATTTACGGTCCACGCGGTGCCTTTAATATTGAAGCGATATACGCGGAATTAACGCCGCTTTGATAAACTCTCGACACCTGCGCTGCGCAAGGGACGTTTTCCGCTCTTTCATTCTTCACCTTTTCGTGTAAGTTGAAAGATTGCTACCACACGAAGCTCGGGAGCTTGGGGATTGAAGAGAAATGGAACGTTTGTGAATTATTTAGGGTTGCTTACTGAGCGCAAAATGAAAAACGATAGATTTTTGTGTACGGATGAGAAAAGACGAAGTTTAGACACTTAACTTCGTACTTGCACAACTTTTTACCGTCGTCATTCATTATAAACATCCTCTCTATATACAGATTTTTAGCGTATTTAATAGAATTCAAAGAAAAAATTCTTGTAAATTTCTTCAAAATCTCATCTATTTACTTAAGCATTATGATAACTTATAAATAGATTTAAATGTGGAATGAGGACTCCTCGTAATAATATTACCTTGGTACTGATGTCTATTTTTTTTTTTTTTGCTTTGTTTTTCAATTTCAGTTTAATTTTTTTTTTCCAACGAAATAAAATCAATATATACTATGACGATGGATCCCTATAATCTGAAATATGATTTGATTTAGAATATTTAATCTTTAATAGAACTATATACGCTATTATTATTTCTATAATATATAGATCTATAATATATATACAATTATGTAATAAGGGTAATTAACAGCTACTCGTTATGATAAATCTAAAAGTATCTTTTTACGTTTTATTGAGAAATATCGGGGTTAAACTATCCCTAACTCGTAAGTCAAATTGAATTTTTCTCACAGGAAAAGCATAAAAATCTCAAGCATCAATTATAGAGATTCGAGAAGCTAATTAATTTTTAAACGTCTTTTTAAAAAGGCAAGAAGGTATCGCGTAAAGGTATAGAAGTCAAATTTCCCCATTTAAAGCTAGTAAATGTTTCCCCTTACAACAGAGTTCCGAATGAGCCGAAGAGCTAGCGACAAAATGACCAAAGTTACCACCAGTACGTGCTCAATGCTGTCGACTCTCTTGACAAATGCTTGCCCTTTTGTTCCAGTAGGGGGAGGCGTTATTTTCTCACTCTTCGAAACTTTCTCCAGATCTTAGAGGAAAATCCCTTTAAGCAAGGTCCAGTTCGCGGGCTTTTGCCGCGGAGCCCGCATTATTTGCGAACATTTTTAAAGAAATGGCTGGGAGCCCTATCAGCTGCAGTGCGACCAAGCTTTCATTATATTATAACTCTCTTCGACTCTTCGATCTCCCGAAATCGCGAGAATAACGTAGGAGCGAACGCGTGCGGAATTCCAGAAAAAGTCTCGCAAGACAATCGCAATGAATGAGATTTGAGCGCACGAGTAGTGACTAAGGTAAATGAGATCGATTCTGTCGAGTATAAGTGAAGAAGAAGCTCGTTGGCGACTCGTTCCGCATTATATCTTTATAATAATAGATTGACGGGACTTTAATCAGAGTATTATATCAGACTTGTTTGAGAACTTCAATAGAAGTACGTAAAATCACCGTGAATTTTTTAGCATTAATACTGTTTATTAAATATACGCCAGCAATAATTTATGAATATATGATAATATTAGAAAGTAATGCATTTCATAAGTTGTAAAATTATAGACTAAAGTAATATATTCCTCAATTCTTCTACAGTTTCCATGTATGATAAATATTAAAATGTTAAATTAACTTTGTCTTAAAATCACGATAAAAAAAAAAAATGTAAAATATGTTTATTAAATTATTCCTTGAGATTTAAAAAAAAAAAAAAAGGCAATTTATAGAATTAACTCAATGAAATTTAGATTGTAGAAATTAAAATAAATGTAATTAATTATATGACTGTAAAAGTATAATTATATTTAAAATCGATAAATATTCATTCTATACTAGAGTATTATAATATATCCATGTACGAGCGTATCAATGTGTAAAATACTATTTCTTTCAATATGGGTTTATAGATGTAATAATTCTAGAGAATTAAAGCGAGTACGTATTATCAGTAATACGTTTAATACTAGATAATATAATCTCGGGGGTCTCGTAGTTGCAATATATATGAGCATGCAAATAAATTTGCCGATTGTAATTATTATACCATAGAATGACATCGTTGAAAAATCGATTACTTTAACAAAACATATATAGCACACCATGAGAATGAGTTATAAATTACCTCTACCACTTTCATATCGTTTTCTATAGCCTTGAAAAATTTTATATAAAGGTGCTATTTTATTCCGGTCTGCGTATAGCTCTATATAACTTTATCGACTAGCCCATGAAAATCAATGACCAACGCCGAAGGAAGAGGAAAGTTCGTATTATATATATAAAGCAATGAAAGGCAAAAAGAAGAAAGAAGTGAATAAAACTTGGACGAATGATTGATAATCCCGATTATTTTCGCATTTTCTATATATATTAAACTAAAGAAAAAAGACTAACATAAGTATGCAGTCGTCCCTCTTATGCATACTCATGGAGAATGATGATATGAGTGAAAGTGAGCTATTTAATACCGATAAATTTTAAGTAAATTAAAGCAAGTTAATATTCGTCTTGTGATTTATTATTTATTATTTGTTATCATAAAAATTTTGAAGACAAGTAAGTCATATTTGAAATTGTAGAATTATAAATGTAAAAAACTATGTTTAAAATTTCGTAATTTTATATATATATATATATATATATATATATACATTTAAAATTAATTATTTATTTATGCAAATATAAGGCTTATAAAAATTTCAGTACTTCACTAGTCATTTTAAATCAATAGCTAAATAAATAATTGTAATAAAATTATTAAAAATTTTTAATATGTGTAGAATGAAAAATTGATATATTTTTTATTTTAAAAACTAATTTTTCTCACTCCATTCCTAATATAATTACAATATTACAGTTCATTTAAAATTCTAACTAAAAGAATCTTTATTAGCGTGAAAATCATTTACGTTAAACATTGAACAATGCAAAGAGCAAACATATTTCAAATAGCTTATTAAGTATATTATCAAAATTGTAGGAGATGTTGCCCAAAAATAGATAAGGTCAGAGATATCAGAAAAATAGCCAAGTAAGGACAACGAAATACGACCAATCCGCCAAAAGAACATACTACGTATAGAGTATACTACACTAAAAAATATTTTTTATGGAAATAATGCTGTCGTATATTATTTTCTGCTGTAACATTCTCATACATAGACCGTTAGCTACTGGAATGACAGAGCGAAAATAGTTTTTACATAAATATTGGCAATACAATGACAGGACGTTTCTAGCCCACGCGCGAAAGAAGTTTATGTACACAGTTACGTTGATTCTTTAGGGAACTTAATAAGAAACTTAATAAATAGAAAGAGTGAAATGCGATGATGTACAACGACATTGTGACTTTGTACTCTAAATAATTAAATGTCATTACACGGTTTATAGAAAAATTTTGCATTTCATCGGTGATACAAATCTGACAGGTGAGACAAATTTTGATGTATTACGTCGATTTTCTTTACGTTATAATGGCAATTTGAGTTTTATCTCCTTAATTAAAAATCATGTAAAAAATTAAATGAACAAATCAATGAAAATTTTTTTAATTCTTAATTTACTGTTGCATATATATGTTATTTATAAATTTATTTATCTTCAAAATAAGATGGCTTTGTAGTAAACGAAATTGATAAAAATATTAATTATCGCTGGATATGTAATATTATTTTGCACATGAAAATGATAAATTGTGATGTCAAATATGTTTTACCTAAATAAAAAAAATTCAAATTCAAATTCATTATAAATAAATTGTGCAATATCTCTATTTATTAATTATAAAATTAATGTATTTATAGGTGATTAAAATAAATAATTTGATTGTAATAAAAAATTCTCCTACATTATTTGATATACTTTAAAAAAATTAGGAAAATTTGTTTGAATTTTATACGGTGTGAAATGAGATAATAAAAAATGAAATATACGAAGTCATTCGTATCAGATTCTGAAATAACAAATGAATTCATATTTGCTTGAAAAGAAAAAAAATTTTCTTACGAATTGTCTCTGACATTTGGATATGGAATTTCAAACTTCATTATTTCATTTGATATTTAATAAACTCAATCTTTATTAATCATTCATCGTGTCAATTAATATTAACGATCAATAACTAACATGTACTATTATAATTATTATAATATAATAATAATTATACACGAAATAAAAATATATTAAATTATTCAATAAATAAAGGCTATATTAATTAGTGATATTAAAATATATTAGTCATTAGAATTAAAACAACCACGTAACTTTAAAATGATATTAAATTTAATAAAACTATATTATCGGTTTATCAGCGATATATATGTAATTTCAAAATTAAAACTAATAATTAATTCATTATTAAGTCTTCGTATGATACTTTCAATAATTATTCTTGAAATTGATAATTAATCTCACTCTGTATACACATTTAACACTTCTATTTATAATAGACGTTTAGTAAAATTTCAATTGTAATTGAATTCGTTTAATTATATTTAATTTCAATTTATTTCGCTCATTGGCAAACACGTTTTTTTAGCTTACCAATAAAGTTAAAATATTACACACCTTTTTTCCATTTATCTGACTTAATTGTCAAATACGTTTTTATATCTCATTTTTTATGACATTGTATTCTCATTTACTATTAAACTGATTTGATAAGAGGCTGATTTATAATACATTACGTATGTAAAAATTGTGAAAATAAAGAAAAAAATGATGAATTTGCGACAAAATCTCTATGCCTATTACAATGAGGTACAGAAACGTCAATGACAATATCGTTTTAGCGATCATTACAAGTAATCCTAATAAATTAGAGCTATAATTTTTTTTTTTTTTTTTTTTTTTTTTTTAATCACTATTGTTCTTTTTAAATAATATGATTCTGAATATCTTATTAAATAATACAACTTATAAAATACATAAAAAAAAAAAAAAATATGAAATTGTAATGAAAGAAAGAGTGGAACAATAAAAAATAAAAGCAAGAGATATTCATAATGAATAAATTATATATAATAAATAAGCAGATTTTCGATAGATTATCTCCCTGTAAGTATTTAAGAATAGTAATATAATAGTTGTCTTAGATAGTACTAAAAATATGTGAATAATTACCTCGACTAGCGATATATTGATATTTTCTGGATCTACTGTACGCTTCGTTGATCCTTGTTCTTTTATCGATTAATTCAAAATTTACTACCCAATTAGAAAACGTGCACTCGAAGAGGACAATTTATCTCATTGGCAAATTCTACTTGAGCCGGACCGGTTGTTTCCCTATATCCGCTCACGGTGTGGAGTGCACTCGCACACATTCCAACGTCCGTAGAGTCCGTTTGCTCGGCAGTGGCAAGCCTCAGAGTGCAAGGAAGCATACGTTGGAGCTTTGGAAGCTCGGTAATGCACGTCAAGCATAAGCATTTGGGACGTCTGCGGCTGGCTGCAATGCTACCCGAGAAAAGGGATGCGAATAAGTTGCATTTGCAACTTAATTAACTCGTTTATTCGTCGAGCAACTCGAGTAAGTTGATGAGTGACGAGAACGAGTCGCGCCTCGGCCTAACCAATCCAACAACTCAGAATCGCGATCTTAAAAATTGGCTTACCTGGCCATTCTCCCGGGACAGCAATATTTACTATTATAAAATTACTATAAAGAATTATTATTTACAATTTTTATAAATATTTGGGAATTTACTTACTTTTAATTGACTATATTTTTAAATTATATAGCACAAATATAACCCTAATGAAACTCGATATTCTCAAGATGTATTCGCCAGAGCACTTTTTCCACTATAGAATAATAAATAATTTCGAAATAAGAATTCATAGAGACGAAAATATTATATAATTATTATAGTTATAACGTTTAATTACCAGTAATTATTGTACAAAATAGTCTCACGGTAGTTTAAATATTACATCGATCAATTAATTCATAATTTTCGACAACTGAAAGTAACCGAGGACAATTTTCTTCGGTTTTTTTTTCTATTTAAGTAATAATTTCATACAATCAATGAATATATTAGCCAATTAGCTCTCAAGAGACTAAAAAAATAATACTTCGAATGTAAAGAACATAAGATTAAGCATGTAAGTTTTTACAAAACAAAGCAGTTGTATGTAGTTAGGCTGGATGTAGAGAGTGGCTATTGTAAATTAATACATCTTACACAAAAATAATTGAGTTGTATCGATCTTATTTTATATAAGCATATACTATATAACATAGCTGTTTAAACATTTTTTCCATTTAATTAAATGTAATCTGTATTTATCTATCTATACTTTCGCTTTTCTCAACTCGATTATTTATATATTCGCATTGAATTTGATCTAAAGAAAATTCTAACTAACTCAGACTCTTTATTTCTCATAAATAGAGCTGATTTTCTACTAGGCCATTCATAGATTCGAGACTGATCTCCATACTAACACGTTGCTTTTGAAACACGCAGCATCCAGTAAAGCCATAGATTATTCACAAGAAAATTCTCAAACAGACTCATTATAATAATGTTATTCTCAATGCGACAAATACAAAAATAATTATCTAATATTATGTAAAATAATTTTAAACGCAAATATATATATATATATATATATATATATTTACAAGGAAATATGAATTGTCATTTGTAATTTTTGCACCGATAGTTAATGCCCTGGAGCAATTCTTAATTAATTATTATTTGTAAATTTTTAATTAAAAATAATAATGTTTAATGATTTTAAAGTATGAAACGAGGAAAATTTGATTAATAGCATTGAATATGATGTATGTAGCCGAATGAGCAAACGAAAAGACCTGGAGAGATAGTGATAGAGAGAGAGAGAGAGAGAGATATAGATAGAGAGAGAGAGAGAGAGAGAGATAGAGAGAGAGGAAGAGAGGGAGAGGGAGAGAGAGAGAGAGAGAGAGATAGTGACCAAACTATCAGATAGCTACGCCCCTGTGAGCTGTATTCGGATATTTCCTGCATACATCGCGAAAATGTGGTCGCTAGTTTATAAGAGAGAATTATCTGTAGCCTCTAGCGGAGTATAAAGCAGAATTCATCTACCTGTATGAGTCTTGACCCGATCTGCAACGAGTATGCCATTATCGAATTTTCTTAATTCGATTGTTTGTAACCACCGCATCTATCCTAAATGAATAAACGAGCATACCAATAATTCTAACAATATAAATTATTGTTATTATGTTTAAATAATTGAAAGGATATGATTTTAGTTGAAATTATTTTGAAAATTACGATTAATGATTTGTATTTGTCAAAATTGCAAACAATAATATTCGTAAATTCTTTAAAATAATTTCATAAAAATAATGCAAATCGATCGTTTAAAATTTCACGTGAGAAATGGAAAACCGTCGTATCGATGCGTTATATTAGCAATTATATTATTATTTATAAATTTTATATAATTCCAAAATTAGATATAAAATTGATAAATTAAGTAAGATAATTCTATATTAAGACCATAAGTTATCGCTGCATTTCGAATTTCTATGTTTATTGATAAATCTTTGTTACATCTTCACCCATAAGATTAAATTGAACTATGCGCCCACGGTAAGTGAACCAGTAAGATCGACTCCCGAGGAAATTGTTTCTCCTTTCAAAATTTAAAGCTATATCGACTTATGCCTATCTTAATATGTTATATGAAATAATTAATTACAATATGTTATAATTAATTGTAATTATAAAGTTGTTATAACTTTTAAACTTTAATTCAAAATCATTAACAGAATATAATGAAAATATACGGTACGCACATGGCATACTATTATTTTTAGATTTGTTAGTAAAATATTAATTTGATTTAAAATATATTTATAAAATTACTTATTTCGTGAAATCAAATATGCATTCATTAAAAGATTTGTGAATTATTTGTAAGATCCAATTATTCTATTGGTATTGATTTACATTTTACTGCACTTTGCTAACTGGAAGATATTATCAGATTGATTGTCAAAATGTTTAGTAATGATATAATATAGAACTTTTTTTGTTCATATGTCCATATATTGACATTATTATTTCTAAATTACTTATTTGGGCATTACATTTGATGGTTCATTGACTAAGGGAATTTTCATACTGTAAAATATTTCCTTTGTGCAATATGCGTGAATATAGACAAAAATATTTTCTAGTAAAAACATATTTTCTTTTACGGATGAGATGAATCGAACGTAGACATAAAAATATAATAATGACTTCTAATATTATTATTAATATTGATATTTTAATAAATATATATATATATATATATATATATATATGTATATATATTCAGTAACTATATATACTGAACTATATATAAAATATATAGTATATTTTATATAATATATACTTATATTTATAAACATATATATATTCAGTAACTAATTTATTTGAGTATCAGTATTATACATTTATTTATTATTGTAATGATTTTGATCTAATAAGCCTGGATCTAATAATACCGGCGATAACAGAATTAGTATTACTTAGGTATTTGAAATCGGTAGGAGTTTCCAAGTATGCAAATAGTAGAAAAAAACATTATTTTTCCATTTAAACCCATTATAATACAATATACATATAAAAATTTTATGTCATTAGAAATACTTGTTTACCTGCTTCATATACAAATATGGACGTACACATAAAGAAACATACGCAAACATAAAGGAAAACATCAGTTTCATAAGTATACATGAAAACTAATAAGTCTGTTAATGTATAATCTTTAATAGCGTTTATATAAGGTTCACATAATTATATCCTCTAATTACAATATATTTATGAAGTATTTTTCGAACTATTTAATTTTATGAATTCCATTATTTATTCATTTAAATTTCAATTATTTTTATTATTTGATATATAAATATATTTATCGATGAAATTATTATTTTCTCTTGTTAAAATAATATGCGTTATCGTTCCTTTCACGATTATGAAGTTTTCAAGTAGTTAAGAAATTGTCATGTCCATTCATACAGATTAATGGGTTTTAGTTTTTAATAATTGTTTGTTAAAACAAACAATTTTCAATATTATATAATAATTGTATTTAAACGTGAATTTTAATTATTAATATTATTTTCAAAGATATTTATATCTTATAAAAATTATCCCTATCTAAACAATATGGATATATTGCTAAAATAGATATTGTTGTAAGGGCATTATAGACATACTAAACTAATCCAATATTATTGAATAAAGTATTTCTAACTATTTGAATAAAAATCACATTAATTGATTAATGTGTAATAGCAATAATTGAGTAATGTTTAAATAATATAATTAATGATATTATTTTATTGTTAATTAAATATATATAACTTTCAATTAATCGATTTTAATTGTATATATATATATATATATATATATATATATATATATATATATATATATATACATACATATATAATATTGTTGAGTAATATTAGATTATTATCAAAATATAAATAATTTTATATGAAATTCCTCATTCCGTAGTTATAATTTATAGCAGATTAAAATTATCTTTGATATAGATTAGGATAAATCACAAAATAATCATTTCAAAAGTAAGAATTTCTTACTTATTTATCGTTCCATGCAGGGTAGAAAGAAAACGAATAGTGGTTTTTCATTATTCTTTTCATTACATTACTTCTCTTCTTTCTCTATGATCGATGACTCTGAAAATACGAATGAACAATGTTCATCTTTGACTTATCTTGATAAATGATGACTTCTTGGTAATACCTTCTCTAATCGCAGTATACATTTGTATATCTGTGATAATTCATTTGGTACAAAGAAATAATAGTATCTTTTAATTTTCTTTATAAGACTAACTAAATAATATAATCATCTTTAAGTTGAATTAAAGATGAATCAACCAATACAATTATTGTTATTCTACAATATGGAAAATTCTGAAATTATTTGTATATATATATATATATATATATATACATTTGGTATATTAATTTTTTTTCAAAACTTAACTCTAATTATATATAATATATTTATAAACAAAATTTATTATCCATCTTTAATAAAATTATCATAAAAATAAGCTAATTGTTCATTTATTTATTGATTTCAAATATTGAATAGGTTATTATGGTAAATAGATGTCTAATTTCACGGCAAATCTGTCTAAGTTTCGACTTATCGCCTTCGGTAACAAGTAACTTTAATTGAAGCCTTCTAGTAATAGATTACATTTAAAGTGTCGACTAATACGTATACGTGCACGCATACATACATACATTACCGCGCGGATTTAAATCTATATAATTGAGTACGGAATTTGTTTATAAACACATATAATACGATGTGAGTGACCTTACAGGGTTATTTAGAAATTAAGAAATAAATAATTTAGATGATTACGTATGAAAGGATAAGCGATTTTGAGAAAACATTTGTAGGAAACTTTTTTTTTATTCATTTTTTTATTATCATAGCTTATATAAAGACTGAAATGATGGGCTTTTAACATATATTTATATTTATTTATTTATATATTTTACCACATTCGTAGTATATTTCAAATTACATATTAGCAATTACATTGTTTTGAAATATGAATGATTTGAAATAAAGTAAGCGATATGCAAATTAAATTGGATATTTTTAAATTACACATCGATTAACATAAATTTTTATTTTCTAGCCGAAAATAACATTATACACCAGTTTTATTCTATTCAAGTCGTTTTATAACCAGAGCATTTTCATATTGAAAAGTATAGTTCAAGCTCCATTATTTTTTATGTGCAATGCATGTATATTTATTATAACTGACGAAAATATCGATAAAATGTTCAAATTCAGTTTAGAGATGGTTTCGTTTCAGTTTCTAATGCTAATTTTATTAAAACGCTAATACTATTTTAAATATTTATCAATTAAACTTAATTAGTATATGATTTTAAGCTAAAAATATATCTATTTTATTATATAGTATTAATATCAATTTTATTAAATAAAACCTTAAATCTTTATTCATATGAAAGAATAAAATTTATAAAGTCGAATTTAGAAGAATTTGTAGATTTACTTTTCTAAACAAAATGAATATATTGAAATATTTTTTATCCATATAATCCAAAATATAGAAATACTTTGAAAAAATAGCATTTTTTTTTCAAAGTATTGTAATTTAATATTACGTCAAAGAGCGTATGTAATCAATGTAAATTTCTATTTAGTTTATTTAGAATATTTAGTTTTTTAATATAAAGGGCAGAAAATAATTGCTAAACTAATGACAAATGATTTATAAATTTTGGAAATAGTTATTAAATATTCTTTAATAGTTAACAATATTTAAAAAAAGAGTTTTTGTTTAAATATAAAATAAACATTATATACGATGATTACAATTATATTAGATCATGATTATAAATTTTCAAATATATATTGATTCAAAAATATTAGAGCCAACTGAAAATTATATGGATTTTAAATTATTTAGAAACTCACGAGTACATAATTCTGCAACAATTTAATATTTTTATTTGTGACTATTAATTTTTTGTTACTGATGTAGAGATTAAAAAAGTTTTCAACGCACATAAATTTATAGACTTAGACGAAGAGAAATTTTGAATGAATTAGGGTACAGAAATTTTTATACTATGGAAAGCGAAGATATTAAAGAATAAAGAAGGTAAGAAAGATGACGCAAGCCAGACTACAATATATGTGAATCCGATTTCACATTGACCAGAGTTAAAAATTATTTATATTTTAAGTTCAAATTTTAAGATTTTCATAAAGCCAATTGCATTTACTTTGATTTTCTAAAACTATTGAAAGTTACAGATGTTGAACAAATTTTTTATTGTAATATACCTATCCTATTCGATTTTACAAGACTAATTTGAAGTACATATTTGTTTAAAGTATTAATTATTAAATATTGAATGCATATTTACAAAAAATGTGTATTCATTCATTTTATAAAATGAAATATATAACTCTAAAATAAATAAATGAAAGAAACTTAAAATATAAACAAAAGTATTTTTATATCCAATCTCTCAATATTATCATACTTCAATAATGTCAACAAATATTATTATCTTAAATATTTTTGTTCATATAAGATTTTCAGTTTTAAATTACAAAATTATTAGTATTTTTATTATTTATTTTTCTGTTTCTTCCGTGTTATAATAATTCAACAGAATGTTTTGTTAATAAAACAATTACAATAAATTCGATGCTTTACTACTAGTATAAATCTCGTACATTTATGTCCTTCATCAACTGAAATATTGTTGAATATTCAATTAATCAAAGTAAAGCGTAAACAATATTGTAGTTCATTGTGCTATGCATTAAAATAATAATATTATATAACGTTGTAATGCAAAGCGTATTTAAATAATTTAAAAATTTTCAAATTCAAATAATTATAAAATGCAAGAGGCTTAATGCTTAAATTATAGAATTATTTCTTAGTAAATAGATAATGGTTCGACATTACATTAAAATTAGGACAATTACGAGCACAAGAATTTTTTTCATAAGTGTTTTCATAAGCACGCGACCACTATTTTTTTAGCCTACAAACTTATTCGCGGCCCTATGGTTTGGAAATTCTTGCGTTGAAATGTTTTTAGGGTTTCATAATTGCATTGAAATTGGCAAACCGAAAGACCATCGATCGAGTTTCGATAAAAGCGATATTTCATCACAGCCATAAAGCAAAATAAGCAATATCGCGTTACTTTGTATGCCTGATCGAAGTCGAAATTCATGGTGTGGGATGAAGCAAAGGAGAGAAGGAATCGAGTGGTCTCCATCGAATATATTATACAGATGAAAATTCAAGCGACACTTGTGTTTGTCTATTTTAATAAGGTACAACGATTGGAATTCTTCATTAATTCTTCATTAATTAATAATGAGATGGAGAGTATTGGCTTTAAAGTGATGTATTCACTATTTAGAATATGCGTTAAGAATGCTTATTTTTATCAATTTTATTTCCAATATGAGTCCAAGTAATATTTTATACATACATATATATATATATATATATATATATATATATTTATATTTGTTTTTCTCCTCAAAATAATTAGAAAAATTAGTGTTTCCATTATATATTATCGACATATAATATTTTACATAAATAATAATTATTATTATAACTACAATTTACAATCCTTAAAAAAAAAATTTGGATCTTTGTTTTATGTCAAGCTCAGATGAATTTGATCTTGAAATTACCATTTAATTTTCTAATTTTTAGGCACAAAAATATGTTACTTTTATTAAGTTTTTCAATTTTTTCGTATCAAATTAAATATTATATTTTCATTTAGAATAATCTATTATTATAATCATATTGTACATGATACAATACACATACCTTATAAACGAATTATAAGAAAGAATAATTTGTGTTTAATATTTCTTCGAGTAGCATTTCAATTTTACATAGTGTATAATTAATTACCTTATAGACTATAATATTATTTTCTACAATAATACAGATATAATAAAAGCTATAAAAATGATTAGTATTTACAAATTTATGCACATCAAGATTCTCTGAGAAATTTATAGTCATTAATTTGGAAATTTATGGTTAGTTGTCGATAATAGAAGGACTCTAAATATTTTTACCTAAACGTTAAAACAACACTTTGCGTTAATTAGATAATAATTATTAATTAGCTATGAATGATTCGCTAGTCATTAAACCCTTATATAAATACCTAAGCAGTAACAATTTTCTTTATAAATATATTGACAACTAAACGAAAACAATAATGAAAGCTACAAATTATTTAGAGAGAAAATAATCTTAAAAACTACACTATATATATATATATATATATTTAAGTACTTCAAAATTAATAAAGGTATTAAAGCACAGGTAAATAATGCTATTATAAATAATTCTATGCTGAATTTATTCATAAACTTATAAGAATATTATTACATATAGGTAATTAATACAACAAGCATGTGCTAAATGTTATCTAAGTGGAGAAAAAAAATAATAAAATGAATCCGTTGTTATTAATAAATAGATATTTTTAAGATGTTCGTGAAATACGATTGTGATATATATGAGGCTATAATAGATAACTCAGTATAACTTTTAAAAATATAGTCTTTCTTTATATCTGACCATTACTTAAAAGTTTTAACATTTTGCTCTATAACTCTATCTTTAAAATCGGAATTAAAAATCTAGAGAAAGTCGATAAACTGCCCATCTCAAATGTTCCGTACATATATTATAATAAATAAAAATCCCTACATGATCATCGAATTTTTATTTTAATTAATACATTAATTATGTACAATTAACTTTTTTTGTCTTGTTAATTTTAAGTTATCTATTTTCAAAAAACAATTGCCATTGCTAAACAACATTCATTATAAATAAATAATCTTTTGATAGCTATTGGACTGCCCTACCAAATATTAATATTAGTTTTTATAATATTTGAAGGATTAAATGGACTTAAAATATTCATACTTTTTGCCTCGTGAATATTGAAAATATTTTAATACCCAAGTATAATTTTGATAATTTAATAATGTAAATTTGATAATGTAATAATAATCTATTATTCTATTAAGTATGTTAGAAGCTACTTATTTAATCAAAGATATAGTTTATAATCCCTTAAAATACAAAAAAATTTATAAATAAACCGAAGAACAGGAGGAATGTATAATACGAATTGCCTCAATTTTTAGTGAAAATAGTAGATAAATGTACACAAGAGATACGTAATCCCTTCAACTCATGTAAATTCGTCCCACTTTATCGTGAAAGCGGGTCTCATTTTGAAATAGTAGCGTGTATTAAACTATAATTAATTAAAGTTCTAGTTCCCATTGCATACAGGCGACTAGGGTAAATCGATTGCTATAAAATTAAAGGCCAAACCAATTAAAATGAAAAATGTAGTCGATCACTGCTCATTATTTGCACAACCGCTGTTGCTGCCTGATTTATTTCCCTTCTTTTATTAATAAAAGTCAAATTAATGACAATCGTATATGGCAGAAGCCTCTGTTTCAGTATGCAAATATATTTATAGCAAATTAGCTATGCAGTCATTTAAAATATATATATATATATATATATATATATATATATATTTTTTTTTTATTTTATTATATAAGCATATGAATGAATGTATACGACAGATTAATATGATTTGATTTTAAAAATAAAAGTTTAAAATACCTATTGTTTATAATAGTAATTCAATCTGGTTGATATTAATAAGGAATGGAAGAATTTTTTTAAAATTTTAATTAAAAGAATTATTAGCATCTTTTCATAACAAATTATTTATGCAAAAATGAATATAAATTCTAAGATTTATATTTACACTATTAATAATAATAATAATAACGTTGCAAGAGATTAAGACTTAATAAGATAATAACGAAGAGTATTATATTTCAAAGAAACATTAATTGACGTGAAAAAAAAAAAAAAAAAAAAAAAAAAAAAAAAAAAAAATATGCAAATATTTTTTCCTTTTTTATCCCTAGATATGCGACAATTTTTCTAATCATCGTAATTTATATCTACCTCACAAAGACGAGAATATTTCTGTTGACAATGGAATATTTTTACGTCGCTCATACCTACGTGAAATCATAAAACAAAAGAAAGAAGAAAACAATACTGTATGCTCAAGGAGTAAAAACGATGCAACAGCAACGTTGCACATCATCACAAGATACGTCGAGGAGAATCTACGAGTGCGTCGCTTTACTGATAGTGACAAAGAGTAAAATAAGATGTGCAGTACTTGCGATATCATTATGTTTCAGCGAGAAAATATATATGTTTGAATTTGCATAAGGTTCTATGCATTATTTTTAAGATTCGTAAAATTTTTATGACAGATAAATCATATGAAATAAAAAAATCTACATTTACGTAAATATAAGATATTGCTTTATAAATATTGACTTGCCAAATCATATATATATATATATATATATATATATATTTTTTTTTTTTTTTTTTTTTTTTTTTTTTTTAACTAAACATAAGAAACTATCATTGTTATTATAGTTTTATGATATACGAAATATAGAGTAGTGTAAAGAATTTGTGTTTTATGGATTCACGCGTCTACTTAGTTGTGCTGGTAGACGTAAACCTCAATTATTGATAAATTTAAAATTCAATGCGCCCAAAGTACAAAAGGATTCTTCCGAAACACTGCGTTATTACAGCATTGTTGACATGGCCCTTTAGATCGAAACGCGCAATTCAATGCTCTTTCATTAGAAAGGAATAAAGGGAGAAGGAGTACGCAGTCAAGTTTATTTTTACGGCTGCTTTCGCGCGTCGTCCCAACAAGCAGACGACATGCACACGATAAAAAGCTCGTTGGCTCATACGCGCCGTACTTGAGCTTCCGCTAATGAAGGCCGCCAAGGGAGAGGACAAGCAAATTCGCCCCCTTTTGTGTCGTCTTCCTTCACAGCCCCAACAATGTGAATGACGCGCCGTCGCTTACGCGATCCTTCGGCTGGAATGTCGCGATTCAGTCGCGGGTCCAAGCAAAGGAAAGCGGTCTATGGGAGTTACTGAAGTAAAAGTTACAAAGTGCTACGGAAGGACAAGAGATGAGAATGTAAGGGACAATAATATGGTGGAGCAAGAAGTTTGGAGTATTTTCAAAATGACGTCGACTATTTTCATGGAGAATAATCGTTAGAAATTATACTACGAATTTTAAATAAATTTTAAATAATAGCCTAGTGTTCGTTCATTCACTCGCAATTTCGTTATTAAAAAAGAAGCGAATATAAAATAATTATATTATTAAAAATTTAATGTTACAGACATTTTGGAAATTGTTTTCAAATAATAGATCATTCCATACATTATTGCAACGATTTAAAAGCAAGTAATATTCTTAATCTGTGATGCTTTAAATCTGAACAATATTATATACAATATGTGATATATTTTAATCATAATTAATGATTAATGTTCTTACCAAAGAACTTGTTTTCTGATAAATTAAATCTTCGCGTATAAACAATGTCTAAGTTTAGTTTATATAAATATGTGAAAAATATAAAAAAAAAAAAAAAAAAAAGGACATAGAGAGAGAGAGAGAGAGAGAGAGAGAGAGATTACATAACAGTAAATAATAAAAACGTGCCTGGATAATCTATAAAAATTAATGTACCTTTGAATGTAAAAGATGAATGGGCCGATCATTGAAGAAGCTGCGTGAAATTAAAATACTAAGCTTAGTGTAAATGTCAGAGAATTAGTAAAAGGAAACAATTTTTATGCGTGAAAAGGATGAGCGAGCCAGGAGGGAATTATCCAGCCAGTACGAAGAATGTCGGGCAATTGTTAAAACTACTCCCTCGTGGTATTTGCACCTTTGATAGCTCTTCCTTGCCGACATTATACTTTAGTAAATAACCATTTAATCGGTTATGAGAAAAGCATGGATGCTTACATCAATAACAAGAAATACTTAATTATTATAGGATAAATATTCTTGTAAATTCGTTGAGAAATAACGTAGCAATTGAGCATATACCAAAAGAAATTACCGAAGCCGAAAACAAAACTGAATACACGCTTATGAAAGTGCCTGTAATTAAAACTTTTTTTGCTAATCACTACAGCTATTTAAATGGATTTTCTAACGAAATATCTTATAGGCAGAGGATGTACAAATCGATATAAAAATATAATAACTTTTATTTATTTTAAATATAATGTGATTTAATGTACTTGCAATCAATAGAATAAATTTTTATAACTCAGTTTATTTATAATTCGTTTGAGTGTCTTGTAAATATATATTATTGTTGTTATTGTTGTTGTCGTTGTCGTTGTCGTTGTCGTTGTCGTTGTCGTTGTCGTTGTCGTTGTTGTTGGTGTTATCGTTGTTGTGGCAAACATGTCGGATAATTAAATGATTTTTTTATATATCTGGCTAAAAAGATTAAATTTTATTTGATGAAGAAATAGGAACAATTAGAAGATATAATTAAAAAAATTTATATGTTCTCTCAATTTTTAATGTTATCATAGTACAATTTATTTTACGCCTCTATAAATTTCATCATACTTATAAATTTTGCAGATACGTAATATTTTCTAAAAAGTACAATAAAAATGTCTAGATGCATCCTGAATTTTTACCAAGCAGTCACTATAAATTTTATCGCGAAGTCAATATAAAGTTAAGTCAAAAAACTTCCGCAACGATCGGTTGAATAAAATTTTTACAATATCTTTCAAAGAAAAGCAAGTATATTTAAGTGCGAAATTCCTGCTACAATGCTTAAAATACGTATTTTGAAGTTGAAAGAAGATGTAATTCACTTTCTTAAATTAAATTTCTTTATTATATAATGAAATGTTTAAATAAAGATTTTATTCTGTCTGCTGCTCATTCATTAAATACATATTAATTTAAATAAATAATTGAAAAAAAAAAAATTTTAACAACGAAAAAATTTCCTTTCATATAATTATTATTAATTTTAGTGTAAAATATATTGAAATTTTCTGATATTAATATTTTAAAAGTTTGAGCAACAAGTAGATAAAATATTGTTAAAATGATAACATTTTATAATGGATTTTTTATCGAATCTATAAATGTACTTTGAATTATTTGTTTCATTTCATAGATGGGACTATAGATTTGTACTTTTTGTCGCATTACCTTTATTAAAAATATTACACTGTGTAATTTCTAAGATTTAGAATTTCTTAAATAAAATATATAATAAAACATTCTTCATATGTTTATATTAGTAATTGCATAATTTTTTTTTTATATCAAATATTAAATATAACGACATATTATGCATTGTACATTGGTTTCTTTGTTAAATATTTTGACTATTGATATACATTTAAAATTTCTGTTTTTTATCTCATATTAAATAAACAATTATTTATCGTCAAATTTAGTCATATCGTCAGACATAGTTCAAGATATATGTAACCGTTAGAGAATTTACCCGCATTCACGGACTCGATGATGCAAAAATCTAATCTTACACAATTTTAGTTTAATTGGATTAATCTAGATAGTACAAAATAGTAATACATTAAGTTCAGCATTCATCTCTCATCCTTTTACGCCATCTTTTCCTATTAAAATCAATGAAGAGATCACTACAAAGAAAATATATTGATTCTTTTTATCTATTTCTTTGCAGAGAACATCTTTTATATCAATAATCGATTAAACCTTTTATATATTTCATAAAAATATATACTTGGTCACTTTATGATTTTAATTATTCAGGCCAAGTCAATATCACTTATTTTTTGAGATATTCTGCTATATTCGTACTGATGGATTACATACAAAAAATATTTATTTTATGTATATGTTTAAAGATATTTATTATATCACTTAACTAAAATTTTTATTTGAAATAATAATAATTATAATATCAAGTATATTAATTGAATTTAAATGATTTTAAAATATATTGAAATGAAATTATATAATAAAAAATATAGTATAAAGTAATGGAGATAACAATATTTCATCAAAGAACATATTACATAGGCAGAAAGTCATCATGTAAAATTTAATCTTGTTTTTTAATTTATAATCGTAATAATTGTCTGTTCGATTATAATGATAATAAGTTCTAAAATACGAACATTCAATAATTTTAAGGTACACATTTTGTAATAATTACAGTATATAATGATAAGGCGTGTGTTAGTCATTAACTAGCTTCAGCGCTTTCAAGTACCTTCAATATATTCGTCGGTCTTAATTTTCTTAACTTCTATGCTTCATAGTTCCACTTTACTTTAACATTGTGTAAGTGACAGATATTATAAAAAAAATAATATTTTTTTGGAATCAGACTTCATTGTATGAAATGTAAAAATATCTGGAACAACGTGCAATCAATACCCATGTCGATATCATAATGATTCATACGAGGTATTATTATTTTTACAATTTAATATAATTTAATGGAATATTTAATGGATTACAGTATATATTGAAATATATTTTGAAATATATATATATATATATATATATATATATATTGATTTAGCACTACAAAGAAAAAAAAAATTAATAAATAACTAATACTATCTCTTATCATTGAAATAATAAAAAATTTTTTCATAAATAAGATACGTCTTTAATTAATAGTTTGAACATCGATAACATATAGTATTATATTTGATATTACTATTTAAAATATTCTATAAATTAGTTGTGCTGAATAATTTATATAAAAGTAAAAACCATTTATATTAAATGAAAAATTGCCCCCTGTGTTATTCAAAGTAATTGAATGTAGCTTTGAAATTTCTATTATATTTGTATTTTATTATTTCGTTGTTGAATATTTATTTACGAATGATAATGTCATGGAGGATATTTAAAATTAAAAAATTTGCATCCAAAGTATATTTTAAATTGTATTTTGAAATTGTAATAATTTGAAGAATATTAAAATATATATATATATATATATAATTATTAACAAATATAACATATATTATTTAAATACATGTGAATATAATTAAATTTCGAAAACAAATATTTGTAATATTCATATCGAATAATAAAGATTATTTATATCATCTAATTATTTTAAATTGTTAAGAATAAGCTTTTATTTTATTTTCATATTTTTTTTTTTTTTTTTTTTTTTTTTTTTTTTTACAATCCTTGAATCCTTGAAAGTGCCAATTTCGCGTACAATTTCAAATTACAAGGACAAAATAAAAATAAAGTAAAATAAACAATTAGCTTAAAAGTCCTCGGAAACGCAAAACATATCCTTTTAAATTATTTACAATACTTTTTGTTTATTTCCCTCCAGAATGTAACAAAATAATTTTACCGATGCAAATATAGTTAAGTGCAATGCTGATTCGCCCGCATGTATAAACTGGTCCAGTTACGCAATTTGGCCCGCTATAAATTGGAATTTACATAGGCATTGATAAATTAATTGCCGTGAATTATTCGATCGTCAATGAGTACTTTGAATGTTATTAACATACTGCTGATGAAAGATCTCTAATTGCCTGCACATCCGGTGATCACGTTCCAGGTAAACCCCTCGGCATCGGCTATAGGATGAAACCATTGGGGCACTTATATAGGCAATTTCGGAACACACATTATAGGCGAGTTTCTAAGTCCGCGAGTAGGAAAGTCCTTTACGAGAGAAGCGAAGCAGGTGCTAACGACTTTTGGGATATGGAAGTTAAGAATGACGACCGGCCACAGACGGTGGGATAAGCTCTCTAGTCTCTAGTGGAAAAGGAATTCGGTGGGCTGTTAATGTCACTGAGAATGAACATATAGCGAATCTTTAAGGAGCTAACTACAGTTTTTCTTTATAATTTGAAATTATGTACTTCCATTCGGCAGTATTGAATTGAAAATTGTATTAGCAAATCATGAATGGCTATGACACCTTGTAAATATATACTAAATCTATACTCTACATTCCTAAAATTCATTATCAATTTTATTATTATTATTATTATTATTATTATTAATTTTTTTTTTATTTATTTTTTTTTTTTAATTTGTTACACAAAAAGTTGGACTATTTGTATGGGTGTAAGATTATAGTTATTGGTTGTAGAAAAATCTCCATAATATTTGTGCATGAACGATTACAAAGATTATTTATCAATGTCACACGTTACTTTATCGTGCGGTAATAGTCTTCATAAATAATATAATGGAAATTAATTAATAATACACATAAGTCAAAAACAATGTGTGTCGATTAAATAAGTTCTTTTTTTACAATATTTTCTAATACGTGTAATAAGAAAATAAGCTGTAAAAATGCCATGTCAAGTTTTAAAAATAAAACCATAATACAATCACAAGATTTACGAAGAAAATCTAATAATAAGAAATGAAAATCTAATAATAAAAAATCTACTTTAAAATTCTCTTATAAACTTTAAGCTGCCTTCATTTCTTTTTTATAAGCGACACCTATTAATAACTTCAAGTGAATTATGCAACTTTCAACCAAAGTATAAGTCAGTTAATCCTACTTCCATGAAATAACTTTGAAATATTTATAATTCCAATACTAATATAAAAAATACTTAAGAAATCGTATAGCGTTTAGGTAAATTAAAATATTCAAGAATTTGTCAAATATCTTGTGTGTGTGCTTTTTTTTTATTTTTTTTATTTTTTATTTTTTTTTTTTTTATTTTATTTACTATACAAATATCACGCTTAATGAATTTTCAAATATTTAATATTTTTATTAATAATTTCCTAATGAATTATTTGCTTTCAGTAATATTTTTATACAATTGCGACGATGAAAACAAAATTTATTAGATAAATTACAAGATTTGTTATTTTTCATTTTAATTCACTTTATAAATGAAATCTCATTAATATTATATTTAATAATTTGTTGTTAGCTACATCTGTTTTGGCTATAAATCAGAGATCAAAAATTCATCACTAAAAATCTCCATATAATAATTTAATGATATCTGTATGTCACATATCTCACAGAATAACACTGACGAGATTTTGATCATATTCATACCAATTTATTCATATCAGTAGAATAGAATTTTTGTTTAAAATATTATTCGTAGCAAGCTATTGATTATTTTTATTTACGGTTTTATTTTAATATCAATGTATAAGACGACTAATTACCGGTCTTTCAAACAATGAAGTCTTGGGACTAATTAATCCCAAAACAATGCGCTCCTGTACATAATAAATAAATTTACACTTGTCTCGTGCTTTCGCAAACCAATATGATTAAGAAATATTTAAAAAATAGATCATCTTAATGATCATTTCGATTATATCTCTTCTCATAACGTTCTCGTTATAAATTGCGCTTCACTCGAACATTTATTTTATTAAAGCAATATTTGCCAAACTCGAAGTTACGCTACACGATAGAATGTCCTAATAATAATATAATAATAATAAAATTACATAATTTATGCGTTAAAAGCCTCGGCCTCTCTGTTATAGAATAGTATAAATAATGAAGTATTTTCTACGCTAGTTAGATAATTTTTATTGCATCATCGTCTTATCAGAATCCAATTGAACAAATATTCTAAGTTTTATTGTCTACATTATTTATATAAATCAATGGCCTGGAGTAACAACCAGAAATTTCTTTCATATTAAAAATTTTGTATTTAGTTATAAGTCAAGACTTCGTCTCTGATCAGAAAGGCTTGCCACCGTCCATATAATAAGTTACATAATAATAAATATCTTTTGTAAAAGACATTTTATTATAGATATAATTTTCATTTAACGAGTATTTAAATAATCTGATTAAAACTTTATAATATTTATATGTACGCCATCCCTTATGAATATAATGACTTTGAAAATAATACAACATACCGATATACCATTGAGATATTACAATAATAATAATATTATTCCAATTAAAAATACACTTATCACAAATAATTAAAAATACACAATTGTGTAATAACTATTATTTCATAAGATAATTTTATAATATACTGCCTCTGTATTAGTAAGATTTAATTAATAGGTACAATAATGGACTACTCTAGTATTATATATCTATTTGAGATCATTAGGCTTCTCTTATCAATTAGTTCAAAGTACTTTTAAGTGTTGATGTATGATTTATGGTAAAAAATACCACACTTAATTACATTCACTTCGTTAGGTACTTTAGCTTTTGTTACCTTTTATTATCACGACGAGCCATAGCGTATTAATACTTAATGTCCAAATCTTAATGCATCGAATAGATAATAAAATAGTCTTATCAATAATATTTAGCATTGTTCGATAGCTACCAAAAAGCATTTTTACAATGTCAAAAGTATCGTTGGTCTTTCAGACTGAAGCATTGATTAAATCCGATTGATTAGTACAATTATTAACTCTTTGATACTTATGATAATATATCAAATTTTAAGAACCCTATATTTATTATAAATTACATATAATTCGTAGCTATTGTGATGATTCAACAGGCTGTCAGTAGGTAATTTTTACTTTGAAATTTCCCATTTAAATGTATAATTATTTTCGTTATTCTTGCAGAGATTAAATATTCGGAATGAAATCTGGTTTAATAGTTTTTCTACTATATTTTAATTTATATTTGGTTACGTTATTATGAGTTCGTTGCCGTTCCTATTCATCTTTAATGTTTTAAGAGGCCGCCAATTGTCGGTTAATGAAAAGTTACTTTATATGTAAACTTTATCTACGCGTTTTTGGAATTTGAAGATTATAAATAAATCCAACAGTTCATCAATCTCTAAATAATTTCTAAATGATGGATCTTATTTTAGTTTCAAATTCTACACGGAACCGGTACACAACTGGTTCATTTTATAGCAAATCTATCTTTTTCAGGGGCTCTTGTCGTTTCAACTTTTTGAACTTTTACAGTGGTTTGTCTTTCCTGTTGAAAACAACGACGAAAAGAACAAATTCTTTTGAAAATATTGTTTTGTATTTCCTGTAAGAATACGACAAAATATTAAGCTTCGAATTACATAAGATTAGTCAATATTGTTTAACAAATTATTAAGGACGACTGAGATTATCTTTAAATTATGTTCACTCATAATATTGCCGAAATACTTCTTACAATTGCTTTTATACTGACTAACTAATGGAAGAAATGATCTTATGATGATCCTTTACTTTTGAGAGTTGAGAAATATTTATATGATATTTTCAGCCGATGAATGACGTTGCAAAACTTGTATAACTTTGCTAGGAACTAGCCTGATTGATCCGAAACAGAGGTAACGACGTGCGGTTAAACGGTGACACGCTGAAAGATGTAATTAACATGATTGACACGTGGTCAACATAACCTCTATTACCTGTTATACACAGATGTTTCCTAAAAATACATAGTTGCAAGTCGATAATGCTGTACAAATAATGAAAATGAATGCAATTAATGACAATTTAACTATTAATATATAAATTAGTAAAAAAAAAAAAAAAAAAAAAAAAAAAAAAAAAAAAAAAAAAAAAAAAAAAAAAGCAATAAATAATGAAGCAATTAAAATATAATGATGGAAATGATGTATGAGATTGAATAAAAAATTGTATAACTCCCTGCCAAAAATATGGAATAAATGTATATTTTTATATACTATAATTAAAAAATATGAAATGAAACGTTGAATTTTATTTATGAAACATGATAAATCATTAAAAAATGTTTTAGTAGTTATAATAGTAGGATAAAAATTGTAAACGAAATATAATAAATATATACAAATAGCACAATGAATTCATTAATGTATAGGTTATATGGGGGAAAAAGCTACAAACTTATCGATTAAACAATCGTAAAATTATAAAATTAATAGATAGGAAGCGAAGAAAGCATAATAAATAGTATGATGAGGGGCCGGCAATCTATAGGATGACAATTAGATAATGACAATTAACGAGAAGGATCGATCGACCATGAAAGAATCCGACAAAACGAGCGTAGCGACGAAAGAGCGCGAGGAAATTGAAAGAGAATAATGAGAAACGTAAAAGACGAGACATTTGGCGATCGCCGTGGTGAGCAACAAAAAATGGGCTTTGCTTTCAGGTATCGTCATTATCGAACATCATAAAGCTAAGAGAGGGAATCTACCAAACCAGGAGGCTATATTTCGAGTCACCGGTAAGTCTTGCGGAGTAAAAAGAGAAGATATCATGGTGGAGGAGCAGGTGCTCCACTACCGCTGACGAGAAACGCATAGAATATTCTTGGTTGCATATTGAGATTATTTGAAATGCTCGAAACCCAGATATCTTTTGGTATTTACACGGTTCTCTATCGTAATGCTCAAAGCTATGATTGCAACGACGAATACAAGTCGTTAATTACAATTTGAGTAAATTAATGTCCCAAGCATTTTCATTCCGCGAAAGTAATAAGCTAAATGACATTCGTTATGAAATTTAAAATTTATAAATTTTTCCAAACCCCTAAAACTTTTCAAATGCTATTCTTCTTTTGCCACGATAAAACTACTGTTATATATTTTTTAATTGGATTATTTTCTTCTCCACTTTATACGTTATTTTAGAATGAATTTATTTTCCTTGAAATTTGGGCTATTTGATTGGGGAGTAAGTTGCCAAATTAGAATTTATGATTGACAATACTTTTTAAAAGAGCTATTGTACCCATTAGCAAAGTATATACATTAAAGTACGGCCAATACAATATTATTGTAAACAGCATCAAAAAGCCCACCTGCCGTGCAGATAAAGTATTAACTCAATTTCATCACGATTAAACTATAATTAAAATAACCCAACAATAACATCGAATGTATTATAATAACAATGAAAAGTACAACAAGAGCAAAAATGCGAGAAAAAATAGTGGTATAAGCGGTGTAACGATTAGCTGCAGTTGCAGACCGAATGTACTAAAATCCGTTAAAGGAACGATTCGTAAGGGGAGCAGCTTAGCTTTCTCTAACTGTTGGCTCTACAAAAGCGAGGCAAGCACTTCGAGCGTATTTCAGACACTTATCCTACAATTTTATTTTCACGAAGGTCATGCATCTAGCGAAGAAAAGCCTCGTTTCTGTAAAACTATTTCGAATGGAACTCATTTCCTCTATTCTTGTATTTTTTTTTCTCTTGCGCTTTCTTTCTCTCCTTTTCAATCTTTACGTAAAAGGGGAAGTAAAGGAGCAATAATAACGGTATAATAGTGTAAATAATCTAAGTACTTTTACATTCTTCATTGTCCTGACAAAAGCAGTTAGAGAAACTTTATTAACGAGAAACTAATTACGGATTTGTTCCTCTTATCTGATTAGTCTTATTTTTACCACTTGTCCCCCTTCCCTCCTTCTCGTCCCGCTCTCTCTCTCTCTCTCTCTCTCTCTCTCTCTCTCTCTCTCTAGTTAGTTTAATTCACAACATATTATTACATATGCGGGCTAGTAAAAATTATAAATTTCAAAAATTATTTTATAAACGCGTGTCTTACAGTTACATCAGCAAGTTCAACACAATTACATATTTATAGTAAATAAAAAGTTCAGTTAATTAAAACATTTGATCATAATGAAAGAAAATAATTCAACAATAATGTTTCACGAATAAAGTTTCTCTTGTAAAAGAACTTTGATATAATGTTTAAAATTCATGGAAATATTGAAAAATATTTGCCCATAATTTCGTATACGTTATTTTATAAATTACAACGATCGTCATAGAAATTTTTTTTTTTTTTTTTTTTTTTGCATAATAATAATTTATATCTATCATTATGAATGAAAGTGTGATAATAAAGCAATTTATTACGAGTACAAATCCTCTATCCATAATAAAAATTTCAAGACAACAGATCTATCAAAGTGGAGATGCGTACAATTCGCAACGGCCACATGGCCACAAAACTTGAAACTCCAGTTGAATTCGAACCATGACTAGATGCACGATAAGTGTCAAATGTACGCATTAGAAAGAGAGAATAAGATAAACATCTATGCGTGCGATTGAAAACGGGAAATTGAAGGGAGGGCGAAATTTCGTATCGAGCTGCCACATCTCCGACCAAGAAAAATGTGCACAAGGTGGTGCATAAAAACAACGCCGTAGACGAGAGGAGAATGAAAGCGCGCAAGAGCTGAGTCAACCTCGAATTTATAGTCGAATTTTGAGAAAGATAGTCTTCGAGATAGAGCGAAAGGGAGATAAAGACTAAAAGTAGCCAACACGGAGTCGATAACGATCACACACCAACAACAATCACGTAATGCGAGAGTCCCTGAGATTCTCTCTATTGATACAATGAGTAAATAAACGAAACATTTCACGATTCTCACATATGCCTTAAACCAAGTCTGTTGTTGTCTTGAGACGATTTAGCGAAAGTAGCGTATCCACTTACATATATGCGTACTGCCGTTTACGTATATATTGATTTTTATACAAATCAACGAAAAGCTTGCAAAACGTGTATATAATTTATAATCTAAAGTTATAAGGCGATGAAATATAACTTGTAATTCGTAATGGGATTCCAATTTATTGGACTTGAATAATATATTTGGCAAAATTTGAAAAGAAATGTCGTTTAGTTCATTGTGCCAATTAATGTAAAATTAACGAATAAAACAAATGGGTAAACGAATTGGTGCATTAAATACAAATTATATTATATAATAAGGTCACTTATAATTTTCAATCAATTTGGCACTCATTAATTCTATCGATTATATTTAGTTATTAATACGACCAAATAACATATATAATGCAGATAAAAAAAAATTTCTTTGCCCGAAGCAAATCTCTTCCTCGATATCTGTGTTAATGAAGGTTTATTAGTGCGGTAGTTGCGTTAATAAGTTGGGCGGAAAATTGCTGAAGTTTCTTGAGGGGATCGCCGGTTACTGTTAGAGACACACTTCGAATCTCTTATTTTACCCTAGTAAAAATAATTGGTGCACCGGCTGAAGTGATGTTCTAGAAACGTGTAACTTTATGGTTTTCTGTGAAAACTGTTAAATTAGGGTATAGTAAAATAGCTCATAAATTCATATTAGAAAAAGATTTATGACTATCTTGTTTTATGTTTAAGATAGAATTGTACATTTTCTTTTTATTTACTCATACATTTTTTTATGTTTAACAGCAGCTCTTTAACAATAAAGTTTTGTATCATTGTTTATAGTGTTGAATATACATTTATAATACAGACGGATATTTTACGGGAGGAGGGGGAGGGGGGTGGGGTCGTGTACGTACCATTGAAAGAATAAAAATGACTAGAAAAGACACTTTTATGCTTTTAATTATTATTTTCATTGCTAAATTCAATTAAATAAGAGGCAGTAAAAAAATAAGTGAAATCAATTTGAATATAGATGAAGTTAGAAATATTTAAACGAAATAAAAAAAAATTAATTTAAAAAAATTTATAAAAAAAAAATATTTAACAATTTATAGTTTTACCTCATCAAAATAATTATATAATTATGTAATTAAAGATTTAATTTAAGATTTACTCATTATTTTAGAACAGAATTAAATCGCATATATATATATATATATATATATATATAAATGTTGCAAGGTGAAAGAAAAAATAAAAATGTACTCTTTTTTTCTCATGTATAGAGAATAATTGATATACATTTGTATAATTGCATTAAGTAGTAATAATTTGGTAATAATTTAAATCTGAATTAATAAAATAGTGGAAAATTTCAGTACGAGGTATCATCATATTAAATAGTAAATATTTATGTATAATTAGATTATTTTAATTATTCTAGACGTATTAATCTTAAGAGCACCAAAATTATAATATAATTTAATAGACGTTCACTACTACTAATACCTAAGTTCTAAGTCACGAAAATCGCATAAACAGCATTTATTATAATTAAACGCTGTCCACACACACACACACACACACACACACACACACACACACGCACGCACGCACGCACGCACGCACGCACGCACGCACGCACGCACGCAAGCACGCACACACGCACACACGCACGCGCATATATATATATATATATATATATATATATAAACTCATAAGTATTCACATAACTTTTTCTATATTTATTTTTTAAAATAAATAATTTTACTTGAATATTTAGTGACTCCGATGCCTCAGTATCACATACTGTGTATAGCAAAGGAAGTTTCGTAAGGATAATTGAAGATATTAGCCATTCATATCAAGTGCGCAATATTATAACTTTGTAATTTCCTTAAAGATATATTAAATTCTCATCTCAGCTATATCTGTGTTGAGTATTCCATGGGCTTCTTCTATTTATACGTCATTTTCTAAAATAATTAGCCCGGTATATTGAATTATATAATGTTTTAAGTGTGGTAATATTATTGCCGTCATTTTTGTGAATAGAGTAGCTATTTGTATTTCAGGCAAAACATTAAAATGTAAATTTAGTACATCAGTTACGAGAAACTAATAAAAGTGGATTACGAAGGTGCCTCTCAAGTACAGACGCGGGCGTGTGAGACACAAAAGCTGGGTGGTTACGTCCAAGGCGCAAAAGCTTAAGGTTAAACTTTAGGGTGTATTGGCTGTATAGCCTGAATCAAAATTTGCAACCTCAGGTAGTTCTGTATATGTTGATAAGACCCTTGTTATTAACTGCCACATTAATAGAACTTTTATTTATCGAATATTCTTTAAAGTGTTATAGGGATGAAAAAAATTGGTGAGCTTTAGCTTAAAGCTTTGCGATTTGCTTTCATGGTTTATCACGATTATTTACAAACATTTTAATAATTTCCCACAGTTATTTACAAAGAGAAATATTACGTGAGAATGCTATAGGCGATTTTTTGTTGTTATTTTATTATAAATATTTATTTATATCAAAGTAGTCTAATATTTTCTATATGAGTACGTAGTGATGTTATTATTATAACATTTTCATTCAATTTTATATAAAGCCAAATTCAATTATACATATATATATATATATATATATATATATATATATATATATATGTGTACATATATATTGAATGTATTTAAACCAAATTTTAAATGTATATAAATATTTTATTTTATTTTAAAATGTATGATGAAAAGAAAATTTTCAATTTCAAAATCTTCGTATCTACTTTACATTTTCAGAGATACGGCAATAATTGTAATAACGGCAAACTAATTATTATAATATGAATTACCAAAACATCATTCTACCTATTGCCCTATTGTACTTATTATTAGTGATAAAAAATTTTTAATAACCTATGTGGCTATTTCTTATCCTTTTCTATTGTTATTAAAGTTTCAAAGTTAATCGTAGCTCTGCCTAAACACTTAACAAGCACCGAATATCATTTACTTGTGTAACAGAAGTCGTTGAATTGTTGTTGATATTGTATGTATTCTATGGTATCTTTTTGCAACTGGTGGCGTACTGTTTTTATCACATGAATTTTTTATGTTATTTTATGCGACATTTCGTAGCTAAATGACTACTCGACATTTTAATTTAGTTATCAAGTTCAGTTTAGGACAAAATAATAGCCGACAAAGAGTAATAGAAATTACAAAGATTTGGGTAATTCATCTATTTATGATGAGTATTATTTGTATAATTATATAACTATAAACTTTATCGGTGATATATATTATTATATAATTTTTTTTTTTCACAATGATCAGTACTATTTGCCAACAATAAATCCATTAAAACATTTCACTTTAATGAATGAATTATGAATTGATGCATTTATTTATGTATAGTTTCATTATATAGATTAATACATAGCATTTCTTTCGTCCGATTCATTTTTTTTATATTCTTTTAATAATGGTAACGATATATTAAAAGAAATTCGTCCGTTTATCACACACGTTAAATAAAGAAACTTTTCTTACCTCCAATTGCCAAGGCGACAAATCGACGGGTTAATAACGTATTTTCATAAACGACAATTAGTTTTGAAAAAATTAATTAACAACTTATAAACTACGTTCTTTATTCATACTTTTATAGAATATATATGTAAAGATGAGAGTTATTAATATTTAGGCAGCAAATTCTTTCACGGAACGTGCTTTTGCACTTAGTTGACATTAATTTTTCCTTAAGCGCGCATATATGTGTATGTATGTATATACACTATACTTCCATTAATTTCATTTTTAATTTGGAGGAAGAAAAATTATTTGAAATATTAAATAGAAATAAATATTTTCAATTTTAACATATAGAATCAAGTTGTCAATTATCCTTCGTTAAGTAAACTTATATAATAGAGTACTAAATTATTTTTATAAGTATAAAAGATTATTGAAATTAAAATTGAGAGTCGAAATGAAAGAACTTCCGAAACCAGCGCTAACAACGCAAGTAAAAAAATAACGAAGCCGTCTATAGTGAGAAAAATGAATTACCCGCACGCTGTTACTTCAGCTTACAAATATGCGCGAAATTACAATTGTAAGTAAGGGTCTGCGCTGCTCCCTAAGTACACCTTTAGCACCGACGCTCGTGCAAATTAGTGTCGGAGCCTCCACTAAAGAGGCTTACAAATAATCAATGACCGATACAGTATGTACTATTTTCGAGTACTAACGAAAAAAGATTGCTCGTAAAACGAAGGGAACGAAGTGGAATAGCACCTGAAGATACGTTTAGTGAAGATAAGATTTTGAGGTTTCCAGACAAGTTGCCAATGCATATGAAGTTGTAGAACATGAGAAATGAGCAATTTGTAAATGGTTTAATAATAAGTGATTTTCAATGTATATATGAAATATAAAAAAAAAAAATATAAAAAAAAAAATGCAAATAAGTGCTTTAAATTACATTAAAATGTAAAAGAAAATTTGTTTCTTTATCATAATAATGCCAACGAAAGCGTACGAAAAAAAGAATAATATTCGACATGTGTATTATCATTCGTATTTAAATCTGAACAATTCTGAAGTATAAATATAAAACTTCAGATCACCAATTTAGACTTCAATAATTATAGCAGCAAATATTAATGTCAAAATCAATTAAAATTTATTCCGAATTTCATATTCTAGGATTTGTGTGCCACGGCTTTTGTAGCATTTGGAAATTTAATCATATAGTCGTTTATAAATCATATTCTTCAAATTGAATTTTTTATATCTGTTTTTTTTTTTTTTTTTTTTTACATAATGTCCGAGGTAATTAAATTAAGAAATCGATAGTTATAAAATTTGCATTATAAAATTTTATAAAATTAATATTCAGAACACGCGTCTCAAAATTTGATGTGAATATTAAACATATGAATTTTAAATGTATTCGGCTTTAATACGTATATCTATGTATTAATAACTAAATATTTATTATATTTCATGTTAATTAAATAATGTATTTAGGATTTAGTAGAACATTGTGTATTAATTCCTTTGTTTATTTTAGATTGTAAGTAGTGGAAGAAAACGATTTTTTGTACTATTAATTGTTATTGTCATTATTCGAAAATAAAGATGTTTAATAATGTTTTGCTTAAAAAATTTATCGATTAGATCACTCTCTTTCTATTATAAAACATAATATTTATTAATTACGTTGAATGACAGGATAGATTATTTTTCATTTGGATAAGTTAAAATTTTTTCGATGAATATCAGCACGATTGGAAGCATAATATATGTATATTTATATATAATATAATTATTCTCATTACTTAATTATTATCTATATAATATAGACTCATTGAACGCTCCTATTACTAAAAGTACATTCTTATTCATTAAATAATTCTATGATAGTTAACTAGTTAATTTTATTTAATGAGATTACTTTCACAAGTTATTTAACAAACTTCATTACATTGTTACATAATGAATTTCATCTTATCGGAATACGAATAGTTTCAAGTTAAATTTTCAAATAAATATATTAACAATTAAATTGTCATATTTTAATAGATTCCCTAAAAATCCTATGATTTTTACAACACATAAAATAACTAATATTTTCGCACGATTGAAAAATAATTTAAAAAAGACAATGTAATCATCGGACATTGCATCAGTTGAAATAGAACAAGACTTTATGAAAACAATCTTCATATATATATATATATTCATAATATTTTAGTTTCTCATGATGATTCTTCTTAACATCGACACGTCTAACCTTATGAATCTCATTGTCCGACCTTGTAAAAGATAATATTCGTTACTACCGGGCGGCAGAAGTTCAAACAAGATATACCGAACGTATGCATACGCAATAAATTCGCACAGATATTAAGGATAAGAAGGAGCGACAAGGAGTATGGGGACGATTTTCCATAGAGGTCGTAGAGGCCGTAAACGCCCTATACGGGAGACTAGGAGAGACGATCCTCGTGTACTTGTGTACTTATATGCGCGCACACTTATCGCTTCTTCCTATCGATCCCCGACGCCTGTGAATTACGAATACCGCGTGCCACTTCCGCGGGAGTACGGGAGTAGCGCAGGTCCTCTGAATATTTCCTCGGAGGGCAGGTGCCAGGCGGCTGTTTTGTCTCTCTTGCGAGTTGACACTTGTGGAGTACACGGCAATTGCGCTTTCTCCGAGCGCGAGAGAATGTCTTGCACTCAAACGGGGATTATCGATTATGGGCAGGTGAATGGGAATTTCTGAAGCTATTTGCAGCATGGGACGTCCAAGTGTGGTTCCTTCAAGTGAATTCGAGGTGAGAATGACTGTACTGTTCTCGGGAACTATCTAGGACTTTTATCATTGTTAAAGGTTAAAACTACGCACGGCCACCGGCATTCCCGAAGCCTTATTTGGAATTTAGAAGTTTATGTTGCTCGGTTTATTAAACATAGTCAATACTAAGCGTAAATGTTTAGCAAACCTGAGATAAAATAGGCAAATTTCCGTGATAATACAAATTGTAAAATTTAACCGCCAAAAATATAATTGCGGATATGAAAATGGTATTTTCAATTAGTTTTCGAATTTGTTCTATGAAAATAATATAACTTTTAAAATGCAAAGTTTAATATTATGATTGGAGCAGAAATTGAATTAGCAATTCCAAAGGAGCTAAGGAATTCAAATCGTCGTGAGTTAAAAACATAACGTTAAAACAATTTTTTACTTCATAAAAGTAAGTTTATATAATATGTTATAAATGTTTACTTCTATCGTGCCAATGAAAATATCGATTATCTCAAATTGATAATCATTTCTGATTCGATAAAGCTAATTTGGTAGAATACTGTAAATATGGCATCTCACTCATAATGCATCAGTTGAGCTCAATTGATTGATAATTAAAAATTCGTTCATCTACCCATAAATTTTTCTAGTATAATAACATAACATTTCAAATGGATTTTATAAAAAATTCTTTAAGGCTTGCATTTTGTTCATTAGCATAAATAATTTAATTTTCATTTGTCGACTACCCCTAGTGAATATATGAAATATTGATTATTATCTTGATATTCGTGTTACAGAAAAGTACCGAAATAGCGTTACGTTTAATTAGTCATCAAAATCAGCGTCATTTATCACTTACTCCATCTATAGACACAGGTAAAATGATTATTAGTTTTACTTATTAGTTTAAGGAATTTTCAAAAATAAAAATTTGAACTAACGACAGATGAAACAATACCCATCTCCGCTTGTAATCATACTAATGTGAAACTTAAATATAATTATATTAATTGAACCTGAATATTCATATCTCAGACTATTGATTAAGCAGAAAACCATCGGTTAGGAGATGCCATAAGCTAAGTTGATATATCGATCAGACAAACGTACATAAAAGATACATAACGGTATGAGACCCAATGAATTAATGAATTACCATTGCTTCATACTGGCAAACTTCTCGATAAATCCATTTATCCGCTCATTACTCTTTAAATAATTCAACGAAACGTGCCGTCTCAGTTTCCATTTTCTATCCTCTTTTTGCTCTCTCTCTCTCTCTCTCTCTCTCTCTCTCTCTCTTTCTTTTTTTTCTTATTAATATTTTCTACTTTTACAAAATATCTCACACTTCATAAAAACTGTAATTCAATCTTACGTGATTGTATGGAACTAAAATTTTGGCTATCGTAACGATTTTTTAAGAAAGCGTGTATTATATCTTCATTCAATTGTCTAAATAAATTGATTTAATTTAAGTGTGGCTTTACAAAATCCCATTGAAGTACAGATTTAAGATTCGGAATTATCCAGTCCACCTTTTAAAGTAGGCATTAGAAATTTAAAAACAAAGCATGTTTTTATTCACAGGCATTATATCAACGAGAGATTAAATGCATTTGAATTTGTTTTACAAATAATACAATAGTATTTTCTTATTTTTGGATTATACAGATCGATTAAGATTAAGTTAGATAACTTTGTAAATATTACAGGATTAGAAATATCTAATTTTAACTTGATCATCTTAGTTTTCATAGTTTTATTACGAGCATAAAATTTAATGAAACCATTATCCAAATTCTTCATAATTATAATTGGAAATTGGAAGTCAACAAATATTAAATGATGAATTAAAAATATTATTTATAACCATCGCGTTATACATAATTTGCTTTTGTTTCATTATTAATCAAGGTAATTATTAAATTTTCTTTTACATTAAAATGTTGGTTTATAACTGAATGCGTTAATTGAAAGAATGAAATTTTTACTGAATTTTACTTATTCATGAGAATTTTGTTTAATTGCTGAAAATACACCTCTAGAATAATATTAAATGATCTATAAAGTTGTTAGTTTGTATTCGATAGTTTGCGTATACGGAATTCCAAATAGACATTTTATTCATTCTCATTTATTCATTTTAAGTAAGTACATGAAATATTTAATTTACAGTATAAACTAATATGACGTATTTAATCAAGCTTAATTTGATTTTTCGATGCTGATTAAAGATATTCCATTGAAATTAACATATAAATTATTCGTTTTCATTTGGATATCTATAGAATAAAAAATATTTATTTGCCTTCAATTGAATAAATCTTAATTCATAAGCATTTCGCACTGACCATTAAATGAAAAATTAAAGCAAAATTTAGCCTTCGATCGAAATTTAACCCTTTACCTTGCAATAGAATTCTAGTCCATTGATACATATGTCACTGTAAATTTACCCAAAATATTATTAATGATTATTGTTTCATCTATTTATGTACGTACTCACTTTCTCGATAGTCCATACATTCGCTTTCTTCTTCTCTACTGCTGGAGACACTGGAGAACTTCAGTATACAAGTATATATAGGTAACATTGGAATACCTAAGTGTACACATTTGCTTATGGCAAGGTACATTTATATTTAAGAAATAGTTTTCCGATCCTTCCCCAGATATATATATATATATAAATTCCAAACAGGTTGTTTCATCCTCTTGCAATCTTATTTTCGTTATTTTGTACAATCTCGCAAGTTACGCCACTATGTTTCCTCTCGATACTTTCAATTTATATATTCTTAAAAATATTTTAATTATATTAATTATATTATTCTTAAAAATATTTTTATATAATCGTGTAAATAAATATCATTCAGTTAGATCTAAAATCTTAGACACTTTTAATTCGTAAAACAATATATCACATAACGAATATTAATAATTTCATTTTCTTTTTTCATTAATATTCTACGTTTAATCATTACATTCGATATATAAGATAATCAAAGAAAAAGAATTATAATAATATTATTGATAACATTATTTGTTTTTTAACCTTTATATATTATTATTATTATATTTTAATTAAATATTTCAATTTATTTATCTAGTTGGCATTTTAGCAGTGACGAAGTTTTTATAAGTATTTTTTGTACTTGAATCAAGTAAATATTGATGAATTACTTAAATAAAATTTAAAGATCTATTAACAAAAGAATAAAGGAAAGATCGAACGTATTGCTGTTAAGAAGTATTGAAAATATTATTAGGTGAAACACAATGATGAGGAACATGGATTTCTACAAATAATGGACAAAACATGAAACAAAATCCATAAGAATTTCATTGCAATAGCTTAGAAGAAGTATTCGGAGATACCTTGCACAGTACAGAAATAAACGACTAAAGATAACAAAGTCTCAAGTATAAGTTACAGAAAATTGAGGCAGAACAACACTAGAAAGTGGAGACTCAAGGAAATATCATCTAGTTTATTTCTAAATAAAATACGTAAGAATCTTAATAGATCATATAGAAAATTATTTTCATCATTATAAATTTTTGGTATTTCGTTTATTGAAACGATTTAACTAATAAATAAAATTAACTTTAATTACGTATTAAAGCTCTTGTAATACAAATATTTGTCGAGATGAAAATTGTAATCCTTATATAAGAAATAAAAATAATTTAAAGCGCATTATTTACTAATTAATTATTTTTAATGGCAAATATCAATTTTTTTAATATAAACTTACTTTGAAATAAGCTGTTTCCTTATAAAAAAAATATAAATAATAATAATAATAATAATAATAATAATAATAATGGCAATACAGTCGATAAAATTTCTTTTGCCAACCATTCAGAAAGTTTTTTGACTCAATTTGAAAATAACTTTCTTTCAAGCGAAACTTATAGTGACTGCACTATTAAAACTTAAAATGTATCTATCTATTTATTAATTCATGTTTTTAAAATATTTTTATAACATTATGATTTCCTCTTTACCGCTGTCGTACTATTTTCGAATAAGAATATTTTATTAAATTAATTAAATTTTTTATTCTAATATAGGTAATATAGGCTTGTTAATATAGGCTTGTTCAATTAACGCGACGATATAAGTTTTTACAAATTTTTACAAGGATCGCTAACAAAATATTATAGATATATTATTGTTATTAATCGCACAATACCACAGCCATTGTCATACTAAACTTAGAATTATAATGTTTGAGCAAAATACAGATTTTATTATTCTAGCAAGAGGAATTTATGAGTACAATAAATTACAAATAAGTTCTGCAGACGCCTCTTATACCCTAAAATTGCTTAAATGTTAAATATTAAAGACGCAACAATAGACTAAATAGATTTGATATACAAGTTATCTTTCAATATCTTGGAGAGACTTGATTTTTTTTAAGCACTCGAATAAAATAATTCTTCATAAGCATGAGTTTTCGTAAATGTTCGTGGGTAACATTAGCCAAAGAATCAATCGTTATAAGCATGATGGAAGAGAGAATCAAAGGGAGAAAAAAAGAAAAATCGATGTACGCTGGCGAGACATGTATAAGAAAGGTGTAGATAAATAGATAAATAACGCATCGCAATTGCACAAGATGAAGGAATAAGAAAAAAAAGTATCAGAAGAACAGAGCGGCTGTGGAGGTCGCAGGTGTACAAGAGCAAGCGCGTTACGTCGCGCCGGGATTGGCCGGGAGACAGAGATAGAAATAGAGAAAGAGAGAGGGAGAGAGAGAGAGAGAGAGAGAGAGAGAGAGAGAACCAACTCTCTCCTTCCTACGTGACGCGTATACCGAATCTCTGCGTACGGACGACACACGGACGAAACGTGGTGTATGCCCAGAAGCACGAGTCCGTCATAGTTTGTTTGTTTGCGTGTGTTTGTGTGTTTGTGTGTTTGTGTGTTTGTGTGTTTGTGTGTGCTTGTGTGCTTGTGTGCTTGTGTGCTTGTGTGCTTGAGTGTTTGTGTGTTTGCGTGTGTTCGCGCGCGTGCTTTGCGCGCCGTGAAAACACGGGTCGTTCTCGCGCGTTATTAGAACGTTCCGTCTTGTTGGGAAGCTGATAGACGCTCGTTTTATGTCTACGTTGCACTTTTTCTACAATTTTCTAACAAGTTCACGATTGAATGTAACCTCACCGATGGAGAAACTTTCGAAGATCGATTTTTTTCAATTACTCCGACAATGCCAAGTGAGGAATCGCACGAGTATTCGAAATTTTTGCACGCACTAGTGATAATCAATGCCATCGAGTTTCGTCTGCAAACGTACATCCGCTAGATTTTAAAGAGTTTCAACGCCCGTGTAATCATAATCAACAAGCATTTTGCTGCGATCAATATTTTGCATTTACTTTGTCTTGGCCTTAGCCTTCTTATACTCGAATAACGATGCTGATTACATTTTATTTATCTTTGGATTTATTTTCTTGCTCATGGGAATTTGAAATCTGCTGTTAGTTTGCAGTTGTAGAGATCCAGCCTCATTTTATCAGGTCGTAAACCTTTACTACATTCTACAGAACATTATGCTCTTGAACATACATACGTTTGTGTAGTTATATATATATATACTTTATATTTAAATTTTTAAAAACTCAAAGATATCTCTATATTATACTAATACGTAATCATTTAATTATTTCAGCAATTAATTTATTATACCTAATTATCTATCTATCTATCTAGTCATAAATCTTATATCTATATAATATAACACAATATAACATAATAATACTGTTTATCAATACTTTATAAATTTTAAACTTTAAAGACACTTGAAGACAAACAAATAAGCAAAAGTGTTAAATTAAGAACGTTCGATGTAATTCCCTGTAATATCCTCTTGAAACTTTACAGCATTGTTTATCTTCCACGTTACGAGGAAATGAGGATTTTAGTAGTATCCTTTTTTCTTCCGACGACCAAGCTTAATTCTTTGTTTTCGCACATATTCTTTTTCTTTTGAGCTTAAACTGTGCACCTTTTTCTCTTCGACTGGCGCATCTCTAGAACCACACAGATTGTACTCAATAGAAAGCGATCTAACTCTAGTTGAATACGGAAGATCATCCTTGAGAAGTCCTAAAATCATTTGATTTTTATTTCTATCTCGATCTCATGTCATATTGCATTGAAAATAACATTGCAGAAATCAGAACAGAAAAGGGTGAACGGAGAAAATTTTAAAGAGAGAGGAGGGGGAAGTGAGAATGAGTGAGAGAGATTGGATGATGAGTGATGGAGAGAATGGAAAGAGTAAAAGGCGGAAGTGCACTTGCGAGAACAACTAAGAAAAGGCAGAGAGAGAGAGAGAGAGAGAGAGAGAGAGAGAGAGTCCGAGTGAAACAGACTGAATGAACAAATTTTATAGTCGAATTATGCTCGTGTTAAGCTTGTTATACATTTTATCCTGTATAGATATATGGGATTATAAGTTAATTGTAATGTAAAATTAAAATATTTTTTTTACTTAATCCTTCAATTTTTCTTTAAAATATTTGTCATCATAAATTGTTGTTTTACTATCAACAACAAACATTCAGTAAATAATTTCAGATTTATAATATGCTCAGTAAATATTTATAACTTCTTGAAAGACTTCTAACAGTTTTATTATCTTTTACTTTACATATTTTGAAATTTCTATATTCTTTAGCTATTTTTAACAGTAGTAGTCGTTCTAAAGTAATAATTAATATTTTATATGCATAAAATCAAAAAGTTTTAGTCAAATGTGTCATTTTCTGATATGTCCTATAATTCCAAATAATTTTTTAAAAATGCAATATGATTATAAGTTTGAATTTTAAAGAGATAAATGTTCAAATGTAAAAAATGAAATTTTTTACATACACTAATCAAGAGAAATAATAAATATATTATCTTGGGTGATATGCATCGGTTACGCTATATAACATTGACAGACAAATATCATTAAAATAGTATTTGTAGCAGCATTGTTTAATATAGGATTTAAGTTTGTCTCGAAATCATATTTGACAAATATGTGAAACAACATTGGATTGGAACTTCGAAAGCAGATGAATTTCACATTTATCGTAAAACTAAATCATGATACTGACCAACTGGTACAGGCGTAACATAAATTTGAGACACGCATTTTCGAGGCAAAGAAGGAGGAAATCTCCGAGTCGGAAAAAGAAATGCAAGAAAGGAACGATGCGGACACGTGGAAATTGCGCACTTTGTCAAGCACTTGGCAATGCATCTTTCACCAGTGCGCATGTATCATGAGTCTAGCAATGCCTTCGTTCATACTCGATGCACCGGTGCACTTGTGAATTTGACGGGACGCGTATTCCATTCCGCGGATGATTGAAACACGTGGTGACTGCGGTATCCGATATACATTATATTTTAGTAGTGGGTGCTCGAGATATTTTAGTATTTAGGCAGTGGTGGGGTGGGGTGGGGTGGGGGGGGGGGGGTCATTGGGGTTAGTGTTTCGCATCTTAAAATAAACGCATATGTTCTTCAGAAATATTCGTTTGAAAATTCAGTAATTTAATGTCGAAGGAAATTAAATCTTATTGCGATTTCGTTAGCGCTCTCGAATTTACAATTGATGACGTGATGACGATGATGGTGACCAAGTAATATGATTCGAGTTCTTTTTGCGGGGTTTTGAAAAAAATCGTAAGAAGATATTCTTAAGAATAAATAAATAAATACATTTGGAAGATGGAATTTTTATGTTCAAGTTTTTATAATAAAATGAAAAGTATAATATTTTACCATCAATGATATTTTTCCATAAGTTCATATCACAATGCTAACATTAAAAAATTGAGTATAAAACGAAATTACCTTTCAATTAGTATCTAAATTTTTATTTTAAAGTGAACTGCAATGTGCACATTTTAAAAAGTCATGTTTTTCCATATCGGTCGAAATATATTTCCAATAGCGTCGAATTACCTTTATAAAAATTTGAATCAATTAATTATTAAGCTATGAAATAAAATGTATTTTGATATTTATTATCTTTTTCATAATGAAATATTTAATTTTTTATCTATTATTCTCATATTTTAATGTAAAATATTGGATTTGTTAGAAAATAACATTTTTCTCTGTTCAAAAAATAATAAAATTAATAAATTCTAAATTATGTCAGTACAAACTAACTTTTGTGCTTCATAAGAATTCGTATCCTAGTGCTTATAAAATGCTTATAAATCTTGAATATTCTTTAAGTATAATAACAAAATAAACTGTTAAATTCAACAATAAATTGAAGATTTGTTTATAATGCATTAATCTAAATTTTTTCATTCTTCGTTGTATCGAAAAAACTAATATTTATTTCTACAAATGATTTATACAAAATACTGTATAACGATTTTATTATCAATTTTAGGACTTTTTAAAGATTCTTCTTTATAAACAATGTTTTGTTCGATATGGCTATTTCCATTTTTATGAATATTATCATTAATTATAGATAATTTTTTGAAAATCAACAAATTCAGATACAAGTACATATAATAATACATGATTAATAATCTAAAGTTGTATATATATTTATCGTTATATATATATATATATATATATATATATATATATGTATGTATATAAGTTTTATCGAACTCTAATTTCATAGATATATCGCATAGTATGAATAAAATATAAAGAAAATAATAAATAATTAATTAATTATATATGAAAAATTAACGATTGAATGTTAATTAATTTCTGCAGGTTGCATTTTACCATTAAAATATTGAGTTTTATTTCAATATTAAATTATTTAATTTATACTACTAATAATGCTGTGCTCCATTTAAATTGCCATTTTTCACTTTGCCTTTCATTTTCAATATTACATTTACTATTACAATTTACTATTCCAATTAATATTATATTTACACTTCGAACGCTTACTTTATGTATTATTAAAGAACAAAATAGGAGAGGGAAAAATTTATTTTACAAATTTGCAATATAAATGCAACACGTACAAGAGAATTTATGTCTCATATAATAAAGTTTCAATTAAACGTAGTTGCAGAGATTTTTTCATTTTTTATTGAATAATCTGAAATCAATGCGAATCATGATAAATGGTAAAGCTCATAGAGAACATAAAGTATATAACTAAAGTTCTTCGAGAGTTATGTTGTATGCAACGTCGATGTATATACCTGTCTCGTTCATAAACCACGTTGATTACTCTACTGATTTATATGGGTTCTCTTAAGTCAATAATGTAACTTCAAAAGATATCTTTAACTTTTGTTTTATTACATTAAAATTTCGTGGATTATGTGAAATTTTTTGTATTAAATATAAATAATACAAACCAAAAAAGAGCTATTATTAGAAAATCTTTTCTTCTCTATAATATTGAATTACATATACTGTAGGAATAAAGTACAGCTGAATTATTATTAACGTTAACTATATATTATGTATTATAATAATAATTCAAAAAAAAATTTTCCTAACCTAATTTATTGTAACAACATAAATATTTTTTATGGAAGTCAATAAACATTAAATTTGGTAGCTTATGTATATAAATATTGGTTTTTTCCAATGAAATATTAAGCAAATAACTAACGAAAATTGTATTAAAGTTAAATCTAAATTTATTTGCAATATTTTACTATCACTTAATGTCTTTTAAATATTTATCTCGTTATATTAACATACTTTAAAACACCAATTAAATCACCATTTAGCTTACTACTAAAATATAGTTTACCACAATATAGTTTTTAATACCATATTATTATATTATATTATATTATACCACACGGAATATTAAAGTATAGTAAAAGGTAATACGTATACACCTATGTAAAAAAAAGTAATATAAAAATTATTATCAATTGTTTATATCAAAAGTATATATTAACTTGGAAATAAAACGAAATTTTCTTTTCCATTTGACTTATTTATAAGAGTGATATTCATATATATATAAACGTACTTATCTTCTTTCGTAACCGAAAATTTGTACAATGTAAAGAATAATTTTCTTGTTCCTAATAAAATAGAAGAACCACAATATATTTAAATAAATGTATTTTTATTACATAACTGTTGTTCAGTTCAAAATTATAAAGAAGAAATTTTATTTATAAATATGGCTGATTAAGAAACGTTTTAGACATTATTTTGATAAACTAAACTTGATTCAAATACAGCTTAATTAAATATTTAGTTTTAAAACCTTTTTATCAAAACGTGTTTTTATCTTAATTTTTAATTATTTACTACATTTTATGCACCTTATTCAAAGGTTGAAAAATATGCTTCTTTATAAATTTTTTAGATACTATATTTAAATAATAATTATTGAAGATATCAGTATCCACGAATTTGAATTGCGAGACTTGAGATTCATTACCGAGTTTATAAGAAATCCATTCTAGTAATGCTATCTATCTCTATCCATATTCCATTTACTTGATATTTCATTCAATAGTTTAAATTTAATAGTATTGTTAACTTTATAATTGCAATTGTTAATAAAAGTATAGCGGCTTATAAACGTTGTGAATATTTAATATAATATTTTTAAAATAATACAATGTTCTTCATTTTGTAATAAATAAAATAATTTCTAATAATACAAAGTATAATAATCATATTTATTTAGATAGTTTTCTTTTATATTATTAAACATTTTCATCAGTAAAAAAAGTTTATTGATTTTGTGGTTTGGATCACAGTTGCTTAATTATTAGTAAAACTGACTGCGTATGATTAAAAAATATATTGGAATTTCAACATTTTTTCATTTATTCCTATATATAAATACAATGATAAAAATATCAAAAATCACTACCCATACATATACGTATATATATATATATATATATATATATATATATATTTATATTTATATATGATAAACATTAAAATTTCCATTATTACAATATACATAGAAGAATTAAGGCATGTAGAAAAAAGATCATCATAATAAGAAAAAAAAAACGTAAAAATAGCACAATACTTGTCATAATTTAAGTTCAGATTTTTCCAATCAACCAACATAGAAAATAGCCTAATAATGGAGAAAAGGATGTCAAGAGATTCCACTGTGAAATGCTTCGTACTAGAACCTAAAGCATCATTAAATCTCTTGAGCCGACTTAGAAGAGTAAAGCTTCTTCGTGAAGTAACGGTACATTGACTGTTAAGGGTAATAGTACTTTCGATTCCAACTTGGAGAAATTGGTGCCAGATAAATTTCAATGGCGTATTTATGAAAAACAATATATATCGTAAAAAATAGTAACATACCTAATGATAAATATTTCAACTTTTAATACTTTGATTATTGATTTTATAATCTTCAAAATTAGTATTTTTCAAAATATTAAAATTTTGCACAATTATATTTATCAGGTGATGGGGACAGGTAAAAGGAATGAATTTTTTATCGTTGGAATTATAAATACAACGAAATCGGATTATTACTAAGAAAAACGACCTAAAGATTAGCATAAACAATTGTTAATCACAGACGAACATTGCAAACTAAAAGGTCAATTATTTTGTGTACGTTTATAATTAATCGTAAAACATGGTCATTGTCAATTTCATCGAATTCCAAGAATACAATAAATACAACTAACCTTAACATAATATTAATAAATTTAAATTTGAGTTCGTAGTTGAATTGTATGAAATATGATGAATATTGGAAATAATAAAATATTATATACTAGTAACGTCATATTTTATTCTAGAAATTTATTTTATATATTTATTTTGTAACGAAGGATAATTTTTATTTTCATGATTATAGTCGATAATTAAATTAATATTTAAATTCTGAAATATGAATAATAAAATGTAGAAAGATTGTAAATATAATATTAAAGGATTTTTTTTTGAAAATTTACACATTATTTACATATATCGAGAGCTTGAATTTTAGTTTCTTATAATAATTGTTTGTTGAAAAGAAAATATAAAAAATATTTCAAGACTATTAATGTTATGGCATTTAAACATCATATTACTAGCTTTGAATATTTTTTATAATTTTCAAAATTAACTATTTAATAAACGTATAACGAATTTTAGTAAAGATTTTAAAACGGACGAAGCATTCGATATAATGAACGATTGGGCAGTTTTAGAATTTTGTAATATTTAATCGTAATATTTGATCGCTGCAGCCTAACCGATTATTTATCAATCTTTATTAGAAAACTAAGACCATTTTCAATATACTTCACATAATTGAAGCGACATAATTTTCTCTGATATTGTCTGGGTATCAGCTGCTTAATATTTTATTTTTATTTACAATACAGCCAATCGTAAGATAATTGAAATTTTCGAACATCGCTACTTGATACAAGAAAAATAGTAAGAGGTTAAAAGGGAGGAAAAGAGGGAATAAATGAAGAAGGCGAAGAAAGAGACTAATAGAGAAATGGAAAAATACGAGGGAGCAAAGAAAAAATAATGTTGATAGGCCCTTTACCCATTGTGTACGTCTCATCGTGCATCGATTTGCGCCTTAAGGCATAGGAAATATAAAGCTTTCAAGCGCTAGGGACATACCATCAAAATTCAAATGACATATAGATAAAAGGTGTCAATAATTGCAAATACAACTCTTGTTTGTTTTTATGTCTTTGCTATTAGTGTCGCTTTATGACAAAAAGTAAATTTTTTTTTACCATTCTGCTAACTTTTTCCAATCACATTACTATCTAACGGTCCATTCATTCCCAATGTTAGTTAAAGTATTAATTAATAATATTCGGATTTATTGGTGAAAATGCCTTTATATTATAAAAATATTATATCATCAAGATCATTAATATTGTACAATATTGTGATATTAATAATATTCGATAGCAAAAATATTGTAAAATTTTTCTCAATCGAACTTCCGACACTCTAACCCGTATTTATGTTACTCAATAATTATATCGATAATAATATTAATACAATATTGTAAGTATTTCGTAATTTTAATCAAAATTTTGTATATCAATTCTATTTTATTTACATAATTTAACTTGCCAATTGCTTATGTTAATTCATATTTACACATCATTGTACATACACATCCATGTGTAATTTATATATTTTATCTGATACTTATATAATTATTATTTATCTGTGTCAAATTAAATTTATATATGGGTATGAGTTATTGAATATTCGTATAAATAATTATTACAACGAGTACATTTTTTAGAATACTTGGAAATATTCGAAATTAAATACATATAATAAAGGATGTCGTGAAATGTAATAAGTGAATATGCTTTCATAACTTTTTCAACTTTTATTTTGTACTTTCTTAAAACATTATTGAATTATTTTTATTTAGTACGTTGTCTTTTTGGGATTTTTTTTTTTTTTTAATTTTTTTGTTTTTTTTTTTTTTTTTTGGTCTTTCCGTTAGTTGGTTTTATTTTTGAGCAGCCATCTTTATATTAATCCATTTTTTGTTATCAATTCTCTTGCAATGAATAAATATTACATTAATAAAACTTAGAAGAATGTAGATGAATAAGTAATTAAAGGTTTAACAATATTATATTGTCTAAGTAATTTCATCTCTAAATAAATAAATTTGTCGTTGTATTAAGCTTCATAAATTTGGTGATTTATACTTGTCGATATAGATAACAAATCCATTTACAGTTAAATTATGATCATAATAGTACAAAAACTACTCACTCGGTATCCCATGGTGCATCGATAGTGCCCACCAGAGGACATTATCCAAAGACGCAAATCTAGTTTCTCTCTTCCTCTCAACCCGTCCGACTCCCTGCCACTTCCCGTAGTATTCGAAAGTTTTCACTCTTCCCCCACCCCATTCGGATAGCCTATGGGCAAATGGCGTACGCAGTCGCCTCGGCCGCCCTTTGTCGCTCTAGACAAAATAATCTCCTTTGTTCCTTACGTGAAAAAGAAAGGAAAGAAACGCGAGTATATAATAGAAGAAAAAGAAAAAACAAGAAGAGCGGGGGGTTGAGAGAAAGGTTTTCTCGCACCCCACGCAGGCACGACGCAGCCCTTTTCGCAGCCCCGACTGCGAAATTGGGGACCGGCCAATTTCGCACTGCGTCTGTGTATTAAGGGCAAATCGACGGACGCGCGTCAGGATCGCTCGTCGCCTTGTAGTTGGTGGCCAAGCGCTCGGGGGTGGCACATCGACTTGGCATCCGAGAATCTTTCGTCCTAGAGTAGACGATCAGAGTTGGGGACCGGTAATTCAATTTATCGTCTTTCTTATAGTTTCTCCTTAGATGTGCGTAAGCGTCTAACCTCCTCCCCCCCCCCCGACGCTCAAGTGAGTGCGATTTAATTTTCTTTGATTTCTTCCTTTCGCTTCAATGCACCTCATCTATTTTCCGTATCGACGATATAATGTATTTTTGATTACAGATTATGTAAAATAGAATTTAGGCTTTACACATGCTAATGACATTTATTTAGATATTAAAAGATATATTGATTATTTAACGCTAATGCGAAACTGAATTAATATTTTTAAAAAATTATTTCTTTTTAAACCATTTATCTGTATGAAAGTGAACAAGACATTTGCATTTGCATTTTTAATACGCGCTCAAGCAAAAGTGACTGAAATTCCAACTTTCGAAGAGTAATGCTAGAATTTATTTTTAATATAAGAATTCTACCAATCTATCTATTTATATATCTATCTATCTATATACATATACACATGTGCAATTACGTATGCACGTGCACACATTTTTGTATGTGTCTATAAATATATCATTTATATTTATGTCTACCCGTTAGAATCTAAAAAAAAAAAAAAAAAAAAAAAAAAAAAAAAAAAAATAAAACAATAGTCATAATAATTCAAAATATTTTCATATTGTTTTTTAAATTATAAATAAATTTTTGCAATAAATTTCTAGATGGTTTGATTTATAAATTTACATGATATTTCAAAACGAAAAAGTAAAACTTCAAATAATATATACTAAATTACTATAATTTCTATACATATTAATAAGCATCTTATATAATTCTCGCATTTTTTTCAAACTAAGCATAATTTAAAAAAAAATTCCTTTTTCTTAAATTGAGCTTTTAATTGCTACTTTTCATTTTTAAATAAATGAGTAGAAAATTATTTGTATTCAAAATGATTTCTTTTTTGAGTAATTTGACTTGTACAGCATCTTTACTATATAAAAATTTTCAAGTTTGGTAGCCAATCGAGTCTAACTTTTCATTATAGATCTTTTGACTTTTCAAGATCTGAAATAAAGTAGGCCAAAAGAATTGGAATAAGAGTATATTCGCATTTTCGAAGCATTGATAACGATAATTTATATTATTATTCAATATATTACAATGAAATTAGATATTATGATATGAAAATTATCTTATATTTATAATGTAACTTTAATAATTTAATTAATAATATGTATTATATTTAGTTTATAATTACTGCTCTATATACAAAAATTATAAGCAAAAAAGATTATTTATTGGTAAAAAATAAATTTAAGTATACTATTTTTGTGGTCTTATTCATAATTGTAAATGTATAAAAGCTTGATAGTCTGCAAAATTCAGTACAATAATCGCATCTTCGAGTTTCTCTATTTTGTAATTATTACATATATAAAGATTTTAAAACTTAAACAAACTTCTTATAAATATGGTCTTCATAATTAGGAAGTAAATATTAATAGCTTTGTTATGCCATAGTGCAACATAATGTATTCTATGAATAATTTTCATTTTTAAAATAAATTTACCACCTTGCTCCGTGCTCTCTTTTTTGTTCTTTTTGTCTAATTTTTCTGCATAGCCATAACAAAAATTGCTGGAATAACTCTTTTTCTCATTCCACAACGAAGTAACTCATTCTGCCATTAAAGTATATAAAATTACATAAATTCCACGCTTCAAATGCTCAGGTCTGTTCCTCTTGAAAGAATATTTCTCTAACTTCATTTTTCTATTGATACAGAAAACCCGAAATCCATTGAACGAATGATGAATACTTATCTACTCCCATTATTTTGAGAATAACTCTTTCTCAATGCAAAGGCTACTACAACTTGCCATTGCATACGTGTACGAACAAAGTAGTTTATTTACAGGTATAAGGAAGGAGGTAAGTTGAATCACGAAAAACTTCGTACTGTAGTAATAGGGTACAACGACGTAGGTAGACGAAATGTGAAATTTTCTGCGGGACATTGCGAAGCAGCAAAGAAACTCGAAAAAGCGGAAGTCTATCGCACCCGCGTAAAACTTTGTTAGAAGACCCTTCTTTCCACTTATACTGCCCTCTTCTTCTTCTTTTTCCTATTCCATTGCATGCACAACGAGTATTCCACTAGTGCGCATGTGTGCAAATATTTTTTGCGCAAATTTGAACGATTCTCTTATTTAGGACTTGAAAGGGTTCCATTGTTTGGGCTATTTTATCTCTTTTCTGCTTAGCAGGCAATGTATTGAAAAATTTAAGGTACAGAAAAAAGAAATCGAGTTGTTCTTACGTGACATTTTTTTTAATTGTTTCTTGTTTTTATTTAAAGTACATTTACTCAGGATTTCAATTCAACCGTCAATTACTTCTCTTTCAAACATAAATATAACTCAAATTAGTTTTCGACTTTAAGTTATTAAATCTAATATTATATTCTATAGTTGAAAATATCACCAAAGTCATATAATTCTTTGTTCTTAATTAAAATTGTAAAGCGAAAAATCATTAAATTACAGTTGTTTGGAAATTAATCGTTACACCTGCAGACTAATATCAATAATTAACTGATTAATATAATTTCATTTCTTCTAAAATTAACTTGTCCTTGAAAATAATAATATACGTAAGTATAATTTTTACTTAAGTTTGTGAGCAATTTTAAGTAAAAGTTGAAATAAAAGTTGAACTAATAATTAATAGCAGTGAAATTCTATATTTTAAGTTTCACCGATTCGTTATAAATAAGGCACAAAATGATTTATTCTTTATTAAACATAAATATCTCATCATAATTGATTAATAAGATAATAATCAATTATTTTCACTAACAAACTTTTGAAGATTTAAAAAAATTTTTCACTTCATAACTTAAAATTATCAAACTTATCAAACTTAAAATTTGAAGTTTATAATTATAAACTTTTTTTCATTAATGTCTCATTATTTTATGATTTTTAAATAAAAATTTTTTTTCTTTTTCTAATCTTGACCAATACGATTGTTCAGATAGAATATTATTATAAATTTTTCGATATTTTCTGATAAATTATTTAATAATAGATAAGTATGTCCAGTATTCTCTGTTTTCTAATTAGAATTAGTGTGTTAAAAGTTTATCAATTTTAATATTCTTTAGGAGTTAATTTATTATATAAAGTAAAGAACGACACCAGCTGTCTATTATTAAACTTTATTTAAAAATAAGCTTCGTTGAAATGTATTTCTTAAAATGTATCATGAATACTCGTTAATAATCACAATAACATATACTGAAAAATTAATTAAAAATCGAAACTTATAGAGTACGCCACAAACTAGTAACCGTCAATATTATATCTTAATTCTCTACCATACACCATCATTCCTAACTTTTTCTATATTGACACATTGATTTAATAATATTTACATGGTTCGTGCTTAAATATATTATATTGGAATGATATTTTCAGACTATTTAGAAAAATAAGACATAACTCCTCCCTTCTTTAAAGTCTACTTAAAATTCATGTTAATAGTCTGTCACTTTCAATATAAACCGTAAAGAACTACATTTATAAAATAAGATTACAATAATAATGAATTACACGTATAAAATTTATAAATATTTGATATTATAGTTTAGTTTGTATTTGAATTTAATACTTACAAAATTTAAGGAATTTAAAATAAATTTTGTAGTAAAGTATATATAAGTATTATGGTATTTTTTACATTACTTTTTAAATAATTAGCATTTAATATTTTAATGTTGCAAAAACTTTACATTCTGTATGGTAAATATCTGTTTTTTTTTTTTTTTTTTTTTTTTTAATATAATAATTTATTAATACGTTTTAATTATATATTTTTGGTACACGGAAGTACAACTTTTCATGGTTGATTTAATTAAAATTCAGAACTAATTGTTTAATAGACTTTAACAAAAATTACATAAAATTATAATAGTTATTTATTAATGTTTTTTTGTTTGTTTTAGAAAATACATCATGTACCATCATACATTTGAACTTTCCAATATTATCTGAATTGCAAAGTTCTTATAATAATACTTAATATAACTGACTTAATCTGAATTGACTAAAAATTTTAAAATCCAGTTTCTGTTGGTTATGGCTTATTTTTTTTTGTTTTATTTTTATTTTTTTTTTCATTTTTTTCATGAAATGATAAGCAAATAGAGATGCTAATGCCTAATGCAGTTGAATCATTTTGCGATTCTGCAGTAAATTTCCTATTATGGTCCCGCATTTCATTATCTCAGCTAGATTTGGTTGGAATAACCTGCCTTCATGCAAACAATTTTCTGCACTGAAATAAGTAAATAATTCAGCCTTATTACCTTTCTTTATTCCATTTACCAACTTAGTCGACCATCTAGATGTTAAGGTCGAATGAATATTTGTTTTATTACCGCTTACTTTACGAAGACCCTTTTTAAAAATCTTAATGTTAGCTAAGCTAAGATGAGTCGATTCAGAATTTTTTGCGTATCTGTTTTCGCTTATATTATTAGAAAACTGTACGTAAACTTAGTTATTGTTAATAATATACTATCCGCATAGTTATATTTAATATACGATATATCTTACAATTTGATTTAATGTTATTTTTACCTACGATACGCTACTTTTTACACTTGTGTGATTATCGGCAAACGAGACGGCAAAGATCAATTATGTATCGCAAGTATTCAACAACGTTCATGCCTCATTATTAATTTCAAGTTGAAAAAAGATCTTAATAATTATGGTCTTCTGGTTAACTATGATTTTAGTTAATATTATACATTCTTGTGTTTGTAAAGTGATAGAAGTTAAATACTATACCGGCACCTCTCCATTTAACAAATTGCGTAATATTTAATAGAAACAATACTTAAATAGAATACATAGCTTATGTAGCATGAAAATAAAGTATTTAATTAAATATGTTGCTATAGTTGCGCCTTTTATTGAGCGAGTATCAATATCTGTGTGAGCTTGAAAAATGACGTCTAATTATCATATATATTTATAAAAGAGAACAAAATTCTTTTTTAAAATTACGACGCAAGACTTAAGAATTAAAAGAAAAATAACTCGAATACGACAGAACTCTCACGCACCCATCAGAATGGGTATCTCTCACATCGAGCCTAATGAATGCGTCGTCTCGTGCGTGAGTAAGGTGCTTATAAAGAAAAAAAGAAGAAGAAGAAGAAGAAGAAAAAAAACCTCCTCCCGCGCCAAATAAAAGCATGAGAATGCACGGAAAAATATATGAATCGCGACAAACATAATAGCGCAATAGGGACGTTGCACAGGCCCTCAATTGTATGTCTAGCAGCCCCTTCCTCGTCGAGGCAAACAGCCAAAAAATGAAAGTTGAGACGGTCGTCCACTATTTACATGCACGTCGCGAAGTACGAGGATCCTGCACTGGGCAGAGTTGAGTTTCGTTAATATCGCACGAGCGTAGAAATTGGGAGCTCGTCGCGGTGGTAGCAAGTGGCTGGGGCGAATGGAGGGGCGAGGCGGGGTAACGCGCCCTCTTTTCCAGTGTGTTTGCACGGGTCTAAAGCCTCGTTGTCCTGGTCGACATAGTGGAGAGCTGCCGGTGCGGTTGGTGAAACTGAGAGGAAGGCGCTTGTGCATACGTCGGCAGTGAAGAACTGCGCGAAAGGCAGCACGTATGCATACATATTTTCGTAAATGAAGGGCTGAATGAGAGTGAAGGAGCATGAAGGAGAAATCTTACATCATATTTAACTCTTCGCAACTCCTACATTTGATAATGCTTGTCGCTTTCCTTTATCTTTCATGACAAATACTAGATTTGCAGACAAATTATTGTATCGCTGAAACTATGAAGCCATAAACTATTCCTATCGACATAAACGCCAATATTAACTTAATGTTGATATTATGATATCAATATTAATTCTAATACACTAATGTTAGAACATTAATGTATTACATTAATTTTAATAATAATTAACAATAATAAATTAATTTAATTAATTTAACAATAATTAATTCTAATACATTAATTCTAATAAATTAATTTTAGAAAATTATATAATTGCCAAGTACTAAATATAATGTTATTATTGTATTTTAAACACGCTGGATACTCATATAATGTGTATTATGACAGCAATATGACAGTTATACATTTTTCTTTGAATTTAGTAATACTAAAAAATATAAATGCTGATAATAAATATGTAATATATTTATAATGTTTCGATATTTCAATTATGCAGCTAATATAGAAGATGTTCTAATTTAAAAAAATCAATCTTCTTGTACTTATTATAAGATAAATTACGTCTTATAATAGAAATTATAGCATATGTTAATAGTTAAAAATACGATTTTTAACATTTAAGTTATAAAAAAAAAAAAAAATTAAACGACATCAAAAATATTGTATACAAAAAAGCACTAGATTGGTGTGTACGATTAGTCGTCGATTATCTTCCATCACACAATGTATACATTTATCTAATTTATAAAAATAATACTACGTAAACAACTTTATATTGACAAAAATTTGAACGATAATATAAATAATAAAATTAAATATCTATAGTTAAGATTTTATATTCATTTTACTAATCAATTTGCAGATAAGCTTAAAGAATTTTTAATTTAAAACAATTATTCCATATAACTCTATTGCCTTTATTTTCTTAATAATTATTATACATTATCTTTGTAATTATATATAATTATTAATATTATGTTAATTATAATGATCACATTTTGTTTGTTTTATAATGGAGAGCATCGATATGAAACTAATAAGGAATTTTTCTAAGGAATTTTTTTATGGAAAATTCTATTAAAATTAATGTCGTAGTAATTTGTACACAAAAATTATAATTATTATTATTAAAGTAGAACAAACAAAGAAACGAATTTAATGATATAATAATAGAATAAATTATGTAAACTACACCAAGCTAGTTTAAGATTGAAATTATTAATTTGAGCGTTATATTTAGAAGAAATACGGCATTAATTATTAAATAATGTAAAGTATAACCCGACAATGTATATAAATATAAGTAAGTCATGGATTTATAATTTATTGCCTGATCATTAAATTTCCAATTCCAAAAGAAATTATCATTAAATAATAAATATATCGCTTTCAATTTACGTATTTTTAAAAATTATAATATTTACAATGAAAAAATGTTGTTCGGATTTTTTTTTTTTTTTTTTTTTTTTTTTTTTTTTTTTTTAATTCATTTTATGATATTTTAGATACTGCATATTTGACAAGAATCTACGATTTTCTAGTCTTTAAATTGATGAATAAAATATTATTTTCATGTATTGAAAGCCAAAGGCGTCTTAATATGCGTAACATATTTTTCGCTTTTTGCATTATAAGTAATGTATAAACAGGTCATAAAAGGATCGAAGTATTAAAGGATTAGAAGTGAGTATTAGAATGATATTCGGATTCAGGTGTGTATGGTTGTCATCCTGTATCAACCTACTGGATTTATCAATAATACCATTGTTGTCCAAGCCTGACCTGTACCATGCAAGAAATTACGGATGATCCTCTCTTTTATAATAAGAACAATTTTTTTATTTTTTTTCCACCTGTGTGACTTAAGCTTTAGCGTTTAACGTTAAATTGCTAGTATTACAAATTTAAAAACTTAAAAGAAACCTTAAATGAAATTAATTGCAGAATACAACTATTATGAATATGTACTTTATATTACAATTACCTTCCCAGTTATATCTGATTTATCAAGAATACAGACATTAATTGAGTTAATTTTTATTATAACTTAATTTCTAATGAGATGAAAAATAGATTTTCCATAATACGTTCTCCGACGCAAAAGGGGAACTCTATGAAAGTTGAATGAAATGTCAATTTGTATATTAAAATTAATGAATATATAAATTGTGTATGTAACATATAAAATTAATATATACCGTTACGTGTAAAATATTACATAAGATTTACATGACTTTGGAAAAGAAGAAAGGCAAAGTAGTGGTATATAAAATTCATATATAACTTATCTACATAAAAGAACTTATATACTAAGCATATCTATGTATACTCATCTGTGTTTACATTTACCTTATATCTGATTGTGATTATTCTTCCACAATACGGAAAGTGTTTATATACTCATGGATATTTATTTACAAAGAACCTTAATCGCTTTCGGTTATTTCAAAATAATCAAAACATATTAGATTAAACAGATAATATTTTGTTTCAAGAAACAGCGAGATAAAAAGTATAAAAATAAGGAAAATATTTATATTATGTAAAAGGTATAGTAAATTAATCATTAATAAAAATGGTAACAAGTCTTATTCAATTATATAGTATTGATATAGATCTTTAGACTTGAATGTTTAATCATTAAACAAAAAAAAAAAAAAACAAAAAACAAAAAAAAAACAAAAAAAAATAAAAAAAAAAATCAAATATTTATCAATTAATCATAATCTAGCAATTCGCTGAGATATCTTTGAATAAAATAAAATTTCGTGGTAAGTATTTACATATCTTTAAATAAAATTAATACTACTGAACAAGGTATTTATCCTCTTTATATCTCTCTTATCATTGATGAAATTATTAGAGAATTTTCTATTTAGCCAATCATCGTTCATTGATTGCACTTTATATTTTTAGTTACTATTACTTACACTTAAATTCTTTCTTACTTAAATTATACATGTATACTTTAAATATAAAATAAAAATTTCTTTTCCAAAATATTTTTTTCATTCTCTTCATTCTAATGAGTGCTAAATAAATCATAGAAATATAAATAGTTAGTTAATAATACTCTTAGCAGAATGATCAATTTTTTATTATGACTGCATAGGTTAGTATATTGAACAATTTTCACACGTTTTGTACAACTAAATTTTAAATACTTTATGCAAAAAAATATTCATAATTGCTTTCATTAATATTTTTCAAGAGCTTGCACTTTATTTAAAGCAAAAAATAGCATCTTCTTTTTATCATTTTGACAAAGAAATATTTGTTTTATTTTAAAATTACCTATTTTTAAAAATAAAATATAAAAAATCATATGTGTTATAAATATCACAAATATGTGTGAAAAATTATGTGACTATGTGAATATTTATGATATGGTAGGCTAGGAAACATTAGTTGTTCTGCTTGTATTCTAAATAAGATTTAAGAATGTATTTAAGAAAAATAAAACATAAAGAAAGAATACTATTTAAAAAATTTCACCCTCTTAGCAATTTTTATATCCATTGATTATTCATTATTACTAAAACGTATATATTAAGTGAAATCAATAAATGCATGTATAAATCTTTTTATTTTAATGCACGAAAGAAAAAAAACACTGAAATTCGATGTTCTTATGCGACATAAATATACAATGACATAATGATTAATTGAAGGAAGAAAAAATTTGTTTTACAAATTAGACCAGTAGATCGGAATATAATTATGAAGAATAAAGATCGTGAAGAATCCTTAGCCATCTTCTTAAAGATAATTGTTTCAAAAATCCGACTGCCGTTAACGCATTATTGCAAATCACTTACCTTAATAAATTATTCATTAATAATAATACAACACTGGCGCATGAAGAATCAAGATTAGAAATTATAAGAGTTGAAAATCGCATAATTATTGTCGCGTATCTGGCAGATTAAATAAATCTACCTTGCGAAAACAAATATCGTTATAATTCTTGGAGAGTTGAAGGTGCAATTCCACTGGATGTCCGATTAAATGGGATAGCCTGGGTGGTGGTAGTAGCTTACGTTGAATAGTTTCTATTCTAAACATGTGAATATCGTGACGAGGGTTTCGTATCAGAGATCCGATTAATTGTACTATACGAACAAGATTTGTATTATTAGAATCGTCTGTGAATAGCAAAAATATTTATTTGAATCGTAAGAGTCGCTTGAAATTGGATAAAATATGGAATTAATATTTATAGGATATTTTAATTCACTTGATTATATAGAAATTATTGATCGAAGCATCGTCAATTAACCGCACTAACTTGATGATATCAGTAAAACAATATTATGAAAGTACTATTTATATATTTTCCTCAACGATTTTTCTCGCCCCCCCCCCTCCCTCCCTCCCCCCTCTCTCTCTCTCTCTCTTTTATTCCGTTTTTCTCTCTTTTTTCTTCTTTTTTTATTGTTATTATTAATATTATTATCAAAGACGCACATTCCAAGAATTTAAATATTCTTAAATATCATAATGCGGCCACGAGTTTCTATCGGAATTTCAAGCAGTCCTCTTGCCGAAGCTTATGCATGTATTATGAAATTGTCGCTTCGGAACCATTCGAATCGCGGAAGCAAACTCATTCCTCCATAACGTATAGAAATGCGAGGGCACGGTTAATCGAATCCAATCTCGAGGATTCGAAGTTCACAAGGAGGCTAGCAGTCATCAGCAAAAACCTCGATAACCGTAGGCGCGCGTCGCGGGACGCGTGGCCTTATCGGTAATTCGAAAGCAGCTGCCGAGGGGTTGGTGACGGGGAAGAAGAGGCTCCTCTGAAGTTTTCGCGTCAGGGAGCGTAAGTGCGTAGAGTGCCGTGGGCCCATTTAGGGGGGGGGGGTAGGTATGGAAGAAAAAATTGGCCTCAGCCAAGGACCGTCGGCAGTGAATCAAGACGGCGACGATAGTGGAGCCCCGCGCAAGCGCCTCTCACAACGAGCCCGACTAAGACGTCGGGAGTATTCGCTTGCTGGACCGGCGACGAGGAACGCGAGGGGGTTGCTCCGAGCCCCCACCCGGACTCACCCCTGCCCCTCATTTGGGTGCGCTCTCTCGCACCGCCATCCTCCCCCCCCTCCCCTCCCCCTACCAATCTATCCCTATATCCCCACCAATTTTCCCGTTACCTCCCCCGCCCCGAGCCGCCCCTACCCCCGAGGGCACCACGTCGGGATTCGGTCCGGAGTGCGCGAGACGCTCTCCTCCGGCGCAGGGGCGCGCGCACGGACTCGGTGCTTCCGAGAGCAGAGTTCAGTCCGATCCGGACAGCCGAGCGAGCCAGTCGTTTGTGATCCCTCGTACTTTATCCCCTACCTATCATCTATCTATCTATCTATCTATCTGTCCGTCAATTTAACCAATCTCTCTACTTGCCTATCTCTCTCTCTCTCTCTCTCTCTCTCACTCTCTCTCTCTCTCTCTCTCTCTCTCTCTCTCTCTCTCTCCCTTCCTCTCTCGCCTCTCTCTCTCTCACTCTCTATCCCTTACTCGCTCGCTCTTACTCCGTCCGTTCGTCCGTCTATCTGTCTGTCTGTCTGTCTGTCTGTCTGTCTGTCTGTCTGTCCGTCTGTCTGTCTGTCTGCTTGCTTCTCCACCAGCCCGCCCGGCTGCCTTTCTGACTGTTATACCCGCCTGTCGTCTGGCTTCTTACCGTTAACGCCGAAGTTGGAAGTCCCGGCGCAGCAGGGGCAGCGGCAGCAGCGGCAGCGGCAGCCGCCGCCCGAGAGCCTTCGCTTAGTGCTCGCTCGGAGCTCCGAAGCGTCGCGTCGCGTGGTTGTCAGTGCGGTTTGTCGCTTTGTCGCCTTCGCGGACGACATACGTCGCGAGTTTTGGTGAGCCGAGGATCGGGTGCATCGAGCGGCGGAGGGCCACCGGAGAGCTTCGCCGGCAGGTGATCGCGTGGCCGCGGCTCCACGACGAAGCAGGTAGGAACACAGGCACTACCGACCACGTGCGTGGGAACGTGGCTCGATGGCTCGATGCCTCTACGGCCCCACCTCGACCCGCTCGGTTGTACTTCTATCTATCTATTATTATCCTCTGGTTCTTCTTTGAAATTGTGCGAGAGGAAAAGAAGATGGGCAATGATACGCTGTGGTAATGGGGTTCGGTTTAATGTCGGCTGATCGTGAGTTGTTAGATGTAGCCGCAGCTCGATTAGGTGATTACGATAAGTAAGTGCAGGATTATTCAACGCGTGTATGATTTTCAAGTGTGCTGGATGTCTTTAAGATTTGATGATAACACAGAATGATTTTCAGCCAGTTGAGTGTTAGGAAAAAAGAAAAAAAAAAATAAAAGAAAAATAAAAAGAAAACCACGACGTGGAAACAATATCTCTCAAAAGTGTTGTTTCAATTCGTAGTTTTTAGTAGATACTTATTATATACTAAAAGATATTTTGGAAAAATTTCCTCTCATTAGGGCAATCCAGTGATGTATTTTATTTTCGGCGACAGATTAATTCGCCTTTTCAACTATAATTAACTTTCGTATTTTGTTGAATATGGATTTTGCCAATAAATGGTTTCTCTCAATTATCTTAAATTCGATTCTTTGAAAATCAAAATTCTTTTCATTATCTCTAAAATTTATAAGGAACAAAGAAATTCATCTTAATTTGTCCTTTGCAGTTGAAAACATATTATATTTTATTTACAAAAAGTGCTCATAATTCAATGACTGACAAGTAGGAATCATGTAGTATCGTTATTAGCTTTTACATATTTTATCATTATTTTAATGAAATTGTAAGATTACTATTTATTTATTTTTTTTTTTCGTTTCTTTAAACGAGGCTACAAAAGGGAAGGAAGAAAAATGAAAAAAAAAACTTTGTTTATTTACGTCGCGTTAACTCGTATGGTTTAATTCTGATTTATGTAAAGTCCAACAATGTGGAAGGAAAAGAACATTTATTGTAACAGATTAAAATGAAAATGTGATTTAATTCACATACAAATTAATAAAGCCTTGTCAAGCCTTGCATCTTTAAATTTATCTAAAAAAAAAAAAAAAAAAAAAAAAAAAAAAAATAATAATTGACAATGCATCAATAAATTACACAAATTCTATTACGCGCAATATTGTTGAATGTATTTATAAAATACTTCGGTACTGCCATTCGCTTTGCACTTACATTGCAATTGAAAGAATTTATGTTATGATTAACTTATTCGCACCTCTCGTTCGACAAAAATGACAAATTTATACCTTCAATCTTGTGGTTCGATTTAATTTACTTAACAATCATTCTTCTCCGATACTCGACGCACTTTGACGCACTGTGACTTGCATACTTTATTTTTTCGATAAACAATTTTCATTATCATTATGCGCACACTGATCAATGAAAAGTGGAAACGAGTGTCGACCAAACGCATTATCTTAGTATTAGCATTGAACGTTCGATCGATGCCACAATAGAATTAAGCAAATTTTTGGAATCCCACTTGTCCCTCCGTGCCTGTAAAAGAAAAACAAAAAAAAAAACAAAATTTTTCGCATAAATATCGCACGCCCAGCAATAAAGCAGTTGGTTAAGCCTACCTGAAAATTCCCCGAGTGTAAACTTGCGGTTTCTCTGGAGTCGAGTGGATTCGCGAAGGGGAAAAGTATAAAGCCCTCGTCCCACCGGAAAGACGACGAGGACTAACCTAGAGACGAGCGGGATTCGATGCTGCGGTGCAAGGGGAACGGTAAACGCGATCCTCGTCTCGACTAAATTTAAGATGACGAGATGACGGCTCCGAGCTCTCTCTCTCTCTCTCTCTCTCTCTCTCTCTCTCTCTATCTCTCACTTTGGCTCTCTCTTGATCGGGCGCTCGCTCACTCTCACTCTGACGAAGCAAGCAACCGAGGGTGCTTAAAGGCGATTACGCTGATTGAAGTGTAAATAGGGGCTTTTACTGACAGGTTTTCTTTAAATAGACGGCGAGTCGCGTCGATTTCGATTGAATTTTTATTTATTTATTTTTTTAATCATTTTTTTTTCTTCTACTTTTTTTTTTTTTGAGAATTCATGGGGATTCTCCGTAATTACAAATGTATACATGGCACGAGAGTATGAAAACGACTTTAAAATCTTGACTGAGATGTACGGGAATTACTTCTGTGCAAAATTTATTCAACGCTTACTGAAATTTCGGGTATAATTTATCTGTGTCAGCTTTTGCAAAATTCAGACGATTCGCTTTTATTTACGATTTATTCCACGAGATTAAAATACAATTTAAGCTTGAATTTGATTCTAAATTAATGTATAATATCGCTGATTATCTTACGATATTTACCAACGTTGAATTTTGTATGTATAAATATTTTAAAATGCAAAACCATTACTAGATTAAAATGAGTTTTTTTCTTTTAATAAAACGTAAAGCTATTTGCCAACCTTCTGCAAAATCAACGGAATGCATTCATTGGGAACTCGTTATTAATATAATTAACTTCATATTCTTTTAATATTTTCCTTAATAGTATTAAATTGCTTGACTAGCGGAATACTTTTTTTTCGCATCTTTTGTTTTTAATGTTTATATTAATAATCGCTTAGTAAATTAAAAAAGGATATTGTATATATATATATATATATATATATATATATGCACATTTAATATATATATATATATATATATTAGGTTTGCATTAGTAACAATGGAGAGAGATTGCAGCTTACCTTTATGCAATAAATCAAAATTAGAAATAAAACAAATTTTTCTCATATTATATAGCCTAATCGTTGTATAATAATAATTGCATCAACTTGGAAAGTAAATATGTATACATCCACATGTATATTCCTATTATGTGTAAATAAATAATAGTGGGTAAACGAAGTTGTCGAGTAGATTATAAAGTACTTTTATCGTTGTGCAGTCGCGTTAGCCAGTATTTTAAATTCAAGAATTTGTCATGCTAATTTAACCGACTAGTACTAGTAAATTTTTTCCTACGAACTACGCTCTACATTATTTTTCTACGTACGCAATTTGTTGTTTTCTCATACCATTGTATCAAACAATATATTTCGCTTTTATAATTTAATTAAATTTTATTTATTATAGGCATAGTATTTTATTTTATAATCGTTACATTTTTTTGTTTAATATTTCGCCCGTTATTTTCTAAATATGATTCAATTTAAAAAGTATGCCGACTCAAAAATATATTCCATGTAAATAAAATTTTTTTTAATACATAGTTTAATGCATTTAATACATTTTTAATACATTTTTTTTAATACGTTTAATACATTTTTTTAATACATACATTTAATACATTTTTTAATACATATTTAATAAAAAAACATTTTTTTAATACATAATCACTATTGATTGACTAAAGAGACAATACCTTACCACTGCATTTAAAAATTTTATGCGTTGGTACGATAATTTCTAATACTCGCAAGTGGATAAAATGAGCTAAGAATCTTATGACATTTCCAATTGATTGATTAAAGAATGAAAAACCTTTTTTATATAAAAGTTCTTGGAACTACTACGATTTTGAATTCTTTATTCAAATTATCGAATTAGTATTTATATTACGTTATTCTATTTCAAATTATTATTATTATTATTATTATTATTATTATTATTATTATTATTATTGCTATTATTGCTATTACTATTCGTTTAATATATCAATAATAATAATAATAATTTTGAAAAGTTAGGCTAGTATGTTATGTACAATTTGATTGTTCACTTCGTTACAAAATTTCACTTTATTTTCATTTAAAATACATAATATATTATCACACGTAGTAAATATTTATGTATGATATTCTCTCTGTACTGGTTTTATCAGTTTCATATCGAAATACAGCGTATAATATTGTAAAATAACAAAATACGACTATAATAAACACGTCGATTTATTTGTAATGAGCATAATTTTGAAGTTGACAAAAAATAAATAATAAAAAAGAAACTAATACCCGGAAGTTTTATAAAAATTCAAATAGAACTTTGTAACTGTCACTGTCAATCTCCTACGGATATACTGATCGATGTTTGGAATTATGACATATTATTATTAAATTCCTAGAATACAGTGTAAATACAGCAGCAAAATATCCTAACTACGTAAAGAACACAATGATTTTTTAAATATTTATAAAACATGAGCAATTTTAAGAATTTCTGAACAATTCAACGTAATTTTAGTAGCTGAAAAATTTCAATAACATTTTAATATATAAAATAAAAATATAATGTAAAATTATCCAATGTCGTATATATTTTACTAAAAAAAAAATTATAATATATTAATGAAAGAAAGTACGATCGTTAAAATTAAATAATTTGTATCTACAATACTGTGAGACTTTTTTTCCAGCTTTAGCTAGAAATATATGTAAAAATCTTTATTATTATAGAAGAATTCATCATAATCGTATAATTTTTCATTAGTTGACATGTAAGTTAAAGTCTATCTAATCCTATCAAATATATATAAAGATTTTCTTTAATGATTACATTAATTCCTTGCCTCGGTGTACCTTCGGTAATCTTCGGTAATCCTCGATCATAAGTCAATTAACAGTCCAATAAATTTTCTGGTATTTCATTCAACCGCGTGATTGTAAACAACAGATTCTAGTTCCTTATTCCCGAGAAGAATCTCTACGTAATTGTGTATGTATGCATGTAAGCGCATTCACTTGTATTTCTATGGATGCATGTTGAAACTAGCTTTCCTACCTCTATGACTATAAATATCTTCAGAAGTATATGTGCATAGGTGCGTGCACGTTGAAGTGTACATGAGAACGCGTGTCACGTGTGTTTGTGTTTCTCTACACTGTACGTTGTAAAATATCCGTTCATGTGCTTAGTCGTGTGAGCACACATATGCATGGTCCTGACGGTGCCGGCGTACTAACCAGGGACACTTAAATTTCTGGGCGAAAGCACCCTTATTATCGCAATTACTCGTTCCAACACGGAGCTTGGTATAAGAGCCAGTTCTCGTCGGTGAAAATTACTACCCGAGCAGCTTTCTTACCCCTTCATATATGTTCCAAATTAAGTTTGAAATAGTTTCAGAAACGCAAAAAAAAAAAAAAAAAAATTTTAATAATAGGTCGTTGCTGATGAGACTAAATTGGATGGAAAAGTCTAAACTTGCCGTTTAATTATCATCTGATTAAAATTGAGCGAGCAAATTATTTGTATATCGTACAAAGAGTCTGCCGAATAGTTAATAAAATTAGCCACAAGTAATAACTGTATGTTCTATTCGTTAGAATTAACATAATGCTAAAATGAAAAGAAAAAAAAATTTTGCTCATAATTACATAAGTATGCAGGAATGTAAAGCTAATAATTATTTCATTGCATAACAATGAAAATCGATTTCCCTTCAATTCAATTTTGCTGTAGGCATTTCTCCAATAACGTTGCTTTAACCCATACGTGTAGTAATACGCTTGCGTGAAAGTCGTTGTACCGAGGCATTTATAAAGGTATGTAAAAAAATCTTAAACACTGTCAAAGAGTGAGAAGAGATGGTGTTGAATCGGCAGTACAAGGATTGAATTTCCGGGTGGTTAGGGGAATCCCCTTATTGAACCCCACATCATTTCTAATCCTCGTGCGTGCGTTTGCGTGCGTTTGCGTGCGCGCTTGTGCGTGCGTGTGGATATAAAACGCAGACAAGCGCCACGCGCTATGTACGCGGGGTGAATTTCCGTGGAGAGCGCATTTGAACTGCCGAGTGGCGTAGCCGCGAGCGTTAAAAGATTGGTGGGGCGGGGGGGGCGATGGGCGAAAGAGTCGAAAACTATTGCGATGTAGCAGGAGTCGCGGAACTCACTAATCGATTTTACATATGGAATATGTGCGGGGTGCGGGGAGGAGGGATGGCGAGGTGCAGGAGTACCTGGAGCGCATAATGAAAGGGACGAATGGGGGATAAAACGAAAACGAGCGGAGAGAAGAACGAAAGCGTAGGAAATGCCGAAACGAGCGCTTGGGGAAACATTTTTAATTACTCTAGTCAAATGTTTTTTCAGAATGGCATTTTTTATTGCCTTTCGAGCTACTGTTTTGTGTATCTTATAAATTATAGAAAATAATTATATTCAAATGTATAATTTACCATTTCTTAATTGATAATCATAATAATTTCATAAATAGGCATTTGCGTTCATTTTTTAATCAATGACACTTATCATATTGATAATCAAATTACGTTCATTGCCTATACTGAAGATTTCGTTGTTTTTAATGCCCGCTTATAAATTAAAATGTTTTTTGTGTTCATATTTATTTGCATTCAAATATACATCGGTAAAATAATGGATTATTGAAATAGAACGTTTTTTATACTATATAAATTTAAGAAATCAAATGATAATCGACAAATATATATATATATATATATATATATATATAATATTGCACTACGTGTAAAAACGTGATATTATAATGGAACATAAATGAGTTGAATATAAATAAAAACAAATTTCAATTTTTTGATAATTGTAAAAATAATAAAGCCTTCAAAATTTATATAATTAAGTAATTAGGTAATGTTTAACTCAATACAAATAAATATTTAAAAAATACTTGCGCACCAAAAGCATCTACCGCAACTAAACTTCAATTAACTTAGGATAAGTTTTATATTGCTTCAACTGATGCCATTCTTTGACTTATGTAAGTATAGAACTTCTTGTTAAGATATATTTCTTTTATCGGTAAAGTTTAATTTGTGTAATCGAACACTTTTTATCAATATAATGTAATTTATTGATATTCTTGTTTACGAACTTTCCTAATTAGAGCTAAAGAACTACATGCAGATACCTAGTTAGGAATAATTGAGCTAAAACAGAATGTATTAGTGTTAAAGGGATAGTAAAAATTTATACCGCAAAAGTCGGTATAGTAATTTGCTAGGGGGATATTGCGGGAATCCTGTGTAAATTCGTTTGCGGCTATTTTGTAAAAAATTATGTGAAATCTATTGTAGCACGAACGGAAATTTATAGATAGAATAGATATTTTTGAAAATAAATGCCAAGTCTTATATATAAGAATACATAAGCCTAAGAAATTAATATTTATTTAATATTTCACGTTATATATAATTGTGTAGAAAATTCCTTCACATCGTTGCTTTAACGAATTTATATTAAGTTATTTTTATGTTACTTTAGATTTCACATTATTTATACATTTATTTATTAATAATTTATGATTTTTTTTAAAGTTTGATAAGATAAAATTTGTTAGCGAGTAATATAACTTATAATTTCATTAATAAATCATACGTTAAATTATGTGGAAAGCATTTTAAAGCTACTCGAATAAATAATTATTTGTTTCCTCAAAAATAAAAGCTCAAAGTCACATTTAGCTAAAGTCAATGTATACAGATTAAAAATTCTTGAATATCTTTATTTTATCCGGTCGCATTTAATTCAAACGATACTAGAATTATAATTAAAGAATAATCAGATAATAAATGTAGGAAGTCTTCATGAGGAACGCATATAAAACAAAATATGTGACCACTACAATAAGTATCCAAACTACCTGTTTTGAAAACAGTTATTAGATTATAAAACTTCCAAAGACGTGTTTTATATTAGGTGGTTTTCTTTTTATGACTGGAGATATTTGTAATAAGCTAAAGTTTATTTCTTTATTATAGTCATAGAGGGCGAGTAAACACTTTTTTTTTTTTATAGTAATACTAAGGGAATGATGATGTAAAAATTTCTGGAAATAAAAAAGTGACTTTTGAAATTGTTTGTATCGTATATTTACAATTATTGATGAAAATAAAATGTGAAAATAACACACTTATGTATATTACGAAAGGAATTAACATTTTTGCATTTTATATTATTAATATTTGCTATTATTTTTTTCAAGTATTGTCTTTCCGTATTAATATTTATAACGCACAGTTAAAGTTGCAGATAATAAGAAATACTTATTTTGAGGCTTAAAAGCAAATGACGCTCGAGCAGTTGAAATCGCAATCATTGCTCGAAATGTACATGCTACGCATCTCATATGAAATACAAGTAGCATATAATGATAAACGACTAATTAAATATTCCTAAACATGCTCTGATTTGAAATCAGAGAGGAACGAGAAATCATAATATACGGTGATACGTAGATAATCAGATAAATTAAAGCAAGAAATATGAGCTAGTGTAATGCGGATATAAAAAAAAAAACCATCTTTAATGTTAATTGAACCTGTGCATTAATTAAATGAAGCTGAAAAAGGTCGAGAAGGAAACTTAATATAATTGACAATTTCTTATCATGTGTATGTATGTACGAGGAAACTGTTTTTTCTCTCATATGATATCGGATAAACCTTTAAATTTGACAATTTTTCGTTATTCGTAGAAGCCGAGTTTTGTTCACAGATAGATGTACATGAATAAATTTCATTCAAAATTATAATAAAAAGAACGTTTTAAATACTAAAGCAGTATTTATTTATACAATTAAAGCATTATAAAAAAATTAATATCGGAAAATGGCTATGTGAAATGTTTAATTTATATTAAACATTTAAAATTTTTTTAAGTATTCATTGATATAACGTACAAAAAATCATTATGATTTTTTATTTATTTTCATGAAGTAAAGTGAAAAATTTTCATTTTTCTTTGAAAAGAAGTACTCGATAATAATTATCTGTACGTAAAACAATTATAATAGTTGATCTAGTTCTTGAGAAATAAAATAATATATATTAATGAGTACAAGCTATTGAAAGAATTAAATATCTATTTTTAATATATAATCGATTGCTGTTGATAGAGGCAAACGTTAAATCATTAATTATGAAAGTTTTAAATCTACCAATTATACAAGTTGAAAATTTTTTCTATTTTTAATAAATTTACCAATGATTTATTATCGGTAAATTAATTTTATTCTCTATGGCTATTTAAAATGCAGGTTAACAGGAACTCGGATATAAAAATAGTATGTTTGATTTCTTTTCAAATTGTCTTTATATTTCAGTCACGGACTTAGTATATAATGACAAGAAATTTTCATAATTCATAAATAACAAAGTTAGTAATGGTTGTCTAATACGTTAAGAGAACTATCGCCAGCGATCTTGCCGTATTAAAATTCAAAATGCACTTGACATATTCACTCTGAAATATGTAGCCTATAAGAGGATACGGGACACCGCTAAAGCCTTGTAAATTTTCTTAGACAGAAAGGGAGGATCAGAAAGATGAAAAATCACCTTACATAATTCTTGGACGACTTCGTATATGCTTATGCATAAGAGCCCCCTTAAGTAAGGTCCATTGCAATTGCAAATCGAGTCACACATAGAGGGATACATATGGTAAAATGAAATAAGATGATAATTGGACTGCTTTTATGATGCTCGCTTTATGCCTATTACCACTACTTTTCAACTCTGGGATCCTAAAGTGTAACATTATGTATCCAGTAAGAACTGTTTCTGTCCCATGTTTTCTCATTCGGTTTAATTCTTTTACAAATTTACTACTCACATTCGGCTTCACACAGCGCTGGATCTTTTTATATTTCTGCTTTATTTTTTCATTAAAGAAACACCTTAACACTTTCCACCAATGTTGCCTTATCATTTTTAATATTCCTCTAGCGTTGATACGTGTGTACATCTTCCTGCAGTTGTCTTTCTTCGTTTCTAGCGAGATACGGTTTTTTTTTTTATTGCACAATTTTATTAATGTGGCAAATTATTTTTTGAAAATTAAAAGTGTTGCTGTTTTAGGCGTGAAGCACTTATTTCATGGATATATTTATGATTAAAGCTCCAGTAATCCAGCAATAGCTGTCGATTCTATTATATATTATTATTATTATTTTGTAATGTAATTTTGTAAAGTTAAACTATTGTGGGCGGTATCAACAATACAAAACAATGTGTTAGCAATAATTAATAATAGAGTTGGTAGTATTTTTAAAAAGATACAAACAGTATGTCCATTCACTTGAATTATATGTAATATTAATATAGAATTTCATAGGATTTGCAAACTCTACGATGGATTCGTGCGATAAAATTATTATTATAAAATTCGTTGGACTTTCAGGGTAATAAGAAAAATATAAAATCTGTCAGATTTTAACTAAATTTTAAATGAATTTTCAAATTTTCAAAAAACTTTAATGTCGATGTGTATATGTCGATAATATTTAAAATTACACTACCCTTTTAGATGTTATAATAATACGTAGAAAATTTACAGAATTATAATTTTTTATAATATAAATCAATTTGCTTTTAATATATTTTTTTTGTGGATTATTATTATGAAACTAACAGATTTTCGTTTGAATTTTAGCAATGCATAATCATTCTAATAGCTAAATAATAAAGTAGATCATTTTTTAAAAAATTAGAAAACATACTTTTCTAAAAAGTACTTGTATTTTTATCTTGATTATCTGAATCTGAGAAAATTACCATTATCAGCTGCGAGAATATTCATTTACAAATACTCCATGATTTAGATAATAAGATACTCCCTAGCTTTTGTAGTACCCACTGTTACGAGCGTTAAAGCTTAGAAAGTGTGCAAAATCTGTTACTAATGGTAAAAAAAAAGGAAAATGTTTTCATAATCAGTTGAGGTAGCCTTCAAAAGTATGTATATATCGAATGTAATTAAGCTAGTAGTATATTTCGTAAATTCTTCCATGAATATTTTACAGGACTAATGTAGATGAGATTTAATGTAAATGGCACGACTTACGATTGACGCAATAATACATCTTCTTTAATGTAAAAATTGCAGAGTAAATATGCGGATATCAATAGTACTTAAGTGGCTATTTTGCCATGGAGTGCATTACATAAATCCTCATAAATAACGGAGCGACGATCGATCAAAGTTTAAGAAAGGAGCCATTAATATCCAATTCTCCATCAAAATCCAGATTGATCATAATCCACAGTGGCTACTCCCGCATTAGTCTCCTATGATCATGAATTGATTGTACCGCTGACTCACGTTATCCTACTTGTTAAGCTTTTCGCAGTACACGCATCCGGGCGTCATGGCCCAACAAAAGAATATTTTCCTTCACGTACCCCCTCACCAACACACCCTCACCCACACCCACCCACACATACACAAAACACACAAACACATACCTGGTACGGTCCCTCTCCACCTCCAAAATTCACCCCATCCCAACGCTATTGCACCCCCGTCGACGCTATCTCACGGGCACTTCTACATCCTCGCCCTTCAACGCCCGAATTAATAAACGTCACTCGCTCGCCCGTGCCCTTGGAGCTTTCGAATTATAAAATACACGGAGGCGGGGGCTGCTCCCGTAGCCGGCGTTAATCATCCGTGCGTGCGCGAGAGGATCCCATACCGGGGTTAGGATCGGCTCTCTCGAGTGAGCGAGCCGCTGCCGGTTGTTGTTTACACGCGTCTTTTTCGCCTCGCAATTCGGTCGGTCCTTCTGTCTGGGCGCCCGTCGAGTGATCCCCACTTCCCCGCCCCTCGTAGTCTATTTTCGGCGCGCGTGCATACATCGTATCGACGTACTACTGGACCAGCAAACGTGCCAGATGCTGTCCGGCTGGATCGAGGGCTTTTGTGCCGGGTATCGTAGGCGCATGCGCTCGTAGATAGAGCTGTCCGGTTCCTTTTGTTTTGAAACTCTTTGTGGATTTTGTTTTTTTTCTTTCTTTATGTCTGTTTGTTTGTTTGTTTTACTTTTTATTTTTTTCGGCTTTTTCGTTGTTGTTTATTGGGCGGCAGGTTCACTCGGGATTATAGATGTGTATATAGGGGCATCGACCGAGGCAATTGCATTAGTCTTTGGTTACGTTATGTTCGTTTTATAGGCGCGATAATATTTTTATTCGGCTTAGGACACCGGGACCGATATACGCACACGTGCAAAAAAACGTAGGGGTTTCGATTTGATTTTGCTGATGTTACAGAGAATGTTACAGATGTGATGAGGTTCGGTCGATGAATGATCATAATTGATTTGGATAGATGGAACTTGGTAATAATATTTATTACCAATTCCTTCATTTCTGCTGTTCATTATTGCGAAGCCCTCGCTATTGATACCTCGTATGTGTTTATTTATACCGTAGGCTAGAAATTATCCAGCATTTCATTCTGAGCCATCGTTATTTAAAATCTTGCGTTTAATAGATCGTTATGTTTATTATATGATCGAGATACAAAAGGTATTAATAAAAAATTAATTGAATGAATAAATGCTAATATGCTGTGTATATTGTGCAACTATACGGTAATGCGTTATGAAAAGTAACATTGCAAGTTGAAAAAGTAATAAATTACATTAATATAAGTTTTATATTAGGAATTAGGATTTATTCAGTGTCATTATTCTTTGTTATAATACTTTGGTTAATAAATATCATTTAGGTAGAATTCTATAAGGACGTTTAATTACTCGAAGCTAACGAAGCAAATGTGAAATAATATCTTTATTGTTATTCCAAAATATATATATATATATATATATATATATATATATATATGGTTGAAATATTCACATAACAAAAAAGAAAAAACACAAAAAATTTATGGGTTAATTGATAAGACATCACAACAAGAAATACAATTTAAACGATCAATTGCTTAAAAAATTGTTTGTGTACACGACGAATAATAACAGATAATAATTATTACTGATTTATATGCAGGGAGTTTGTATTTTTGACAATCTAATTTTTAGAAAATCCTCTTTGAAATCTTTTTTACCAAATGTTTTAAAAATTTAGAGTATCGTATTTAATGGAAGAGGGAATTAAATAAAATCACATCAGCCTACGGTATGGGCACGTAATATCAAAGAAATATTTTTGTACGAGAATATGCATAAGAAAAAGCGGTAGTTGTGATCTATGGCTATGAAACAAAAAGACATAACATAGTTTGTGTATTTTATCTCAATACCCTCGAAAATATGTAAATCCAAACGTACTAATATTTTGGCATAAATATTTGGTTTTTTAAAATTCTAAACGATAGAAACAATGAAATTAACTAATATTTTAGTTAAGCAATTATTGAATATTGTTCTAATAAACGATATGTTTATTCCACAGAGATATGCAAAAAGGTGTCGAGAAGGCATATTATGTTTTTACGATACGAGAACGTATAAAAATGATTTCAGAATAAATGTTTGTAGCCATATAAAGAAATGGACATTCCTTATAAATATTTCAATAGTAGTAGATATTAGATAATAAAATTACCTATTAAATCTAATGTCATAAATGACATTTACGTTCTATGTATATTATCTTTAAAGAAGTTAAAATCTCGGATATGTTTTTTTTTAATAATCGTAGCAATACGTGCGCTCTCTCTCTCTCTCTCTCTCTCTCTCTCTCTCTGACTCTCTTCTATCAAACTTTTCTTTTCACAGTAAAGCCATATCATTATTATATTAAAGGCTTGGGAATATGATAATAAAATTTAGAAATACGCCTTATGTAACTATGTAACACAAAAATAAAACAAAAGCAAAAACGAGAGAAAAGAAAGAAATGGAATGCTCAGTATTTCAAGTACGTTGTAGGTACATTTAGCATTTGACTTTGACAAGTGGTATAAAAACGTCGGTTCTTGGTGAAGGTTCCCGAATTCTCAAAATTGAATTTCACTCAATCAATCAAGTTTGAAATTGCGCGCGAGCCACTCAGCTCAGCATTCCCATTTTATTTTTCAGCCGCGCCGAAAGCTACATATTTACTACACCCCCTGTGTCAGCGACAGAGAGACTATCGCCCTCCCTACTCTCTCTCTCTCTCTCTCTCTCTCTCTCTCTCTCTCTCTGGTCATAACTTTAACTGAATTCGAATCAATATAACGATATAAAGCGCGATCCCTTCTTTAGCTTGCATATACGACGACAACACTCGTTCGGCTTGGCATGATTCTCTTTCGCTTCTTTTGTGTGACCTTTCATTAATGCGCGACTCATCTAATCATAACGGTCGTATTGACCTTTTGCGCGCGCGCGCGAGGACACCATGAAACTACAATCACGGTGCGCGATATGCCCGAGGCCTTGGATTATTCATTTTATTGTCTAGGCGCAGCGAGCGCATGATAAAATTGAACATTCAAACCTTTGTTTCTCTTGGGCGACAAAAAAATCTTGTCAAACCATGGTAGATAAAAAGTGCTCAATGGGACGGCGAGGAGGGGGTGGGGGAAGGGAGGGAGGAGGACGAGAAAGATGAAGGGTTGAAAATTCGACAACACATTGCGCCTCATTAGGCTTTCGAAAGGTCTTGGTAGACCTGCGGAAGTCCAGACCCTTGTACTCTTAAGTTTACGACCTGGGAAGTCGTCGACCGGCCGTTACCAGCTCGACCGACCACCCGTCGGCCGCTTTGACGTGCCGACATTGTTTTGGGTATTCGGGACTTAGGGCTATTTGTAAATACGACGGATGATTGAATGTTATTGATATGTGTTGCAGATAATGTAGGGTTTCTTTTTGGAATTCAAGAGTCTTTTGACAGTTACTTAAATTGGATAATACAAAGCTGCTTTGATTGATTAACATGAAATTACCGAGAACTTTCTTTTCAATGGGTAAAATTGCAGTACCTGCGTACGCCAGGTGGAAGGGTCTGCTAAAATTGCAGGTTAGGGCTAGCATTTATTTAATTTCTTTATTACACGAGTTACCTATTTGTACATTCCTTATTTTATTATTCTCTATAATTAGATCGCACTTTAGGCATTTCAATAAATCGATTATTTATATTTATCTTACAATTATATTACCCATTGAGAGTCAGAAATTAATTTTCAACTAAAAATTCTTTTCCATAATATCCTTTATAATTCCTATTACAATCAATAATAGAAATACTAATGATTTTAAATGGATCGGACGCAATGATGTCTTATTTTATAGTTACGAAAGATTAAATTTATCAAACGATATCGAGTGTAATAATAAGGCTTTATAACCAATTTAGCATTATTAAATTATTCGTTAACACATTGTCTTTGATGTAATTGTACGAAAAGTACGCGAATTATTATCTTACACCAGTATAAACAAGATATGAGCATCGATACAATTAATTTCATTATTTATACGAATGATTTAGATGAAAATGGCGCTAATTTCTATATAAAATTAATAGAAGTATTTGATGCAGTAGGAGTACTATTTTGTCAATACAGAAAAAATTCATCAAACATTATTATGGCATTAGAATAATGTATTAGTACAATTATTACATGTATTTAAATAATTATTTAGAAAGCAAATTGTAATTTCTTAGCGCTGGATAAGAATTCATATGTTTTCGTACTCTACAGTAACGTTTGAGCTTTTACGAAACTCTTTTTGGAACACAGAAAAACAAATTAATCTTCCTCTGACAAGAATAATGAAATTTTTACTTGCAAACGCAAGCTGCATTTATGAAGCAAAGCAGAAAGATATGCTACAGGGATGACCTTTAAATTACTATTTAATAACAAAATAGAAATATAATTTTCCTACGCAATAAACACTTTTTCGGCACGTAATAATTCCCGATTGTTAAACCTCGAATTATAAAATATTTTTATTATGAATGAAAGACAGCAGCTATATGCTTACAGAACTAAAAGTTTTCCCTAAAAAACAAAAAAGAAAAAAGAAAAAAGAAAAAAAAAATCCTAAAATTATGCAAATTATAAATTCACTTTATTCCACTAATATTATTCTCGTGAATTCTTAATGAATATTTAATTCAAAGCATGACTACACGCTCGCGAAAAACAATGTTATAAGGCCAAATAGGAAGATGGGCAAGGAAGCAAAATTCTAAAATGATAATGGAAACTGCGTATTTATTCGTCCACATTTCACAATTCAAATATCAGTGCACGACATTTTGTGCTCGGCCTCGTAGATTAATTTTGTTATTCCGATGCTTATGGCGCTAATGCTCCCTCTTTTTAACAGTAGCGCATTCGAATTTCCTTTTTCGTAACTATCGTGGCCAAAGTTCACGTCTCCTTCAGCAAACGATGTGTCGCGATGAATTAATCATCGGCCTGCAGTACGAATTTTCCGCTATACGATGCACTTCATTTATCGCACCCTAGGCGGAGAAGAAAGCGTTGGAGGGGCAAGAAAGAAAAGAAAAGGTAACGACAGTCTAGGATGAGAAACAACGTGAAAGTACGCGCACGTGTGCATGCGAATGAGTGAGTGACTCAGCGACAGAGAGAAACAGAGAGAAAGAGAGAGAGAGAGAGAGAGAGAGAGAGAGAGAGAGAGAGAGAGTAGGTGCAGCAAACATCTCGTTATGGATTCGAGGCATCTCGCTTAGTAGGATGTCCTCATTGCGTCCTCGCAAATGGTCGTGGCGTACTCTCGAATCGTTCACAGCGTCCTTTCCACACTTACGAGGAATGCGTCTGTCACTGATGGCACCACGCGATGGTAGATCGTGTGCCGCGTGGTTGCTGCTGACCCGACACACTCTCGATTTGCATGCGACCCTTTCACTCCTCCTCTTGCTTATATGACTGGCCTGCGCTGCATTTGAGGCGTATTCTCGCTTTGCCTTTGCCGCCCTTGCAAACCACATATCTGGAATTAATGCATACCTGAATAATTAGTAATTTTCAGATTTGGTTGTTGCTGATACGGTATATATACTTGGTCCTTGTCGAGTGCGTGATAAGTTACTGCAATTCATATTAATTGCTGTGATTTTATTTACCGTTTAGCTAAGGATTGATTTTACAGGAAAAGCTTTACAATTTAATGCAAACGTTAATTTTCACTCGAGGCTTTGATTCTTTTAATTTTTCGGCAATTTAAGTTTTTTATTCAATATTTATCTATTTGATATATCTAATTACCGAGATTGTATGTTGAATGCCTGAAACAATTTGCAGCTGACGACGTTTTTCTGAATAACTTAATTAATAATTTAAATTCGATTATGTATTGGAATAATTATGAAGTCATAATTATTAGAAGCCTATACGATAGATAAATAATAAAGTAAAGATTATACGCAAATTAGATATATTGACTTGTTTCCAAATTTAAATACATTAGATTTTGTAATTATATGTCACACATAAACAGATAAATAATAAAAAATTCCAAGTCCATTGTTATCAATATTTTATAAAAAATAAGAATGTTTATATGTTTTGATTTTTTTTTTGTTTAAATACATCCTATATATATATATATACATATATTTTAAATAAATTCCCATTTTAAATAAATTCTTATAAATTTTATTATATTGATCATACTGTTTAACGGTTAAATAATTAATTAAATGGATAATAATTAAATTTAATAGCTAATCAATCTTAAATAATTACTTTAATTGTGAAAAATAAATTAAATACTGCTTCAATTAAGTAGTCCAAATATTCATCAATATAATTATTTAATACGAAACCAATAACTTTGAACTATTTAAAATAAATTTGTACAAAGTACTTTGTAATATAAATAATAAATAAATTAAAGAACAATATCAGCTGTTTTTAATTTCTCTATCGAAAGTCAAGAGAATCTTGTTTGAGTACACACACGACAATGGAAAATAGTTACGTGGATATTTTGGTAATGAGAATAATCGTCGAGTATTGGCTTACATAAGTATTAGATGTAATGTAGTATCATAGCGTACTTTACAGTTCTAATGAGAATTGTTTCTGAATTTTGCAGACTCCTACATAACCAATTTCACTTACTTAGGATAGGTTAAAGAAATTGAATTAGTGAATTAGTCTTATTGCTTTTAATTTGCATTTAAATACCATTTTCTGCAAAGTAGAATTTTTTAAATGCAAATTTAATGTTTGCAAATGCTATAATTTATGGTTTCATTTAAACTCTGGCATGATTTTATTTAAATGTACATAGTATTTTTCATGTTGTTGCAAATTATTTTTTGACAAACTTTTCCAATGTTCTTAATATGAAATGGAAACACGTTTTTTTTTTTACGCTTACTTTACCATATTACTATCCATAATCATCTAAACTTTTGATGCAATAGCGACATTCTAATTATTTCTCTTAATTTTTAAAATTAAAATCTTTATAATTGATGTCTGAGTTTAGTATTGATTTATTAAAATAAGTATTTGAAATAAATTAAAAACCATAATATCGTGTGCTTACGAACTATCAAAATTTGATGAAAATTATTTTATCCTTATGAGTAATAAATTTTGCATGGGTATTCGAAACTCAAGAACCTCCAATATTTATTTAATAAATTGAAAATATCAATAATATTAAGGAATCTATATATTTCTATGATAACATCACATTGTTGCTAATAAAAACTATCGTAAATAAAATACATACGAAGAAAATACAGTAAAAACGTACTGAAGCGCAATACTTAAATGGCGAATGATAATTCGTATCGATGCTACCAGACAGTGAAGACGGAAGCGGATATAGCTTTTATGCATCAACGAAGTGGCGTCGCTCGCAGTTGTACACTATTCACGCGTGGGCCGATCAATTTTATTCACTGCACTACCATAACACAAAGTCAAGATCATAGGTACATTTACGGTATATCATGTCATGCATAAATTAAAATCCAGTATAATATAATACAAGGGCCATTCGTCAATTTTTCGACGCTTTCCGGCGTATTCCACACATATTATCCTGTGCTCTTTAGATTTTCCAGTACAAATAAAAGCAGATATAATATCCACTTGAAATCGTATTAAATTTTAATATTTTTGACATTTTATTTCATTTAATTTCATAATTATGACTCATACGCTGCGCTCGTACTTGTTCTTGTCAAAATTTCAATTACTTAGATAATGGCTAATCTCTGAAATTTCAAGGATCTTCGGGCATGAAATATACAGGAATTATTTCAATTTGAAAATCATGTTAAACAATTTCATGTAACTGTATATGTCAGATTTAATTCTAAGTTTTATTATCTATAGTCTATAATTTACTTATAGAATGTCATCCATTTTTGCTACACAGTTACAAACAATATCAACAATTTCATATGTTGTGTTAAATAAAGTTTTTCTATATTATACAATGAAACGAGAAATTTCTGTAGAATTAAAATAATTATTATTATATAAGAGCATTGTAAGAAAAATGTTATTTAAAATATTATTTAAAATAACATTTAAAATACAGACCTAAATAGTTGATAATATACTTTATCTATAATAATATACTTTATAAATTGATAGAATTATAAGTGAATTATTTTATTATAAAATTTTATGTAAAATACATTAACATTTTGATTATAATGTTATCTTACTTTCTATATTTCTTTATTTATTTACGAGAGTATTTGTACGTATAGGTTAAACATCTTCGATCTAACTGTATGATTGCTTTTATAAACAGCATTTATTATTTTATTTATTTTACAATTATTATTTTACAATTACATTTCTATAGATTAAGATTATAAAATATGAACTGTAGAAAATTTAAATTACTATTTTGTTATACGACTATAATAATTTATGAAGGATAAAATTTTTTTTTCTTTTTTATATAACTTTTAATGGAAAAATATATTCAATATTGGTAAGTGTCTAACGTCATATAAGGTTAATTATTTAAAATATCCGAGTATTATGTTTTTAAATATAAAAATTACTTTACATTAAATTAAATTTTTATTTGACTGACACTTTCAGTGAAACGTTAGTATTATTCAGTGAAATCAAGAATTTCAGTGAAATTTTCAATGAAACATTTAAAAAATCTATACATAATTTATATTAAATTAAAAGATATTTAGCTTATGTTTTACATAACTTATGTATTACATAAATTGACAATAATGAGTTAGGTGATCAATAATTTTATGCAATTATTGATTTAATTTTGTACATCTAAATATCTCAGATATCGATTATATTTTATTTCGAATTAATTTCATAGGTAATTTGAATATTTCAAAATAATTAGAGGTAAATTACATTAATAATAATTATTATTCATAAAATAAAAAAAAAAAAAATTAAAAATAAAAAATATTATTAAGCTACAAAGTAGATGTAGTGCAATTTTTTTTAAATACAATTGAAATTTCAACAAAATCAACTAAACTTCCCTTCAATGTTTACTATCTATCCAAATTAAAAATAGTAATTTATATATTTTACAACAATGGCTTTGTTTCATTCAAAATAGTAGGTCAAAAGAGTCACCTCCCTTTAATCAATGTTGTCTATTACTTTAGAAGCTCCTAGGTAGCTTTTACGTAAAAACAAATCAATTTTTCTGAAAAGCCTAAAGTGCCGATGCTCTTAATTGATTATATATTGTCTAGTTTATTACTACCAAACACAGTTTGAAAATATAATATAATTATTAATTTAGCAAGTTAATACGCTTTAGTTAACTTATATTCATGTATGTTGAATCCAATTGAAGTAACAGAATTCGAATTTGATATTCAAAATAGTATTATTACTGAATTATTGATTATGTAAATCAATTATAAGAAATTATCAACAATTGCATAAGTAAAGAAAATGTAATGTATTAAACGTAAAAGTCGTTCGTGAGTAAGATAATGTAATATTCTAGATACTTTAATTCCTAAAATTAAAAAAAATTGATTTCTAATAAAATGTTCCATATAATGATAAACTGAAACTCATTAGTGTTAAGGAAACAGTGTTAAAAAGAGAAATAGATGCACGAATACTTGATATTATATGAATAAATATTTAAAACTTTAAGGAAACATATATTATTTATTTAATCTTTAGATATTTTACAAATTCGAAAACTACGATCAAATAACGATCGATGACTTACTCGTAATAGACAAGATCAAATCCATCACAATTCTTCATTGTCAATCTCAATAAAAAATTATATTACTAAAGCAAAATTAAATAAAACATTGTTTTTTATAGCTAAATATAACGAATCTATATTAAATACAATATTAATATTATCGGGATTTTCACGACAGAGAATAATTTGTATAAAATTACATTTTTATGAAATTAAAATAATTATTGCCGATACTTTTATACAATTATACATAGATATTTACTACTATTCAGATGTAACTACAGATAGAATGAGTAAGCATGTCTTCAGTAGATCTTTGGAAGTTCAGTTCGCTTCCCCGTATATCAAGTTTGTGTTTCAATATGGATATTACCTATGCTTCGAGCACTCCATTAGTACCCTCACTTATAAATATATACACTTATGCATGTACATAGTCACCCCTTTCCACATTTATATATAATATATACGTTTGATGATGCTTTTTAGTCAAAGGAAGGCCGCTTGACTTTCCCGCCATACGAAAGCGTGGAAACTTAAGAGTATATGTGGATATATGTGTGTGTGTGTGTATATATATATATATATATATATATATATATATATTGCGCATACTTTAAGAGAGAAGACGATGTCTCCTTTGAGGGATTAAGGAGTACTAGGGTGCAGGAACTTTATATTGAAACGAAAAAAATTAAGCATCTTTTGCGATTGAACTCATTCTATCTCCTTTTAGATTCTAATCTCTTTCTTTCTCCCTCCAAACTTTCAATCTCGAACTAAACATCTTTGTTTCTTTGCTGCAATGAAAGTATATTTATACAATTTTAGAAAATACTTCTTTTTACATTTGCTTAAATCAAATGTTGTTAAAGGATTCGTAATAATGAAAGAATATTATTAATTAAGTAATAGACGATTTTATGAAAATTATTATGTATATTTTAAGATTAAACTTTTTAAACTGATATATATTTGCTTTATGCTAATTTATAATGTATAATAAAAATTTAGTGTAAAATTACATTTGTCGAAAAAGCAATAAATAACAATTATTGTCGGATAAAATTATGCTCTAATCTCATTTGATACAATGATACTGTATATTATTCGCAGAAATATTTGACCTTCGTTTAGTTGAAATTATTCATTCAATGAATCATTCATTAACTCTCTATTCAATGAATTTTATTGTGGTATTCAACACCGTGGATCAGCCAAATGGCTCACAACAGTTATTGTTTGGACTTGAAAGACATCGTTTAAGATTTTTGGATGATTACAATAATATTTTTCGTTGTAATTCAGTTAGTTAATAAAAACTATTATATTGTTATATATATGTACAAACGAACATATTATTATTAAATTAATTTATATGAACGCATACTAAAGTTATTTTAATATATATTAGTGTTTCAAATTTTAAACAATTGCAAAGGTTAAAAGGGTAAAATTATGTTTATATACGGACTGTATAACTGCATATATACATATATATATATATATATATATATATATATATATATATATATATATATATTAAAATTTATTGATATGAAGATTAATTTTTATTTAAAGTTAATCGTTACTTTTTACTTAAAAGCAGCTTGATATAATTGGCATAAAATTTTAATCATGTAAAATCAATAGCTTTTTCCTAAACGTGTACATAATTAAAATTTTTTTCATTGTAAGTATGTCATGAATAAACTGTTTATACAGAATTAGATATTCGATGAAAGCTGAAAAAATCAAATGCTATTTATGAAATTTAACAAGGACTATCCTAAATAAATTTAGACAAATGTGTAGTTAATATTGTAAAAATATTTTCGATTTCATTTTCAACTAGAAATTTTAGAATATAATAATGAAATATTTTATTTCCCTATATATCAAATTTTTATTCCTTTACGCGTGATGTATAATATAGAAAATTGTATATGTGTAATACATTGCAGTTTCTCAAACGTTATATAATTAATTGCAGGACCAATAGTATTTACATAAGAATAATTAATATTTATCATTTATTATACTTTAACTAGTTAGAATATTCATAAATTTTAATCAATAATTTACGACCAATGATTCAAAAGAGCTTATTTTTCGTAAGTATCAATTTATAATATTATTATATAATATTTTTATGGTATAATTAATTTTTATAATATGGATGCAAATATAATTATTATTTTTTTTTAAATTAATTACATATATTTAACTAAAATGCCAGTATATTCCAAGTAAATTTTAATATACTTATTAATTGTTATTCAAATGGATCACTCATTTTTATCTCGAATAATGCTGAACGAAGAAGCATTTTGATGTATTATGATCATTCAACGAGCGTGTATTTAATTTTTTTTTTTTTGAAATCGTAGATATAAACGAATCTCGTACAAAAAAACACAAAGTAAAATATCTTTACTGTTCAAGAAATGAGATAATGTTTCGAATTTAAATGTATTTATTTAAGATAAATATTTTAAATCTGTCTTCAATGTAAAATTGATATAGTATCAGATAATAAATATGCTTAAAACGGCGTTTCATTATACATTAGGATATACCTTAAATCAGATCTACCGTCGTCTGTAGAAAAATGTAGTCGATTATACGACCGAAAGGCGAACGATTAAATGAACGGACTCGCGCGCTTGCTAACCGAGAAAGAAAACTGGACGCAAGGTGATAAGAAAAACCAGAAATCCGAAAGGACTTTCGACGAGTTGACTTTTCAAACGTCCGGGGGTTGTGTAGTCGCGTGTCGCGTCTACTCCATTCCTCCTCCCCCCCCCATCCCCCAGAACCTCTTGAAAGATAGACGCGCTAAACAAAGCTCGCCCCGTGATGAAAAATTCACCCTAGTGATAACTAGCTCGCTGCATTTTTCATGCTCCGCTGCAGAGGTCTTCTCTTATCCTCGTGCGCTTATATCCGGTGTCGTTTTCCCTCTCGCTTTATGTCACCCCCGCAGCGCTCGCTACAGTCCTCCTGGTCGTGTGTGTACACGGGGAGGCCCTCCTTGTGGCTGCCAGCCAACGCTGAAACGACCCCACCTCCCGCGAGACGGATAAGGGGTCCTTTCTTCTCTCTCTATCTCGCTCTTTCTCCCCCTCAACCCCCTCCAACAACTCACTCTATCACCATGCGCGCGCGCGCGCGCTTCGCCTTTTGTCTCTCTGAGCGTACTCCAAGATGAGTTTCAACTTTGAGATTGATGGATTTATTATTTTTAAAATTTATGACATTGCAAGTCCTACGGACAATCTACCGACGTATTATCCAAGTTCTACAAGTCTTGATGTTTAAATGAATCGCCTGATATAAATTTCGGCTATTTACTTCAAAGTTAATGCTCTAACAATTTATGTGCTTTTTCAAAATTCTTTGAAAATCTATTTATATATATATAATTCAACGAAAATATCGAATCAGAATTGAATTAATTTTCTTTGTTGTTCCAAGTGAATGGATTATATCTATACTCTTATATGCTTGTATTATAATTTTATATAATGCATGCTTTACGGTAAGAAGATTATACGTATGAAATAATTCATAACTTATCGATATTTGTATAGTATTCACTTTTTAATTGATCAATTATAATTAGATAATATTACATTCATCTTTACAATCATCTTTACTAGTTAATATATTTATCTAGTATATTGAGGGTTACGAAATTTTCTATGAATCTTATTATTTTATGCGGTTAAATGCGATATCGAGCCTATACGGATGAATATTTATATGCTTTTTTTACATTTTGTATTTATGAAAATTCAATTAAAAATCCTGCTTGATAATATAATCATAGAGTTATTAAGTATAATCGCAATCAATTATATTTAATAACAGATGGTTGTAAATTATCTCAATAAGGATATCTTCTTAGAGCGTAATTGTCATACTATTAATAATTATATAATATCGTAGAATTTACAGAAGTTTATATCGACATTTAATAAAATACAGTGATAAGTTTAAAGAATGTAAAAGATCAGTTTTAAAAATATCATTAGAATTTGAAATCATATATTAGCATATATTTCAATTTATAAATTTATATTTCTTATTAATAAATATTATAATTTGTAAAAAAGAATTTTAGATAAAATGTAAAATTCAATTGTTATACTTTTCATTGTTTTATATTTATTGTTTATATCAGTACATTATAGGCCATATTTTATGCAACATCTATTTATATTTATATATATATATTTTTTTTAATTAAAATAAACATTATACATATGTGTTTGTATATACAGTGGACGAAATTTACTCGAAATTTATCCATATATTCTATTAATGTATTACGTCATTTTATCGTTCTTGCATAATATTTGATCATATATTTCAACGACTCAAAATGTATAAAACCGGGATAAAATAAATTGAATTGGAATGTCTCTCTATTTTACTCTTTATATTTTTATATCTCCTTTGGCTCATCTCCCGTCCTTTAAAATCCTTGTGGGCAAAATTTTTTCCCATCTCGTTCAGGCAAAAGGGCTAGGTTTTATCATTGTTATAATTTTTCGAGGATTTTCGTGGTGTTTAGAGTAGAAAAATATGTTGGTGAAGATAATCAAGGATTTCGTAAAAGCTGAATTTACGAAACACATGTCTTTCTTTATTCAGAAATTCAGAATGAAATCTTTACAGTAGCAATTGAAACAATAATACATTTAGAATCTGAAATCGCCAAAATTGAGTTATGAAAAAGAAAACAATCTATTAGTAGCTTAGTTGTAATAAATCCGGTTTATAATGATGAATTAAATTGAAAGTAACTTTCTTCTGAAAATTTATTTTAAAAATGGTTTAACGCAAGACAGTAATAAGCAATTGTATAAATTTTAATACAAAATAAATGGTATATGCATATATTAGAGAGATTTTTTTTAATTCTAGTGTATTGTATTCGACGCTAGGATTCAACATATCGAAATTAAAAATTCATTTGAACCAAAAATTATTATTTTATTTCACATTATATGAATATGTACTAATAAAAAATCAATTTCACATTAAAAAATAGAATAACGTCAATGTCAAATTATTGTTTTAAATAATATAATTTCCTTTGATTTTAAATATATAAACAGAATATGTTTAAAAAATCTTATATAAAACAGTTCATTAGGATCATAAAGTCTAATATATTCTATTAATTACATGATTTTTAAATCATTAATATTTTTGAATAAATTACTACTGCATAGCTCTTACTTCAAGTTATTGGCATAGTAAAATTATTATTAATGGATAAACTTGCATAAATATTATTAAATATGTTGATTCAATATCTTTTAAACGTATAACCTAATGAATAATTAAAGTTACGGATTTTCATTCTTTTTCTCCAAAGAAAATCTGTAAAAGATTTTAATTAATAAGATCTAATATGTATGAATTTTTCTTGCACTGACAATTTATAAAAATATTTATTGAAATATGAAATGCAAATAACCGTAGATCATACAGCTCTATGTTAAAAAGAAAAAAATAATAATTGGAAAAATAACGATGAACAAGCATTTAAATTCATATTAGAATAAATGATTTAAAAAGCTTTTATACATTCAAGTGTTTTCGTAAAGTTAATTTTCTTGATAATAATAATTTTATAACATGCTGATTTGAATTATGTTATGGATAATTAATATAGATTAACGTAAATAATAAATATCGAAATTGAATTTATTAATTACGCAGGAGCAGAGAGTTTTTCAATCATTGTTTTCATTATGCTTGTCAATTAAAATACTGTAATATTTATTATTGAAATTACTTGCATCAAGTTGAGTTTGACAAGTTAGTTTTGTAATTAATTAAAATTGTCAGAACAATACAAATACAAAATTACTAAAATTATGAGTGAAATAAATTTATACAACTCCATTGATTATGTTTTTGATCGAGCAAAACGAGATAATACGTGCAGTGACAGTTATAAGGAAAAAATGATTCCTTCAATATAAATTATTTTCAAGTTGGAAGTTTGTCCAGTATTTATCATCTTAATTAAAAATTTTTTTAAATAATTTCAATCACCTTGCTTACGGTCAAAGCATTGTTATTACATAAAAATAAATTGGCGGATACTCACACAAACGACCGCAGCTATTTCAAATATAAACCTCGAAGAATATAGGATGCATGAAAAAAAAAGAAGAAAAAAAGTAGAAATAAAAGCAGTTAGGTCTATATATTGCAACGTGGCGTACTAAAATCACCCCGGTAATAAATCTATAAAACCACGCGCCGAGAGAAATTAATCGAAATTTTCGCAAAGCTCCGAGAGCTCGTAATACCCTCGGACAATGTCGCCACTTGAGTCGTCCAACCCTCTTTGTTGTTGAACAATAATCAGCGACTGGAACGCGGAAAAAATCATCATTGTCCAGTGCGAGGGCTTATATGAGTTTCAGTCACGAGCCATCGAAACGAAGAATTCTCTAGCTGGAATACAAATCCAAAAATGTACATCGAGCATTGCAAATGCCCGCAATAATATTATTGGAACATTTTCGATTTTTATTAACTTTGAACGTAAAGTGGAAAATTTGATTTTACTGTATAGATGCATATTTTATGGTTAATTCTGATTCTTTAAAGCTGGTATTTAATTTAGATGAAATATATTTTTGAACTATTGTAGTAAATTTATTGTTTCATTTTTTTTTTTCAAATAAAATAATCAACAAAGTACGTGGTAAAAGTATAATAATAAACCACTAATTACTCTACTTTAATGAAAATTGTAGTTTTCAATCACATTGATTAATATTGTACATACCCTATTGAAATTTCTTGATTTATTTTTTATATAAATACTATGCAACGACATGACGCCAGTATAATAATAATAATAATAAGAATAACAATGCCTACTACTACTCTCACAATTCTTCTCCTTCTTATTATTATTATTATAATTACTATTGGACGTTAATTACTGTAATTTGTAATTATCTTATCTTTCAATCAAAATATTTTCACTTTAATAATTTGAAAAAATCATAAGCGAATTGTCAAAAACATTAAATAATCGTTATTAATAATTAAATATTAATAAATGTAATAGCAATTTAATACTTTGACACTATTATCATTAATACAATTTAGTGTATTAACAAACAAATAAAGTTAAAAAAATTACAATTAAAAATTTAGACACCTATATAGAGAAATACAATAATCAAGTAATAAGTTAAAAAATACATTTGTATATATTTATTAAAAAATTTAAAATTTAAAATTGTATGTATTTACAATTTGAATATGTACAATGTATGTCATCCTTAATTTAAATATAAATTATACTTATTATATTACTGGAATACAGGCTATAATGTTTCTTTGAAGTTCTAAAAAGAAAAAAAAAATACTACAATTGAGTGAATACTAAGAAAAAATTGAAACTGTAGAAGAAATGTGAGAGACACTAGTAAACTAGTGAGATTTTCCAGTTGACACGCATTGATACGCAGGTGCAACCGCTTTTTCCCTTTTTTCTTTAACCTGCTCTTCTTGTTTCATTAGCTATTTCTCGTTTGCTCTTTATTTTGCCGATGTTGCAAGATTCACATTCGGAACCTATATATATATATATATATATATATATATATATACATCTTTTACTTGTACGTATTCGTGCATTAGTGCAGGTTGCCTAGTCAGCTGAATCTTGTCGACGATAATTCTGAAGAGCGAACAATGTATCTTTCCTCTATATGTATTTCCTTCTGTCTAGGTATATTGCATTTTCTACCCCTCTCCAAGTCCCACTACATCGCGCTATCCTTTTTTACCCACCAGTTTTTGCACTTTGATAGAGAAAAAGAACGTTTTCTTCCTGCGGCTATTGTTTCCCCTTACGAGAGACCCCATTGCACTCTCGAAGAATAAGCTCATCCTTATTGCTTTGCTGTATCACTTTCTGTTCCGCGATATTTTTTCTTCGCCCTCCTACCTTCTCATCCTTCATCACTTTTTAGTAGCTTTCTACTATCATGAGGGTTGTAACTTCCGTACTTTACTATTTTCTTCGTTGTTAATACTGTTAACGTCTAATTTCATATTAACTATTTACATTTAGAATTGTTCAAATATAATTATTTCATTTATATGTATTAAGTATTACATCAACATTATTTATCGATTATTAACATAATTGAATATAAATTGAATAAGGAAATTTTAGTTTTAATAGACATAAACAGAAGATATTTTTATACAAACTTTATTTGAAATGAAATGCCTAAAATTGTAAATTTTCAAAAGTTATAGTTTAATTCTTGAAAATGAATTTAGGATTAATAGTATGTATTATTTGCATGTAATTTTAATAAATTGAGGTCGAGTTGTACTTACACACATACACACGCACACACGCGCGCACGTACGCACGCACATCAATGGTTTAATGATTTTTTAAACGAAAGAACCATTTTATATTTTGTTAAATATTTGATGATTACTCAGTCATAAGCATGGAAAGCTAAAGTATTTTTGATTCATTCATTTGAAAATCAAAATAATTATTTGTAAGAATCATATGTATGATTTCATATAGATACGAAAAAGCTATTCTTTCTTCATTGATATTTATTTCAGCTGACTTTTACACAGTGTGAAAAGCTTACACACTGTTAGCAATAGTTATTAATAATAATAGTTATACACATTATTAGTAATAATTTTAATTAATTTAGTTTCACGGAATTATATAATTATAATACGTGAAAAATGGTAATTTTTTTATTATCTCGGTAAGAGACAGGTATGTCTCGTTGATGTTAGATAATATTTCGGACCTTGGATCCTTTGCATTTTACTTTTCTTAAAATTTAAAACAACATTGAAATTTTAATAGAAACTAGTCCCACGATCCTCTATATATTCATTATACATAATAATATATTGTCAGATAAATATATAACGCACATATTATTCATGATAATACTGATTAATTGGTGATTATTTTGAATTGGCAATAAGTATTTTTATACGTTATTATTAAAGATTTTTTAATTAAAATATAAATTACAGATATTATACAGCTACATATAAATGACGTCACGAGTCAACGAGATTATACAATCATTGTTAAGCGTAATGTAGTAAAACTGCATGAATTTTCTAGCTCCGTTTAGCAAGGTAAATTCTGATTAATCCGAGCATCTGATGCGATTTATCTGCTGGCCATTAACTACTAAATCTATCAGAATGGTGATGGAAACTGCTTGTTCCAAAAGGTTGTGGACTTTAGTTACTGTTCAGAAGGAGGTATTACGATTGCTAACTAATTAATTCTCTGATTAGCTTTAATAGATGGGCGGCTACAGTTGTTTCACAGTAATTAACGCGTGAAAACAAATTGTCACTTGGGAAAATGATTATACGCCCAGCTAATAGTGATATCTAGTCGTTTTAAGCCACTTTATATACAATTTTTAATAATTTTCAGCTTTTCCACTCAATCTCTATCGTGATTATTATGCTTATTAAATAATGCATTTTTATACTTAATAACATCTTCGAATTACCCTATGAATGCGCCTATTTCATATGTTATAATAACGTAACTTAAATTACATATATATATTCTATAGATTTTTATTGTGTATAAATGACATTATTGGTAAAAGAATTAAAGAGCAATTTTGCTTAATTTAATTGTATATATATATATATATATATATGTTTATTTATTTTTTTAGTATAGAGCTGGCCAATAAATAAACTGTAAAACAATTAATTTCACATAGTTTTATCAATCGAATGATTGAAAAGAATTCGCATTCATTTATAACATATAGGAAGTAGATTTGATAAGAACAATCCAAAGTATCCAAAGTTTAAAGGCGCACGTAAATTGATGAAACCTCAAACAATCTCCTCATACCTTCTTAATAATGATTTGTCTTGAGGAGTGGCTTGTGATTGCGATCGAGAATCGATACGCAATATGCATACGTACACGGGGATTCACATGAATCGCGACACGTAAATCCAGGATGCGCGTAGCTAATTGGCGATCGGATCAGCGATTCTGCATCAGCAGCCACTTCGGATTCAACGGATAATGAATGACTGCGCGAATTATCGCGGCGTGACGCCGAGAGGTGAGGGTGAAGCCGAGATTTTCGGAATAACATCATTCACCTGCGGCGATGGTCTCGACTCCGCCAACTATAACACGTGTATACCCATTAATTATTCTTACTGAAGTGGAAACTCGACCTATCATTCGTAGGCTCGCGCAAAATCCCCTGCTCATATGATTTTCGTTCACATAATTTTTCCTCTATAATAAAAAATACTGGCTTAAGCATTTTGGCCGCTCGCTAAGGCTTGCGTTCGAGGATATTCGCTCTATTAATTATTATAATCACAAATATAATAAATGCGATTGAAATGAGTGTTAGAATGCGCTTGTAAGTTTGGAAAAGTGGCCGTTTATTGCATCATTGCGATTATTTGCGTTACATGACTCTCAGTTAATACGGTTTAAGATGAAAGGACGTGGAAAATAAAATTTTCTCGATATTTTCACAATTTAAATTTAAAATATCAGAAATTAATTGAGTGAAATCAATGCTTACGGAGGCAAATCGTATGTATTTAAAATTTGTACATTAATTGATATTGGGTTGGTGTAAAAGACAATAGAAAATGAATTTTTGGTACAAGGTATGCACGTTTCGTCTAGATGTGAATATCAAAATAAAAATGTATATATAAATATATATATGTATGGATATTTTATAAGAGCAAATTTCTATTAGATCAATATTGTGATATATTTTTTTTTATTTGAAACGAATTTATTTAAATATATATTCATTTGAAATAATTCGAAAATAATTTCACGTGTACTTTCCGTTAACATAACAATAAATAATACATTAGTTTATTTTAATACAAATAAGTATAACTTGTAGTACAATATAAACGTATAAAATAATAATATATTTATGTTGCCATGGATAAAGTATACTTTCTTTAGTAATACGAAGGTTAAGTTAATACACTCTTTAAATATTTCTTTTACGCATTATTCTCCATTAAACGAAAAATAAATATCTTGGAATACTTTTATTTATTTATCGTTTTTATAAGAAGTGCAAAAATATAGGAAAGATAATATTCTTTAACGAGTACAAACATTTACAATCGATAATATAAATTATATGGCTAAGTATTATTTGATTAAGTTGTTTGTTTGTTCTGTTTGAAATTTTGAATACCTTTTTAATACCTTTTTTTGTTTAAATTTTTGTTGAATTTTTGCTGATTGTTGCAATATTTTATTAAGATATGTGAATGCAATTTATTCCCCGCATTCATTGATTACATCGTTACATTGAAATTCTATTAGTTTGATTTTTTACGTAATCGTTTTAACTTAAAAAAAAAAATGCTTCTGAAGTGATTGCATTATTGTTTAAAGTTTTGTTATAGTTGAGATGATTATTGAATGCTTTAAATATACTCTAAACAATTAACTGTTTCGAATTATTGAGCAGTTTTTTATTATTAACACAGTGCATAAAATAAGTGTTTTCAAATACTTTTATTTTTAAAACCTGACAATAACAAACGTAAATTTCACTCCTATGTTAATTATATATCTTATTGCTAAATTAATTATTTTTCTTGCTAATATAAATCCTATACTTTCAAAAAATATATACTGATTATTTAAACAAACACCGAAACATTTATACATATTTCACATTTGATTTAATAATAATTGTCTGTAATGCCGTTTATTAACTAAATTCTGCATTAAATTATTAGCTATTTATCTTCATCTTCATATAATTTTGGTATATAATTCTTCATGCTACAAGGAAGATTTTTTATGAATAAATTTTACCAGTGTCTAGTGAGAGTCGCTTATGATATATTGTGTAAATATAGTTATTATTTAGCCAATTTTATATACTCCGTGCCCCCGAATTTTATATTATTATTTTACAAATATATATATATATATATATAGTTATTTTATAATTAATAATATTACATTAGTTATAGAAAAATTATATAAACGAATGTTATGACTGAATTCTTAAATTATATATCAATAATATTTACTCGGCATTACATTATATGAATTTATGACCGCATTAATATATGATTGTATTAATAGTGCAATATATAAATACTTGTTTCTGCATTTAAAAATATATATTTATGCCTATATCTAATAATTCATATTTAATGAGAGGGCATAGATAATTTTTTCTTGCTTTGTAAAAATTGAATGATTATCTACACTAGTGTATAAATTTTTATTAATTTTATTCAATATAATGAGAAAACTTAATAAACATTATTCTAAGATGTTAATTTAACTTGACAAGATAAGCTGCGTTTTTGTACTTTGTTTCAAAATTTTAATAAATCGTACATTTTATTTTCAGAAATTATATTTATAAATTTTCTTTTTCATAAAGTTATTTTAAGTGAAAAGCCTATTTTATTTTCTATATTCAAAAGACTTTTCAGCGTCACAAAGCTGAAACTATGTAAAACGAAAGCAATTCACGATCGATATTGCTCAAACGAGGTAAAAATAATAAAATGATAAAAGCCAAGAAAAAAATGTCCTCCAATTGACTGAAAGCGTTTCATTCATTGGAAGATTAGCCAAATACAAGTTCTATGTATGAATGTATAAACATAAAATGTATACAAAAACTCCCATGTACCAATTCACAAAAGTAGTGTTTAAAAGTAATAAAATTAATTGATGGAACTATTTGCTTGCATATACTCGTAACATTATTGTGTAATTATGTCAGGGCAAAAGTCAAATTAAGGAGTAATGGGGAAAGTGTATGGAGCAGTAGTAGCTCATCGATTTAAATATAAATGATCTGAGGTGGATATAAAATACGACAAACCGTTGTGCCTCTACATTTGTCGCGTACATGTTAGATTTTTAAAAGAGAAATAGTAAGTTTTTCTCCGAATACTATAAATTTACTAAAAATTTAATGTTTCCCAGAAGATTGAGTGAAATTGGGAATTCGTTGAAATTCTGAACTTGTAAAATATTTTCTTATTTTATTCACACCTCGTACGTTTATAAATATATCTAGTATCAACAATTTACATAAACTTTTTGATTAATTATGAATAATAAATTCTCAGGAAAAATAGCTTCAATTAGATTTAAAATTTTAAAAAATATTTATACCATAATTGTTTTAAATTTTTGTTTTATTTAAATATAACAAATGAAAAATTTATGAATAAAGAAAAATAATGATAATATTTTTAATCTATTTTACATATACACACACATATATATTAGAAATTTACTTTTTTGTGAAATTCTTTTTTTTTTTCGTTGTTACACAACTATTTATTATTGATAAATGTACATATATATATATATATATATAGGGAATAAAGCTCTCGTGATATGTTGAAAAATAATTGAAATTACAAATCATGGCATGACAATAATTATGTAAAAGACTTTTACAATATTTCGTTAAATTTGGTCATTTAGGAAAATTTTTTGTGCTCATTGATTGTACATATACATCTAATATTAACAATTATAGTCATTGAATATAAAGGTAATTTATAAAATTAAGGCACATTGCAAATTATTTAATAATTTAAAAATTTTATACTAAAAATTTTATTTCTGGAATTTTAAAACTATATATATATTGTTCAACCGATACAGTTATAATGATATATATATATATATATATATATATATATATATATACATATAATGAATCTGAAAGGTGGAGAATTTCAAAGACATTTATAGAGGTAAGAAAGACGAGAAACAAGAGGGTCCGGTACAGCTTGCTTTACTTTACGGATTTTGGTGGCGTTATACGCGTGTTCACGTCATTTCCAGGTTTAAACGTTTTTGCCTTTAGATACAGACTAACACATTTACTCAATTTTCTTTTCGTACTTTTAAAAACATAGATATGGAGCTGCCTTAATGGTTATAGAAAATATGTTGCAGGATGTTCTTGAATTTCAATGTTTTAATTATAAAATATTCGTTAAAGTGATAATCTTTATAATACTGCAAGACGGATTTTTCTTAAGTTTCGGAAATTTAACTGTCATAGAAATCATAAATGAGAGAATTTTTGTAAAAATGAATATTCTTAATTCACATATTCTGTCGTTTTAAATAGTCAAAATTTTAATTGTAATATCTGTGATGTCTTTCCTTTTCTTTAAATAATAAAACTTATAATTATTCAGTTGGTTTAATTATTCAATTTAAATAATTAAGTTATAATTATTTTATTTCATTATACTTATCTAAGTTTTAAGATTACTTTACGAATTTGTTTAATTACTATATAAGGGCGGGGGGGGGGCAAAATGAAAAAGTATGTTGTGAATATTATTTTTCGATCCTCTGACTTTATTATTAATTAACTGTTGTAATTTTGTTCTTAAAAGCTTTTCCTATACTTCTCATTACACCATTTACAGGTCTTTGAAGTTTTTAATATATGCTTTCGAAAATGATAATTTTATGAAACGCGAAATATGACAGTCGTGTATTTTGCAATACGCATTTCGAAATGAGTTTGTAATTTAAATTATATAGTATACAAAAAGTTAAAAAAAAATAGTAAAATAAATTTTTAAATATATTTGTGAACGTTTATGCTTGAATATTTAAACTATTTTCCTATTATAATAATTATTTGCTACAATGAACTTAATGGATATTTGATTATAAGATTTATAGGAAAATTATTAAAGTGATTACTCAATTGAATTAAAGATAATTTTAAAATAATTACACAAAGATGTATAACGAATCATTAAATGTTTCACTAAATTATGAATTTTTAAAAAATATATGCGCGAGTTGAAATTCAATTGCGAAGTTTCAAATGCGGCAATAATGTAAATTATATCATATTACAGTTACATCAATTAGTCGATCCATATATAATTAATTAGGCGACTATAAATCCTTTGAAAATTCATATTTTTAACAATACTAGCGGCTCTTTTCTTTTAAAACGACATATTTTCAGCATAGATAAAAAAAGAAATTTAAAAATTGAATAACTAAAATAACAATATTTTAAGACTATGTTAAACAATGGAACATTAATTTACTAGGCTGAGTATAGTAAATAATACGTATGTGAACAATATGATGAACATTATAAAACAGAGGGTAAAAGAGTCTCTGTTAAAACTTTGCTTTTAATATAAATTCTGAATAGTATAATCAACTCATTGGCTTCAATTTTTTTTAATTTTTTTTTTGTTTTTTTTTTGTTTTTGTTTTTGTTTTTGTTTTGTTTACAATAATATACGTAGTGAGCATCGGGGAAACACATATAACCATATGGGAACAGCAGTAAGAGAATGCTAAACGTTTGAATATATCGTAAAACAGCACGCGTAATGTATCTCGGTGAAATGGTAACTTGTCTACTTACTGAACTCAGTGAAAACCTTTATCTAGCCGTGGTGGTATACAAAGTTGGACCATTTCCACCATACATATCTATGTACACGCATTCTCATAGAAAATTGAGTGCGTAGTAACGTCACCCCCGAGGTGTTTCGAAGTAAATTTGAAGCTCGCACCTGTCGCCCCGGTACTCTTACTTTCCCTTATACGCTGTCCACTGGGCATTAAGGATCGTTTATGGTTGTATGCCTAATTTAAATATTCATCTGACCCTGGGACTTAGGTGCGCGTAATTCAGCGCAGAGTTCCATCCCGAGCTCGTTAAGACCATGTAGGCGTAAGGGTCAATTCTGGAGTAGTGTTCCTCGGGTGCCAGATGCGAGATCCTTTCGGCCGTAATGTCTTCGCCATGGCTTTTATGCCATAGGAGAAAAATGGTATACGGTAATACCGGTGAAATTGAAAAGATACTCGCCCCTTCTCTTTTTCTCTAGTTTAGGGATATGTTGGCTTTTGAGAGAATGTAGGAGGAAAGGCTGACGGCGGGGAAATAGTGGGGTGTAGTAGTTGAAGATAAGGACGATAGAGGAGAAAGAAAAAGAAATTAATTTAAGTTGCTGGGACCTAATGCGTCAGCTTTTACCGAGGCACTTCATGTAAATGAGATTATTAATATTCAACGCCATTTTGAATTCTTTTGTTTTATTGAAAAAATTACCTCCCGTTTCTTTAATAAGGAGAAAGGCGTAATTATGCTCTTGTTTTGATTTATACAGTACATTGTATTCGCAAATTAGAGTTTTTGTAGAAAAAAGTCATATTTCGGTGATTAATTACAATAAATCATGTTGTGCTTTACAATAGAATATTTTATAAGAAAATGTCGATGGATAGTCATAGTACGCGCGTGATAATATCTAAAGAAAAATCATTGAGATAATTCATTGACGATAATGTTTCTGCGTAAGATCTTTGATTGTCGTGATAGAGTGTCCGATGCCTGACAGATATTATGACTATTTATTTACAAATTTTATGAAGGAAACGATTCGATTAAAAGATACTCGATGTAAATATATTTTGTCACATAGTTTACATTAGGCATTGAAACGATCGATTTGCTTTTACTCTCAGATCATGATATGGCACGCATTTAAAAATAATTCAATACTTTATTATAATGAAATGATTGTCGGCTTAATCGAAAGACTCGGTTCTTTAATATTTCGTACAGAAAGATGAATGAAAGTGTGAATATTCTTACGTGTACAATCGATATCTTAAATGGATTAAGCCGCTATGTAGAGTAGCATAGAGTGTGTACACTTTGAGAAGAAGAAAGAAATATCTATGTGCAGTATTTCATCAAGATTCGAAAGGTAAAATGATCGAATGGTTAAGTTAGCGATAAATCTTCAGGCAACTCCAACATCGATAACATGTGGAAGTACATCCTCGAAAGCCAAACTACTTCGCCATCCATCGCGTGTTCTCTTAAGTTACCTTTGATTGACGGTCTTTTCAGTAATGTAGCTTTCAAGACTTTGCGTGCATTGTGTTGAACTTCGTTGTTCTTTCGTCCCCTTTTATTCTCCTTCTAATTATTCTTGAAGTATATCCAGTCTGATACGTTTGTTGATAAAATAATACTTTGAAAATTTTGCTATTACACTTACATGGTAAATTGATTTTACGATTGACATCTAAACTTGTAGACAGGAACTCATTTTTGAAGAATTTTTTTTTTTTTATACTACCTCTAACATGATATTTAAAAATCTAAACTCTCGCGTATCATTCATTCGTTTTGTAAAGAAGTTTTAAAAATATCCGTACCGTGCTGTTGGATTTATTCTTATAAATACTTAATGCTACATTGCCAATTTCCCAGAGCTGCGAGCACTTATAAATTACTTTTGTTAAGCCGTGGAAAGGGCAAATGCATGCCATACACACATATATATGTATATATATATATATATATATATATATATATATATATATATTAATATATACTGTGCAATACGAATGGGTTTAATAAAGTTATTAACAGATGAAATACTATTCCTGAAAATGATATTTAAGGACAATTTATTTGTTTCTTATACATGAAATTTATCGTGTAATTCAAAGATTTTGTACAGTAAACAGTAATTTTGTAATTACTTCATACTCCAATTATCAGACTACTTATTAGAGTTTCATGGCAATATTTACAACGTCACCTACCGATACTCTCAGTATATTCAGATTATAATGATCGATAATAATATGAACAATAAATATTAAAATAACGAAACTCTTAATCTAATGTTATTAAATTAAATTAAATAATGTGAAAAGTATATAAAATCTTTAAAATTGTATAATTTAGTGCGTGTAATTTAGTATAGATTATAGTCAATCAGTAATCAGACTTGTTTGTAATATTATTTATCGTAAGGCTATTAAAATCTTCGCATTGTAAACTAAAAATATAAGCTGGTTTATCCATGACTGATAATAGAAAAACTCTTTTAATAGTTCAAATTATGTCATCCTCGATTGCCAGCATTTTCACACACTTACCAAAACTATGAATCCGTGTGTTGAGTCAGTAAGCAGTAGAAGCAACCCTTTTAACCATTTGATTTTCACAACATTAAACTTAAAATCAAACTCCTAAATTAAATGGACGAGATTTTGACTCCATAAGTATGAGGGATAAGACAAACGTTGAAAGGGAAGACTAACGGGTTATGGACAGCCTAACGCCGATATGCGTATTTGCTTTGGCGTGAGTGAAGTCGCGGATAGTGGTGTGTTTATACTTTGTGTACGTGCGCGCGCGCATGTGTGCGATTGGCAAATACAGGAAAGGGAAGGCACGTGGCAGTCAGTGCGAGTACAGAGCAACGATTCGCCATCAATGCAACATGTCCAAAGCAATAACGCAATGGGCGAACTGACGATGCTCGTAAGGGTGTATCAGTCATTTAGTCGTAAATGGAAGAGTATCTCTCTCTCTCTCTCTCTCTCTCTCTCTCTCTTTGTGTTCTACTTTCCTATTGATGCTGATGGTTACGATAGACACGGGCAAATGCGTGTAATAAACAAAAATGGAAGATGATGAGAGGGGCGAGCAAGAAGAACGACTTTTTAGTCTTTTAGGGGATCCCTCGTTGTTTGTAACTGATTGCGAAGCTTTTGAACGTATAGGAAATTATGTTTGTTCCTCCATCTGGTATTCGACATTACTTCGATACGCGGTGTGGCTAATCTTATTATTTTTACATTAGCAAGTTGAGATTGCTGAGAACGTCACCAGGAAAGCATTTGTATTGTGTTACTTACATTTTGGGTTCATTAATATGAAACATATTTCAATCGAATGATCATTTTCTATTCTGACGTAAGTGTATCGAATTTTGAAAAGAGCTTCGTGGCTTTGATATATTATACGAATGTACTAATGGTACTCAATCTATGAATTTAATAATAATGTGAATTTCAACATTAATATTTTGATATTTTAATAACTATGTAGAAGTCTTTTGACAAATTATTATTATTAAACTTTTAACGTTCTACCCCGAATTTCTATATTACTATACAATTATATATAATTCTAATTTTCAACAAATTTTATTAGAACGTGAAAAATATTATGCTGTCGATAAATTTTCAAAATATTTAAAATTATAATCTAATATATCAATAACTAATATAATAATAATTTATAAATATTTGATTTTTTTCTTGTAATATGTATATGGCTACGAAATATTGGCATACGAAAGTATTCATAAATCAAATAAAAAAAAAAGAATCTTGATGCAACATAAATAAAGTTGTAATGTAATATAAAATTGATCTATACTTAAAATGTATTTAAAATATTTGGATGTGAAAAATCAATGACGCAGAATATTTTTTAAAATCTCGTTAATCATTTCTAATATTTTGTTTAATATTTCTTATATTACAATTATAAAATTATATAATGCATTCGATAATATTAACATTGGTTACAATTTATAAATAAATAAAAGCTAAAAAAAATTGGTAAATTAATACTCAACGTATTAATTAAAAAAAAAAAAGTAAAATTAAAAAAAAAAACAATTTAATTAATTTTAAATTAAATCTTCAAAGGAAAGAAATTTTCGTTTGCGAAATAAAATTTTATTTAATTGGATAATAAACCAATTTACCCACTCTATAAACAAAAATTGAATAAACTTCTTAAATAATCATGAATCGTTCGGGAGATTTACTAGGCAATGCTCATTTTTTCGACATTTCGTATATACAGAGAATAGTCGTATGTGTGTATAATTTAAATATTTTTACTATCGGAGCACAAAAGTTCCATTAATTGGAAATCATCGTGAAACGTCGCAGAAAAAGCTCTTGGCATAGATATACACGCGAAAGCAAAAAATAAAACAAAAAAAAAATGGTACTGATAAACGATGAGCGGTCTATCCTAATATCCAGAGGTGTCAACCCGAGCGCACATGTACACGTTGGGAGCGGAGAAAAGAGAGATGAAGAGAGATAGACAGATAAATAGGTGACATAGATAGATAGGGAGAAAGAGACAGGGGGTAGCGTGGCGTGAGGAGGGAGGGAGGGGGGATGGAGGGGGGAGGGAGGGAGGTATAGCTATGTGGAAATAGCGGAGGAAAGAGATGAAACTGCTGTGGATAAACTCGTTCTCGCTGACCGCGGCGCAAATGTCGAGTCACGTTCCCTCTGCCCCTCTTTCTCCGCGCAATATTTTCATGTCCGTATTTAAATATCGGTTAGCGGAGACTGCCGCAGCGCATCACCGCGAGATTACTCTATTATACTCCATAGACAATGGAAACCGCTTATGTGCCCGTAAATGGCTTCGACTCCCTCATTCAGTTCGCTCTGACAACAGCAGTGAAGCGGGGGTGGCTGCTCAAACCCACCTCCTCCGCTCAGCTTCCCCTCCTGTTCTGTTCTTCCCGTTCTCTCAATATGTTTACTAGATGCTCTTACCCTTTCGTTGTAAGGAAATTTCAAGCAATTGTTTAATATCTCTAGCGCTGGAATTTATTGAAAGGAAATGAGCTTTTAATGCTCAATTCTAAGTACATTAATTAGCGGTAATGACACAGACCGGAAGAGATCTTGTATTTAATATTACGTTTTATCATTATGATATGAACATTTATTCATTCTTTAAACGTAATTATATGAATGACTGCAGTAAGCATTGATTCAAAATTTGTGCTAATTTTTGTTCATAGGCTCTTCAAATACATCTTATTAGAGGCTTATAAATGTCTCGTTAAATTGCCTTTCGAGAAAGTCATCATTTACCATATTAAACATAATCTATTATTTGTAGATTGAAAGGTAAATTATTATTATTATTCTATGAAATTGAGTGGAAGTAAATTATTATGTATATAAATTAAATATTAAGAAATAACGATATACAATTTCTGAAGCATATGTATTATTAATAATATTAATAATATCATCGTTGAACTAGCTTAATCGATTGGCGGTGGTCATTTATAATTTATAAGCTCTTTAATTTATTGTGATTCTTTAAATGTTAAATTATATATATATATATATATATTATACTTATTTTTTTAATCATCTTTTAAAATATGGAAATTCATAAAATTTTTATTTTATCCATTAAGTAATATAATATTACAAGGTTCCTTTTATTTTCTCGAATAAATTCGAAAGAATAATGTATAAGTTTCTTTATGAATTCAATAAATGAAAGATTTTCATTACGTTTAGGTATTGAGATCAATATATTATGAAATTAATAATCATAAAATACATTTGTTGCTATTTATTTTTAATTCGCTACACACACACACACACACACACACACACACACACACACACGCGCGCGCGCGCGCGCGCGCGCGCACTTTTAGTATTTATAAAAGCTCTTTAATTCCACTCAGTTTCCATATTATTATATTTCTTGTAATTCCTTTTTTATCACTTCCCAAGGTTCACGTCTTTTTCTTTCATTATTTTTCATTCATTCCCTTTCATGTTTTCTTGCCTACATAATGTTCGCTATTGTGCATTGTGTATATTCGTTAGACAAACGCGCGGACGGTTGGCGACGGACTACAAACCGATTTATTACACGTATTATATATTTCTGTTTGAGTAGAATTCTACTTCTTTCTCACAAGTCACAATCAATAATATTTTTATATTATGACGTAAATGAAATGTTTCTTCCCTAACGCAGCATTATGAAATACTATATATTGATTTTTTTTTATGCTATTTAATTTAATCATCGAGTTGTAATAGAAAAAGAATATGATATTATTTGAACGTAAGCGCCTTGCTTTCTCAATAATATTATTGAACAACTTTTATTCTTTTATTTTATGCTTAGTTTATAATGTAGTTGCTTTTATGTATCGTTCATAATCAAGTAAATAATATAGAAATTTGATTCTCTTACTCCGTTGAAATACGTAGTCAATTTTAATAATTTATGTAAATAAAGTGTATTTTTAACGGTTTTGACAAGATGAAATAGTATTGCTATTAATCGCAAGTATCTCAATTTATAATGTTTCCATTACAGGCTTGAACTTAAATGCTCATATGTATTTGTATGTATAAAATAATGATGACATTATATAATTTATAATGTTGCAATCAACTTTATAAATGTCATTGTTTATGCAGTCGCATAAATTAACCGAAAAAAGTTTTTGAAAAACTGATTTACACTATTACTTTCGTGTACCATGACTTTAACGAAAGTACCTTCAACAACGCACTATTTTAGAATTTATATCTCATTCGATTTAATCGAGTAGAAAGAGGATATATGAAATGCCGATAAAGCAGATTCCAATTACTTAGTATGCACACACTTGTGATACTTTTATAAAGGGGCAATTTACAAAGTTAATCTACCAGGTTCGACAATAAGAAAATAATAGCAGACAATTCTTCCACAATAATAATGTTACGACATAGCGCGAGGACCGATGAAAACTTCCAGGACAATTCTGATAATGAAATGAAGCGAGAATACACGAGTAGTTATTCAGCTTGAGCTCGAAAGCAGATGGAAAATCCTGATGTAATAAAAGACAACAGCGCATCATTGTCCTCCTCCCTTGCCCCGAGCGGCACAAAATTAAACGATGGCCTCTTAAAACTGTCTTCTTAACCCCCGACACATTCTCTTGCTTTTGCCTTTTTATTCCAGCCCTTCCCCTAAACTTTTGTCATTTAATTATATTGACTGGCCAGTTTCGTTTCTTAATCGCTCCATTATATCTGCGCATAATGAACAAAGAGAAAAGTTGAGTGGGTGGTAAGGAGAAAGAATGCGGAAAAGATACAAAACGAAAAACTTATGGGAAGCGAACGTTAAATGGCTAAGCGACCCCTCCACTGTTCACTTTTCCGTCCTTGCTACAGCTGTATTACCTTCCTTATGCGCGAATCGATAAGCAGTCTTCTCGTTCGAACTTTAGGGACTTTTGTCCCCCACCTCCCGCCCCATCCACCACCTCTCACTCCACCACGACCCTTCGCCAACAATTCCTACAGACTTCGTTCGTTGCAACATCTTCCACCTCTGTAGGATTGATTCTTAGCCTACTTTCACCTTTTCTTCTGGGACTAATAAGCCGTCGTTGTAGGACGTTTGCTGAGACTTGTATCAGAACATTCTTCCTCTGAATTTTCAACGTGAAAAGATCTACTTCTGCTCGAAACCGCTCCTTTGTGCACTCTGTCTTGTCACTGGATCCCCCGTTGCAATTCTGACTTCTTGCCAAGTTTTCTCTCTGCCTTTCTATTGTTCAAGCTATGCGTAATATTTTACCGGCAGTCATTTAATTTAGGCCCTTTACTGTTATATATATATATATATATATATATATATATATATATATATATATATATATATATATGTCATATTATAAATACAAAAATACACAGTTTGTATTTATAATATGACTTATATATATATATATATATATATATATATATATATATATATATAAGTCATATTATAAATACAAAAATTCACAGATTTAATGTATAATGTGTAATTATAAATGTTAATTCAATATTGTTTAGAGGCACCATGTAAAATAACAATTATTTATAAATGCTATTTTATGTTTTAAATTTTATACTTTCACATATTCATATATAATAGATTAATGTCATTTCATGTTTTTAATAAATTTTTATATTTTGTATTTCAGGTAAGCTGACACTCAACACTGAAAAATAGTATTTAAAGTCCGTGGTAAGAGCATAAATTGATGTACAAAATTATATGCTTATTGTTAATGATTATTATCACATATTTTGAATCGCATGCTACGAACAACAAAAATAAAATTAACGACTGCTCCCAAGCGAATTGAAGTGTGAAATTTTTTAACTTTAACTCAGTATAAAGTAAATTGATATCGATTGTTAGGTACACGCCGTAATGATCGTATAATTAGATTCGTCGTCTACTTTTAGGTCGAGATTTACAGATATCACAATTATATAGAGAGTATTGGAAATAAACGAATTGTTATCGTACTCATATCGTAATCTATCTTAATATTTAGTTTTTTCTATTTGCCTCGTAGTAGTCGTGGTCGCTTTGTTAAAAGGAAGTTATTTGTTAAAATAGTTATTTGAATCCACAGTCGCAGACTCGCTCATTGCATGGTTTCGATTACAGTTCGATTACCCCGCCACTCATCCTTCAATCTCTACGTTCGCCTTTTATAATCCTTGTCGTTTGGTGCTTTATCTCAGGTTCCGCTTTCATGTCTTTTCGAGTGAGTCAGTTCCCATGTGGCGATCGATCTATATTCGATTACGGACGCTCGGATCTTCGTCACCTGCTGATACGTCGTTGTCGGGTAATCGGGCCCATGACGATTCCCACCAAATCGGCTAGCTTCGTTCATCGGCTCTCCTTCCGAAAAAATATTCATGCGAGTAACTTTCATCCTCGGCAAATGTCCGCCATAAAAGAAAAAATAATATTCATAAATAATGACGAAATTATCGGAAAAACGAAAGAGGTGAAAAATGTCGTTTGAAACGGAGCGAATTTTTTCTTGACGCGCATTTCAATGAAATAGGACAATTAATGTTATTCACCTGATAAATCCCTCTACATCGTTTACAGATCCGAGCTTTATATAAACTTGGAAAAATCTTTATGCCTAACGAGGGGCGCTTGCCAAGCTCCCTTTCATCAAAATATAAGTTTAAAAATATCGCGGCACATAAGAGGTGGAGGGATTTTTCTCGAGTTCGACACAAAAGCCAGCGAGGCTCAATGCGCGAGACACTCCGCTTCTGCGCGTGAAAAGTGCATGTATTATACCCGCGGTGAGTGTCGCGAGAATTGAATCCCCACACCTCGACTTCAGTTTCTATACATTTCCTTCCTCAGTTCTATTCCAGTGGTCCGGTTTTCCGCTTCATAAAATACGTGGCGAAGAGACCAGATGGTGAGTGTAAGAAAAATGTAGAGCAGAAGAGCGAGATGGTGTTGTGTAGAGCCTTGTGTAGAGATTGCACACTGTTTTTTCGAAATCATTCTTGATTCTCGGTGTCGATTTTCGCAATGTGCTAGAAGTCGACAACTCGGTGCATCTTTCACGACGAGGCGCCATTACTCGGGCTCCGGCTAGAGTGGAAGATCGAGGGTCGCGTGCAAAATGCATGTAGATCAGAGTTGGCGAGGCGATACTGGGAATCGCTCGAGTTCTGGAGTAGTCGCAATTGCATGGTGGCACGTATTTGCGATCGGTGGCTCGAATGTTGAAAGCACAATTGTGTTCAGGCCAAGCCATTTATATTTTCATGATTAGAGATGCCACGAGTATGTTAATGTTCATATCGATAAAAATGATGTTATTTTCACCTTCAGACTTTCTTAGGAGTGGCTTAAATTTCGAAGGAGAATGCGGCGCTCCTTAAGTATCTTAGTAATGTTGCATTAGTAAAGCACTCCTGCAAGTTTTAGTTGTCAGATCTACGCCCAAGTGATTATCAGTTAATATATACAAAAATTTTGTTAGTATGCTTGTATACTATCAAACTTGCCTCTAGATTTTTGTTATATATATATTGAAATTTGTTTTATAACAAATTATATATTACGATTTGCCTATAAATTGCTAGTACAAATCGGCTGTACAATTAATTTTTATAAATCATTTACATTACATAATTAACAAAGTACTTTAAAACGCAGTAACCTTAATTTTGCGTTAATTTCCTTTAGCGTGTCAAGGAAATGAAAGCTCGGCTGATTTATTAATGTAAAAAGGAAAGCATCTAAACGAGGTAAGGGCTGTTTATTACTGAATAGTCCAGAAACTCGTATTTGGAAGTCTTACCCTTAAATCTTTGACGCGCTTGTGAAATGTTTAAGATTCGTTGGAAGTTAGAAGTTAATGTTAAATTCATTAGGTTATTCATCAATATCTGCTGCATATATTGTAAATATATTTTTATATTATATGCATTGATACATTTTTATATTATCACATCCTATATATAATGTATAATTTGTATTATATACTATTTATAAATTTAGCTGGTTTTATTTAACTTAAATTTTTATATTGCAATCATGATAATTGTAAACTTGATTGATGTAAATCTTTCTTACGAATGAATATATTGGAAAGATATATTATAGGAAAAAATTAATAATCATTGCATTAAACGTTGTGAAGTAAAGTTGGCTAGACAACAAAGATAGATAATTTTTTCATAATAAACTATTATATAATATCACACAATAAATAACACGCGATAAATAACGTAGAGTATAATCTATAATATAATGATCATTAGAATTTATTTAATCATTTTATTTGCTTCGATTCGTTTGATCTAATATTTATTGTAAATTTATTTATTGTAAATATTTATTTAGAAAAAAAAAAAACAAAAAAAAAAAAAAACTTAAAACATATATTATCCAACGAATTCAATAGACATTCATGAAATTTAATGATTAATGTAAATATATGACACTATCGTAAATATATCAGTTAATTACGATATAAAATGGCTGTGTGATTAATTGTTAAAACTTCGTGTACTATAAGCAGTATTTATTAATAATTTGTAATTGTTACAAAGAGACGAGTAATGTGGATTTATGAAAAATGGAAAGTAACGTTTATATTCGTGAAGTAAAATAAATATTGAAATAAAAATATTGATTAAATTCAGAAGTATACTTGTTTTTTTTTTTTTTTTAAATAGCAAATTTATGTATTATACTTATAAGCTTTGCTATTAGTTTTTCTTATTAAACTTCAGATTACTACACTGTTTCATAATTTATGTTGAAAATAGATTTCTAGATTTAAAGTGGTTTTTGAAAAACTCATCTAACTATTTGATAATTTAATATTAGAGAAATAACTTATGCTTTACAAGTGCTCGTGCACTTCGAAAACCACTGTGTAAATTATTAATAATTTTATTTTTTTTTTTAGAAATTCTATTACTAGTTACGAATAGCTACTATATATTTATAATAAATGAACCTGTCAGAATGTCAGAGTTGAACTTGTTAAAGTTTCCAGTTTAATGAATGTATAGTTTTAAAACGGTAACAAATTTATGAATACACACCTTTGACAAGTTGATTTTAATAAACTTTCATAGTTGTTGAATCTGTCGATAATTTCGTTCATCGCTACCCATAATCTTATAAATTATTCGAGAGAACGAATATATATATATATATATATATAAAGACTATCGCTGCACCGCGATCGTCTTTATTCCCAAAGTACAACTAACCATGAGCGAAACAACCGCATGCTGTCATGCAGTATCAAAAGGTAAATCCGGGTTACCTGAAAAAAAAAACGAGAAGAAAGAAAAGAAGAAAAAAAAGATTGCACGCTAATTTGTGTCATCATCGCTAGAGTTGAGAAAAAGCGAAAAAACGTTATGTATCCGTTGTGCGTGAGAGGAAAATTGGAGTGAGAGAGTAGCAAGATTTTCGAGAGGTATGACGTTCTCTTACCTTTCCCTCACTCTTCTTCACCCTCTTTCTTCCATCGCCGTCTCATTCCTTTTCTCTTTCTCTCTTCGGAATATTAATATGACGCGAAATATTATAAGCCGCGACAGGCGACGCTCCGGGAATACCAAATATTATTCAGCGGAGCCAGTCCCTGAGGGTTGCGCGAATGTGTGAGCGAGTGAGCGAGAGAAAGAGAAGGGTAGACGGTGTATACGAGGATGAGAGAATGGGAATATCAACGGCATTTCGAGAACTTGTTCGACAACGAGTGGATGCGTAAGTGGCAATTGGACAATACCAATTTACCGAAATTTTTCGAATCATTTTTCACTGTTTATTGCTATCAACATTGTCAGCTTGATTCGTATAATAGTTAATATTGTTTAAATACTCAAGTCTAGAGACTATTAGTTTACCCTTCGCGTTCGATGCAGGAAAATGTCACGTTTCGTCGTGTATAATTAAGTTTTCTATTTTAATTAAGGTATTGAATAATAATAATATCGTTAAAACGAAGTTATATCAATTTATTAAGTAAATCAAATGTCTCGGTTGATTATTACAATAATTCTGAAAATTGGTCGCTGCTTCTCTAGAATATATGATGATATTTATTTTTTCAATAGAAAGAAATTTTCAATTATAATCTTAGCTAATTAACGATTGTATTCTAATAAATATTCAATTTAAACAAATTCTGCCCCGGATCTAATAGTGTTTAAAAAAATAATGGAAAGCTATTTGAAAATCAAAATTTTTTTTTTATATTTATATCAGATTAATAAATTCATATAGATTATAATTGGGTAAAAATATTAATTGTAGGCAAATGTAACCGACATAAAGAATCTTTTTAAGAACGGTGCTAAATCGTATTCAAAGGGCACAATCATAAAAAGCTAATAAAAATAACAAGAGACTCGTATTGTATTGAAAATCTACCACAGTGTGGCACGAATCTTAGTCTATAGATCGGTTGTGCTTGCAAACAGAAAGTCTTAATAAAATCATCGAACGTCTCGGAGCTCCGTGCAAACCCGGGCAATTTCAAATTCGAGTAGTCAGAGCATATTTATGGGATATTTGCGTACGATCAGTCGATGGAAGCTTCGTGGTAGTGCAGGTGAAGTCATTCTCTTTCGCGTATTCTCCGAGAAAAAGAAAGGGACGTGGACTGCCAGAGAGGAGAGGATCTCCCGTAGGATCCTCGAGTAAACAAAAATACATGTATACGTGGAGGTGTGTTCCTATTCCGTCATTCTCTTTGAATCGTGAATGCCAAGGGGTTTTATCTCCAGGATAGAAATTCGCCCCCCCCGCCCCACACCCCCTCGCCACCGCCTTCTTCTCGTCGTAAGGTTGATGCGCGCACCAGTGCAGAAAAAAGGGCGAACCCTCGTTCTCCAGGTCGACCTCCTGAAGCAGCGCGCGTAGCTGAGACGTTTACAAGATTCACAGAATTCCCTCAGACTTTTATTGAATTTTAAATCCTTCGATGTTTTCCGAGTTTTATGGCTTCTCTCGTCTTCTTTCTTGTATTTCTCTTTCTTTTCTTTCTCATTTTTTTACTTTCCCATTTGCGCTTGAATATATATCGTGCTTATTTTTATATCTCGTTTTATTTTCCAAAAAATCGCGATGGGTAAATTTGTGCCTTGAATCGTGAAAAAGTTATTTTGAATATGACAAATATCTCTTTGCACGGTATCTTTATGTAAAATATATTATTTTAAACACACGTATGAATTTATGGCATTTTATACACATACGCGCGAGCGTGTACGCAAATATACACATGCACGTACGTACATAGAGAGAGAGAGAGAGAGAGAGAGAGAGAGAGAGAGATTATTCCATAGATAAGCGTGGCTATACGTCAAATTTCTATATAAATTCATTGATAATGTTACTTTTTTGAACGAGCTAGATAATAAATAATTAGATTAGTAATTCAAGCATTATTGTATTTATTAATAACTCATTTTAATCATAAATTTTCCATTTTCAAGTAATATCTGAATATTAGATATACACTTTATTTACTAAGTTTATAATGTACACTTTGTTCCAGACATATGCTTAAGTAGTTTTAAATTTATAAGAGGATTTCAATTTAATACTATAACATGATTATAATTAATATTATTAGCAGTTTTCTGTGATCGTATTAGTGCATATTTACACTTCAACGGAATAATAGTTATTTAATCAGAATTTTATTAACAATAATAAAGAAAAATATCATTAATAAAACATTTGTTTACGGCTAGTATAATTATTACGAAACCTTGCAGTGTTGTCTATTTAAGAGCTTCAAGAGTAATTCTGTATAAATTGTAGATTAATTATTAAAGCAAGCAGACTCGTTGTTTAAAAATGAAATTTAAATGTGGTAATGAGAAATTTACTTAAAGTGAAATGCGTCGTTTAGTGTACAGTTTCGTATTGGCTTGAAAATACCAAGTCGAATCCAAGTGCGAAATATCGAAAAGCAAGGATGTAAAGAGATGCTCTCGATTAACGAAGAGGTGGAAAAAAGTCTCTAATTACGAGACAGAGCAACGATCTTACATAACCATGAAGCATAATTGCCGGGACTTAGACCGATTAAAAAAAGTACGTCCGCAATGTCATGTCGTAGCTCAGTTGTAGAACTTTTCTTTCTGCGCCATTCGTGTCAGCAGCTCGTAACTCGAATTATCGAAGTGTTTCGTTCGGTCTGCCTGAAAAACAAGGGGATTCATCATCCACCCGCCCCTTGCCATTCCGCCACCACCACACCATGCTCGATTTTAAACACGTGGCGGTGGTGAATCGCCAAGGCGACAACTGCGCACCTCAGCGGCTGAGAATTGTCCATGGGATTTGGGTTGTATTGGATGGGACAAGTCAGTTTCCCATTGCTTTATGAAACGCCGGGGGTGAAAACTTAACAGCTCGTTCTTTTTTTTTTTTTTTTTTTTTTTTTTTTTTTTTCTTACCCGATATAAAAGCCCGTTTATTCGTGCGCTGTCCTACTCTGCGAGTCTCTTTGTCACGCTCCTTCATAGACTGCTACTAAATCAGCTTGCTAGGCGCGATTGTTTTATCGTTTGGTTAGTGACGGTATGCGAATTTTACTTTCCTGGTTTCAAGAATATTACATTTTATGTATTTCACGGTCTGTTATCACGATGGTTTTCCTATAGCGACTGACAGACACTATTAGCTGTTTGTATGAGAAGCGGCAATTGTCCGGGCTGTTGTAAAATTGCCTTAATAAGTAGCGAAAAGTATTCGCAATTATTATAAAACTTAATTGGATTTATAAGTTAATACAAATATTTTAATTAGCAACTTACTCGTATATGAAAGAGATTGCGTTCGTAGAGGCAAGGTAATTTGCTTACTGTATAATCTCAATAACTTAATCTCAAGATTCTTTTTAAAACAAATCCTTATTATTCTTCATGGAAGTCGTTTCTCGCAGCGAAAGTAATATCTTATTTAGTTCAAATACATTTACAATAACAATTCATTCTTTCGCTAAGAAACAAGTATTTTTGCATAACAAAGACAATAATAATAAAATAATTGAAAGGTTCTTTTTCAATATTTCCAAGGCTATTCGATTAAAAGCCTTTTGTCATGTATTAAAAAAATTTAATTAATTTTTAAAAAGGGCAATTTTAAAAATATTTTAATTCTACGAGGATTTAAAAAATATCAAAAATATCAATAAGAGCCTTAATGCGCGTGTATATTATAGACATTCATAAATGGAGAAGTTTTTAAAGCGTAAGAAAATTAATAACTATAATAATATTAAAATTTATTGAATTGAAAATTTTTATCGATTTTTTTCTTTGCATCTTTTCGTTCCTATTTGATAATGATTAGTCGAACATCATTACTATTTCAATAGCATCCCATAGCTACACCATTTATTGAAAAGATATTTAACGTTCGAATCAAGTAAAAGGCGAATAAAGCCTTAATCTAACATTTCATTCGATTCGATTAAATATTTTTCTTGATAAGTCAGTGTACGATTCGGTTAACAAAAAACTTCATTAACACGAGTATTTAATATAAGCTGAAAGCAAGAGCAAAATCAAACATACACTGAATTAATAAAACTTTTCAAGTGTCGAACATTCATGAACGCGTCATGATAATAAAAAAGGAAAAAAAAAAGGAAAAAAAAAAATAAGAAAAAAAAGTAAAGAACAAAGAAGTCATCAATCGTTTTGAATCCACGACGAAAAATTTAATTAAAAAGTTAAGTTCACGACACTGCGAAAGGGCTAAAGCAAATCTCGAAAAGTCAGCTTGCGATGTGGAGCGACAAATCAAGTAATCCCTTGCTCCTCCCGCTCGAGTAATTGCGATACAGCGACGTAGCAAAATCGCGAATTATACGTCGAGTCGCACTTTTGACGCGTATATTCTCGAAACTTTCCTCTAATTGTCCGCAGCTCCCGAAAGAAAAAGAGGCCGAGCGGGACGCGCATAGTCGACTGGGCGCCGGGGACGCCAGCGGCCGCTGGGGCGGGGGCAGACCGAAGAAATGGTATCTATCGTCCGACTTGGGACTTGAAAAATCGCCACAACTGTTTATTAGCGCGTGTCAGTTCTGCGCGCTTACTTATATATTGCAAGTAATTAAAAATTTTCCAACTATTATTGGCGGGGTCCG